>NC_086194.1:120426491-120726630 GCF_035770615.1 Melospiza melodia melodia | reverse complement strand
ATCAAACAAACAAAGCACAGAGACAAGGATTGCCTGTTTATTCTGGATTAAACACTTGTTTGCCATGCAAACAAAACCCATCTGGTGAACAGCATGTTCATATATCAACTGTTAAATCCCATGTCACTACCTCTGAGAGTCAAGCAATTCCTTCTTCTGTCCCCACCTTGCTTACAGGGCATTGTCTTGCAACAGCTCCATTTGCACAACAGCACCTGGGAGCTAAACAACCTCCAGGAAATGCAGTTCTGTCTCACTTTCATGGCTGCAACGCTGCAGGTTTTGGCCTTGCAGCAGGGCTTCCTTGTTCTGGTATCCCAGGAGGACATGTTGAGAATCCACTTATGTTAGGAATTCCTTTAGGTTCAAATGTTGGTCCTGGCTTTTTGGGTGCAGCTTCACTTTATAATCCACACAGTACTTCATGGAATAATAATATCTTAAATATAAAACCATGTACCGGACAACCTCTTGGAGCTGGGGGAAGGGAGTGGGAGTTGTCGAAGTCACCTGGTATTGGTGAGTATGATTTTTACAGTGTATTTGAAATACAGCTGTGGACAGGAATGGTGATAGTGATGTTGCTTATGTTACAGTAAATACAATTAAGATGGTACTAATGTAACTGCAATTATTGTTTATGCAAACCCTGTTACTAGTTTTCCTTTAATGTTGTTCTCTGAATTTAGTGCCTATTCTTATAGCTCCCCTAATGGTCTTAAAAAACATTTCTCAGAATTTCAGCATTCTTCAATATTAGTTTTTTGTTTGTGTGAAGGATGAAGAACTACCTTTCATAGGAGGAAGAGAAATCTTAGCTGCAGTTCAAACTAGGCAAGACAAGTCATGCTCTTGAAATTCCATTGTATTTTATCTGGAAAGTAGAGGACATTTCTAGTTTCAGCCTAATTTAGTATTAGCAGTCAGTGAAGGCCAAAACTCATAAGAAATTTGAACCCCATAGAGGGTTGAAACTGTTTGCTGGTTATGCAGGGAAGGATGAGCTGCCAAGTGTCCTCTGTCCTTTCTAGACTTAGCTCTAAACCTAAGCAACACAAATTACTATTTAATTTTAAAAACTTATTTTAACCTACAATCTTGCTGTACTTTTTTTTTTCCTGGCTAATTCTTTCAGCCTAAATGACAAACTAGTAGAATTGAAGATTTGAATATGTAAGAGTTTAGAGCTTGTTTATTGATTGTTCCAGATCATTGATCTTAGTGCATTTTAAAATAGAGAAATACTCCTTACTAATTTTTATACTAACAAGATTTTGTAATAGTAATGTTCAAATTTTCCCGAGTTGAGCTAGTGCTGATTAAATTGTGACCACTGAGTGTTTATCAAGTATATATACATATATATATACATACACACACATATATATATATATATATATATACACACACACTTCTTTGTGGGTCTGTATAGAATGTGCCATTTCCATAAGTATTTGTTTATGTGACAGTAGAACTTTAAGATGCAAATTAGAAATTATCAAAATGTCAAATTTCACGCTTATGGAAAACATTCTTATGAGAACTGTAGGAGTCAAACATTTCCTTGCCATAATGAAGCATTTGTCAGATGAGTTCACAAACGTGGTGGCAGCCTGAGTGCTGATTTGCTTCTGAGTACTTGTAACTAATAGGAGCATATTTTCTTCCAAAGGACACATAAAAGTGCCAGAAGAACTGAAGTTCCCTACTGCCTGTTGTGTGGGAATTGCATCTCAGACGGTTCTTAGTGTTTATAATCCAACTGACCGGTGGTTGCAGGTCAACATTGGGATACTCAGTGTTTCAGTTAATGGGGAAAGGGTAAGAGATTTTTTCTGTTTCATAAAACTGATTAATACTGTAATCTTACCAGATATCATATGTAAAATTAAGACCCTCTTTACAGATCTGTGATTTTTTTTTCCCCCGTTTTATCATTGATATGCACAAAAGCAATGCTCCTTTCTTTGGCCAGGTGCCTGACTTCCTCCAGCCAGTAGCCTTTGTGAGGTAAATGCCACATGTAGAATTATATTGTGTGCATGAAGTGTGGAAGGTTTGAATTCGAGTTATTCATTCCCACCTTTGTGCATGCAAGAAAAGTCAACCCTAGGCCAGAAAACATCCATGCTGAGAGCTGTTACTGCAAAAACGTTTTTGGCAGTTTGCTTCTCTTTTTCTTGAAATCAGGAGATTTTTGAGTGATGGAAAATGAGCTGGCTTTTTAGAAGCCTTTTAGAACAGGCTTCAAACTAGATGGGTTGTTCTGTGGGTTATAGGTAGCTTGTAGGCCGTATGTTGGCTGTCTTGCACTTCAATTTTGTTAAATTCTATATAATTCTGTTATCATACTCATAGTTCCAGAAGTAAAATATCTTGAGAACTTGAGAATGAGTTAGATACAAAGTCCATCAGAAGGATTTAATTTCTTTTATTGATGAATTCACTTAATAGAGAAGAATATAACAACAGAACAAGCATAGGATACTCTGAGCTTCTGGCAGTTTGATACCTGCTAACTTTAGTTAGATGTTATTTCTGTTCATACTAGTTTTTGGTATAGTGCTCTTTATCTTGTAAATCTCTTGAAACTATGCATTCAGTCACAGTTCAGTTCAGCTGTAGATTGTATCAAGTATTGCTTTTTTCTTTTTTAAGATACAGTTCATGATGGTTTTATTTGGTCCGTATTACTGAGGAATAGCAGAATTATTTGCTTTAAATATTGCATCTTATAAGTCTTAGAAATCCTGATCACAACCCTCAGGTGTATTCTTCCAGCAGATGTAGCATGTGTCTTTCCAGGGGTATGATTTCTGTTTTGATGTTGTTTTCTTAGAATGCTTCCTCTTTAAAGAACATCAGGCCACAATTCTGTGTGCTTGTGTGTATGTATAGATGTGTGTGTGTGTATAAGGATTTGTTGCATAATTTTCTAATCAGCTTCATAGAGCTTTTATGCATCTCCTGTAAACAGTGATTCTGTTGGATCAAGAGGTGATTTTTTAAAAATGAAATTGCTTTACAGTTGTTTTCATGAATAAATATATGCAATTGTTTGCACAGTGTGATTAAAACCGATGTTTTTTCAGTCAACTTTGAGATCCACTGCTGTTCTTTCTCAAAAATCAGGGTTTTACTTAATAATTTTCCCAGTGTCAATCTTGCACTAGATGGTAGAAAGAAACCTCAGCAATTTTCAGGCTGACTTGTCTGTTTAAATTAAAAGAAGAGATCTGCAGTCGAGCAGGATGCAAATGGGCCATGGATATGAAGATGCATTCATTAAATGGAGGAGAAATATATACAAAATGTCTGTGTTAAGCAGTGGTGCCAGATGGAAATGAAATGTCTTCTGGTAAAAGGCCTTTTTGAAAATGCCAGGTATTTTGTTTTGCAGATGGATCCTATGAAATATCCATGTTTGGTTTTCAAGAATAAAACCATTGTAGGACCCTACTCTACCAACGACCTGAAAATACTTTTCTTACCTTCCTGCTCGGGGATCTTCCAGTGTATCCTCAATGTTTCATCTTGGCCAGTTTCTGCAGATGCTGAGACAATCGTTCAGTCAGAAGCTTTGGCAAGCAGGGTAGTTCTGACAGCAGTTGCTGAAAATCCTAATTTAGAAGTAAGTTGCTGTTTACTGTGGGTCTTTTGTTGTTGCAATTTTATGAATAATTTCATGACACTGGAAAGTAATAGGATTGCAAGGTTGCTCCTCAAAGAAACCTGGAATTTCATATGTTTGAGTGGGAATAGAGGAAATTTTTGAGAAGCACATTGTTATCTGGGAAGTTCCAGTTGTGCAAAAACAGCTAGCTAAAAGTGAAGGCTTCTGTGTGGAAAGAATAAATTAAAAATTACTTTTTTGTTGTTAAAAGACTGGGCATTACTTTTTCATTGTTAAGACCTTAAACATCTGATGCTTAGCTTATCAGATGCTTATCTGCTGTGTTGGATTGGGAATTTATCGTAACAAAAAGCATTTATTTCCAGTTGTAAGGATTTCTTTATTTTTTACATCAAGTAGGCTTTGTCTTGGTTTCTCACTACCACTACCTTGTTTATGCTTGTAGAGAATATTTTCTTATTTTGGACTAATTAAAAATTAAAACTACATGCATGTGTAAAGTGCTTTTGTCTTGTGTCTTATCATGAAGAGCAACCAGGTGAGAGAGTGTGACAATAATTAAATCTGGCTTCATATAGTTCTTGTTTTAAGAGTATGGACAGGCATAGAAAGGCTTGATGATACTTGTGGAGGTGCCTGAACAAATTACATGGTAGTCTGTGACATGGTTGATAAAAGTAAAATTTTCAGTCACCAGCCATAGTGGACATTTAATATATGGTGGTCTTTTAACTTGCTTTGGGCTAATTATGTGTTTTGAAGTAATAAATGCACACAAATTGACATAATTTCTAATGCTTCTTCAATAAATTTTTATTTATTTTTAATGCATTTTTTATTCTTTCACATGTAGTCTATTCTCCATGTTTTTCATAGTATATTCAAACTTGTGTCATGTTCAAATAAAATTTAAACCTTGTGCTCAATCTTGTTGTTACATTCCTGAGATTGGAAAAAGTACCAAATTAAAGCTGTGTTTTGCTGCAGATCATGACATTTAGGTGTTTTTAAGCTAGCAAAAATTACTGTCCCTTATTTTCTTAACTTTCAACTTGCTGAAATGTGTTTTTAGCTATCTAAAACTGGCATTTCTTACTTGCTAGCAATAATCATGGTTTAAACTTACTTTTAATTTGAATTATCCAAAATAACTTGGTTGTATGCTGGATTTTGGTGGATAAACATTGCACTAAGACTGGCTTAATTGATTGAGGTAAAATGTATGGGAGATAGCGAATTGGCTGTAGCCCCTTCTAATATCAAAGGAAACATGATTCTTAGGCTGTAATAGTTTGTATTATATGTGGATATAGGGTTAAGAGGGTGAAATAGATGAGTAACATCCTGGTACTTTTGTAGGGTAGAGTGTTTTGAAGGTTTTCTTTTCTTCTAAGTTCTGCTTTGTTTTAAAACCAGGTGGAAACAGGAAAAGAAGATTGCCTGGATTTTGGTGACTTGCCTTTTGGCAATTTGAAGGCTCTTCCCCTAAAACTTATCAACAAAACCCATGCTTTTATGCCAATTAGACTTATTATTAACGCAGTAAGTACAGTAAAGTTCTGTATGTGAGAGCTAACATCTTGTGATGCTGGATTTTAGTACCCAAACACTTTGTTACAGATCATTAAGAAATAGATCTTGGACACTCGATATAAGACTTCTCAAGAAGTCTTCTGTTAGTCAGGAAATAAATAGTTTTTGCAGGGGGTAATTTGATTCTGCTGTAATGGTACCAAGAAAAATGCTTCTGGGATAGGTGTGTGGCGTTTTGTTTCATGTTTCAAAGCTACAGCACAAATTTGTTTCTTTGTTTTTTCCAAGCTACTTGAATCATTCAAAACTTGTCTTGCATTTCTCAGCTTTGTGAGCATTGCTGTTACTGACAATAAGAGATTTAATACTTGTAATACTTCTCTTTTTTTGACAGAATGCAGTAGCCTGGAGGTGCTTCACCTTTTCCAAGGAACCTGTTAATACTTCTAATGAACAAATGGATGCAGTTTCTCAGACAGCAGCTCCATCAGTTGTAAACCATGTGATACATGCAAGCTATGATGGGCAAGTGAGTAGTTTGTAGTTGGTCAATTCTTCTTTTTACTTGCTGTCTGAAGTGACAGTGCTGAATATTTGAGTTCACAGTAATGATTTTTGGGCAGCACACCTTTTGCATGTTCAGGTTTTGTGGGTGTTTTGTTTTCTCCTCTCAATAATTTTCTCCCTTCCATAAGGTGAGTCAACCAATTTCTTTTTCAGGATCCTGAAGCTTTAACAGTTTGGGTTCTGTTCCATGCACCTAAGAAACAAATTTCTTCCTCAGGTAAAATAATTGGATTTTCATTTCAGCTGAAACAGATTTGACTTTTAATGTATATGTGTTTTAGAATTGCAGGAACAGGCTGCAAACTTGAAACATGTTTGGTTTGTGTGTGCTAATATTTCAGGTATCATATTCATTTTTAGTAACTGTAGGAGACAGAATGTCTCTATGTCTTAATCCTTTATGTATTACCAGGGACATTTTTACTTAAGTATGAAGCTGTACAAAGTTTATTGCAAGATGCCTGGAATTTGTGTTAACTCTTTTTACTGAGGGAATTAAACCATCACTTAAGAACATATTGCATTAATTGCAAAATAGATAATGAATTTGAAGAAATCTCTGAGTTGTTCTGACTTGCTGAATAGAAAATACTATATATATCAACTAGTTTGGCTGGTGTGGTAAGATGAGTTTTTTTCTTTGCATTAGTGACAATTTCAGTTACATATGACAAAAAGGTAAAACTCTTAAATAAGGTTCTGTGAGACTTTATTTAAAAGAGGGGGAAAAAGTGTTGCAGGAGTAATGGGAGAGCTGTTCTTCTCACCCCATGGATATGTTAAGATTGAGGAGTAGCTGAAGTGAGGTGTGCATCCATAGGAATGGCCTTTGCTGTTGGCACACTTGCGTTTGATACTCATGAAATTGTTCCTAGATTCCTTGGGTCCAGCAGAGGAGTTCCTGGCAAGAGTGGATGTGGAAGTGGATAGTCCAGGACCTAGCACTGTGATTAAAAGTATTTTTCTCAGAGCAAGAGCTGGAACAGCAAGGATACGTATTCCAAAGGACTTAGAGGTTTGTGTGTATTTACAAACTGTATTTCAAGAACAGTTTGCCTCTTCTAGCCTCCTACTTTTGTAATGTTTGGTTTTATTATATATGTATATATACAGATATACACTTACTTTATTTTTACAGAAAATACATCTGTCTGCTAGTGTGGGTTCAACAGTCAAGCAGCAGCTGCCATTGGTAAATTCTGGAAACATTAGTGTACATTTGAAAGTTCAGGTAGGTTGGCTTTTCCCTCTTGAAATCATTATTTTTGTGCTGTTCATATTGTACTGAAGCTAGAGGTGAGCCTTGGGATTTTAGCTCAGCTCTGTGGTTTGATAAAAGCTTTACAAGTTTACATACAGGGAATGAAAAATGCCAAAGAGATTTTCTTACTTTTTTTAGAAAAAGCTTGTGGACATTCTTTTCCTCAACTTCAGTTTTACTTGTTGTAACAAACATACCTTTATGATTTTTAATAAATTTTAGCTAAAATATGTAAAAGTAGTGAAGCCTATGCTGCATAGCAGGTGTTAGTTAGCTGGTAGAGTAAAGTCTGCTTAAGGCAAAGATGAATATTAGCATTGGGAAACATCTGTATTTTCTTACAAAACTGCAGTAGTTTTTAGTGTACATCTTGCCAACTCAAAGTGAATTCTTTTCAAATATGCCATATCTTTACTTGACCTTTTTGAGAATCTATGGAAAGTGTGGTTCCAGACTGAAAGATAACTAACCACATTTGAAATTTACATTTCAAAGTCAACAGAAGGAACAGTTGGTTCCATTTTACAAAAGAGATGTGTTAGCCCATAATTTCTAAGATCAGAGGCCATGGAAATAGGATCTGCCACATTAAGTGATGATACTGGGTGCTAATTGATAAAGTGTTGAAGACTCCAGGTGTATTCAAATTGTCTGAATTGCATGTAAAACAGGTGCAGAACCAAATGGTATTACATTTTGTAGAAGTATTTAGTCCCTTAAAATAGGTAACTAACCCTCCCTTTTGCCCTTGCCTGCTTTCAGATATCAGATCAGGACAGCTGCTTTGCTGTTAAACCCGAGGATCTTTTCCTTTTTCCTGGAGAAGAACAAGTAGTGACTGTCCAGTTTTTTCCAAAAAGCACAACAACTACAGAAAGGTAATATAACTAATTCTGTGCTGCATGTGTTAAACTGAACTACTTTTGACCTTAAGGTAATGAACAAATTGAAAGTTTCACCCATATGAGAGTTTTTGACTTCAGTTGTTCTCATGAGAGTTCTCATCCATTACAAAAGGATTTTTGTTAAAGTTCACCTTTTCCGTAGAATATCTCCCTCTTATAGGTGTGTATAGCAGAATGAATAGACAACATTTCCTATCAAGAAATATTCTAAGACATGTTTAGTGTTAATAAGCAGAGTAAATCCCTGTGGCCCTTTATCCAGTAGTTATTTCAAAAGTACAGCAAAGCTTCAAAATACTTACCTTCAGCAGCCTCTTCAGTTGCTTCCCTCTTTCTCTCTTTGCTGAGGCAAGGGAAATGTTATTTCTGTTTTACATGTGAAAAATGTCAAGAACAGATCAGGATCCTACGTATTTATTTGTCTGCTGTACTCAAATCAAAGTTTGTTCTGTACAACACTAATGTACAAGTTCCTTTTGCAGATGGATGAAGCATTCATAGTTTTGCTCATTAGCTCCTGTTGAACTTCATTCTGCAAAATTAACTTGATTGGTTCAAGTGACAATTAAGATGTCATGTGAGAGTTTTTGGCAATGACTCATTTCTCCAGAGCAGCTTTCCCTCTCTTGCTGCATGATTTCCAGTTTCTGCAAGAATGGACAAAAGAATATCTTCAATATATGTTCAACTTCACTCTCCCCAGTGCATTTAAATAAAACAATGAAGTTCTGTGCTAGTTACAGTATGATCCTATTGGATAGCTTGAATTTTTACAGGCTTGAGGTACTCAGGAGGATTGGAAACTTGGTTATCTTCATCCAAGTGCTGCCTAAAGACTAATAAACTAACTGAGGCAGTAACCAGGGTCCGTGTTCCCTGCTGATGGGATTCAGGGCTTGGTCAGCAGGCATCATAAGGATTCACTGACAGCTACAATGGAGGCTCTTGAGTTTTTTTCCTTGACTTGAAATCTCTCTGTGCTATAACAAATGATTCAGGCTATTATTTAAAAGCTAGATTTCCTTCCTTGGTGCTCCTGGTTATCTCACACCTGTAACAATTCAGTAAAGTTTCTCATGGCATTCAAAAGGCATCTCTTTAATCTACAGCCAGACTTTGTTTCTTTCTAAAATTAGTCTGTCAAAATAATTAGAAATTAGTATGGACCAAAAATACTTTTGAGCTGTAGTCTCTGAAATATTTATCTGAATCATTTCCAGATGAAATACTTCAGAAGACTGTGTGAGATATGTGTGGCATATGTACTTACAGCCCAAAGGATGTAAATGTAGGGCTATACCTAAAGCTGGCCTTTGTCATAAAATAAAAAGAAGTGTTTATATTTTTGCCTTAAGAAGGTAGTTTTAAAAATGCCAATCTGTAATATTTTTTCAATTATGTTTTTACTTCATCACCTAATCTTGTTCTATTGTGGGATTTAAATTTATGCATTTATTTTTAAAGCATCTTGAAAATCCTTGTGCTGCCATCTGGGCCTCAGTTTGAAGTGATGATTGAAGGTGAGGTAGAATCTGGGCAAAACAGACCTGTGTCTACACCTGCTAGGTGCTCAGACATTCCACCCATCCTCTCCAACAAGCAGTTCATTGCCTGGGGAGCAGTATCACTTGGATCATCAGTGTAAGTATAGGTTGAACAGCTGTTCATATAGAATATCATGTTAAGCGTTTTATATTGCACTTTTTTGAAGTAAATTTTCCCATTCACATTGATAATTGGCAGTAATTTGTTCTGTGCCTCAAGTGAAAGAAGCAGTATATTGCAATTATTTTTCTTGTGCAAGAAAGTTTTAGAAACAAACTGATCTTGTTTGAGCTTTGTGTGTTCTTGAGGACTCTTTAGTTATGATCAGAATATCTGGTTTTGTAAGTTTAGTGTGTCACGTAAGTAGAAATGAGGAGAGAAGTATTTTTCAATTAAGTTGATAGAAAAATTCTATCAACTTGATACCTGTCTCTTGCTAGAGATTAATTATTCTTGATCTCATCTATGACAAGGAACACAATCTAGTCTGGGTAATGTAATTTGACCATCTGAATAGCATAAACTGTTGAACATCCCTTGATTGATTTGAATGTGTTTCAGGGTTAAAACTTCTAATGTGGAGAATCTGTTTTGCCTCCAATTATGAATTATTTTATCCTTCAGACTACTTCTTGTCCACACTTTTTTAGTTTCAAGTTTACAGGTTTATTATTCTATGCTTTAGTGAAACTGTTCCTAATTGTTAGGATGTTCTTTGCTTCTTTTATATGTAAAGTCTGCAAGTTTTGCAAATCTCTGAACTTCTAGTAATTATTACTTGAAGAACTAATCCACTGTTGGTTGATACTGAACTTTTTGATTCTAATGATCTTATCATGTTCCTGGTGGTTTAAAATCAATGTTTGTATCCAATAATTGTTTCTAATAGCTGCATTTCTGTTTTTCTGGTTTGTTAAGGTGTAGTGTGCTTCTAACAGTAGTTTTGGTTATTTGATATTTAGGAATTACTGCTTCTTTCCTGTATGCTGCAGTGTTTTTATTTTCCGTTCCTCCTGTAAAACGGTGTTGAGGAACCCTTGGTTTTAGGAAGCTGAAATTATTTCTGTAATTTTGTTTCAACAGAGTACAAAAGAATGTCTGCTAGTGTTGATAGAGGTTTTGCTCTCTCTGTCCTCCTCTTTAATTCCAACTGCATGATCTGTTCTCTTATGTTGTAGCAGTTCTGAGTTTGTCAAATTGAGTTTGTCAATGTTTTTTGACTTCTTAAAATGACAAGGGCACTTGCTCTTGCTGGAGATGTTTCCTACCTCTGCTGAGGAAAGCTCTGAGTACCTGAAGCCTCGTCAATGCTAGGATGTATCGCAGAGAAAAAAACTATTTCAGTCAACCTGATTCTGTTAAGTGACCATAACTTTCTGTGTTGCTATTACATTGAGAAGTGCATGAGAAGGAAAAGTTATCCTGAATTTAGTTCTTTACAACTGTTCCTGTGAATCTGGGCCAGACTACTCATGAGACTTTGTTTCTGCATAACCAAGTCTCTCTGGATAAACTCATCATAACTGTGTCCTGAAGTGGGGATTTTTATGGAGTTTTTGTATTGATACAATTGCTGGTTTCTTTGAAAGTTCAGGCTGTTAAGTACAGTACTTGAACTTCAGAAAATTATATTTTTTAATATATATGTATATTTGGGGATTGTTTTGCTATGAGTATTTGTGTGTTTTGGTGTATAACAGTGTAGGATGTGTAAGTTTGATAATACAGAAACAACTTTTTATTTAACATATTCTATTGCTCCAAGAGGTGATTTTTTTTCCATTAAATTACTTCAAAATTGACTGTCCCAGTTCCATTGCTTCCATGAATTAATGTATGCAGTTAATTTGTATTTGCTGTAAAATCTAACCAAACGTATTTTTCAGACAGAAGAAGTTAATTCTAAGAAATGACTCTCCATCTGTGCCGCAGCATTTAAGATTGTTGATAAGAGGCCAGGATCAAGACTCCTTTCAGGTGTCTGCCATTAAAATTTCTCTTTAGTGTTTATGACAGTTACCAGGCTATGTTTATAATGAAAATGTTTTTGCCCTGAAGTGTTAGCAGCCTGCATTTGTTTTGAGACTGCCAAGATGAGTGTGGTAGCAGAGCTTAAGCTACCCTGGTATTTCTTGGGAGCCGCTGAAATAGGAGTGCTGCAGCAAACTGGAGCTCAGTTTACAGCTCTCTAAGCTGCTGTTTCACAGCAGAGTCAGTACTTGGTGGAGTGGTCCATCAATGGCTCTTCTTGCAGGAGGGAGTCTAGATGAGGATAGAAAAACTGGAATTAGCCTTTAGGAATTACCATGGCTAATGGGTCTTTTTGTTATGTAACCTACATTGACTTATATCTCGTTTTCCCTCAAATGTTCAGATTTTTTAAATTTAAAATCTTATACTGTCAGAGAATCATGGTAAAGTTCAGCCTTGACAGGTTGGGGATTGAGGACAAAAAAGTCTGTCTAAACTGAGAGGCATCGAAGTGTTCATTATGGGACTGTGAAGTATCTTGGACTTTGTAATTTCATTGCTTATTAAGCATTCCACTTTAAATATGCCATTGTCCGAGAGGTTAATGTGCAGTTCAAAGAAGTTAATTCTTCCATCCAAGTGTAGTAAGTTTTACTGCTATGTTTTTTTTCTATTATAGTCACTCAGTTTTGATGTCTTTGTTTTTATAGCTGCAAAGTATATTTGGATCAGAACAACGCTTAACCAGTAGCTGGGAGCTCAGAATGCGTCCCAAAGAAGATACGAACATATACCTGATGTTTACACCCACTCGAGTAACTTGCTGCTTTGCAAAGCTGGAAATCAAACAGCTGGGGATTCAATCAAAGCCAGGAATTAAGTTTACTGTAAGAGTCCCAACATAACTTTTAAAAATTTTAAATGTATTTTTTTTGGGTAATTATTGAAAATCTAGCACTGAGTAGGTGTTTCTATCAAAAACTTGAAAATTAAAGATACAGATTATGGACATCTGTATACTTGTTAAAGTCATATGGCCACTACATTTTATGCTTTGAACATGAGTATCAGTTTTGCATGTAATTCTTTCCTTTGAGAATGATGAAATATTTTATGTACTACATTAAAAGTAGCCTAAGATTTTAACTCTAGAAGTGTTAAAAAATCTGAACTTGTCTTGTTCTATAGGTAGGCTTAAACAAACTTGGAAGTAGAACTTGAAAATTATTGAGTAAATTTAAGCTTTTCTATTTCTTGCAAGGGCTTTTCAGTTCACATTTTTAACATTTTCATTTGTTTTTCTGTAAGGTATATAGTTTACCACAGTTGTACATAAATGTGTTTTGCTAGTAAGCTTTTTTCATTTGAAGTACTTCTTTTTTTGATGGTGGGTTTTGTTTCTCTCCCAGATACCATTATCTGGATATGGAGGAGCAAGCAATATAATTTTAGAAAATGTTAAAAAATTGTCAGATAGCTTCTTGGTTACACTGGAATGCTCGTTGTCTGCAAGATCACAGAAAGCTTCCTTCCACGTGAGAAACACAGGTTCCCGGGCTGCCTATGTTAAGGTGCTGTGCTTGGGAAACCTGCACACAAAAACAATGATAGATCCTCAGGTTATGAGAGTGTCTCCAGAGCAGTTTGTACTAAGAGAAGGAACACATGAAGTAAGTACAGTGCTTTGTTCTGAGCAAAAATTATGAATTTAAATTAAATGTCATAATTGAAAATGTCTGACTAATTCTTTATTAAAATCTCACCTATTTTTTGTTATGTCCCGTTCCACTTTTATTGTAGTAATCTGTTGACTCATAGTCCAAATATTAATGCGAACATTAAGATTTTTTTTATTCCCCTCAGTGTGTTGTCTGTTCATTTTATCAGGTGGTCACTGTAACATGGAATCCAATGGAAAAGAACTTCTCTCCAAGCATGGTGGTATCAACACTATGTCTCTTTTGGGGAGATGAAGTTTCTAGGCAGCAGTATCGCAGGTGAGATGTGCTTTGTGTTTGGAACAGACAGATCTGTTTAATAAGAAGTTAAAGCTAGGGATATGTGCTGCCACAAGTGTGATTTTAATGTGTTTTCAAAAAGAGCAAGAACAAGCTAAAATATGATGATATGTAGTGATCTATTAAAAGCCTTGCACATATAAGTTGTTGATGGGGGTTTGTTCATTTATGGCTTTGCTTACTGTAGCTAGAATCCTAGGTAAGGGTTTTGTTCTGTTTTAACTTACTTAAATTCAAGTGTATTGTGTTATGGGGAAATGTTTTCATTTATGTATTGAAAGAGATCTGTCTTATGTCTTTGTATTTCTCTTTCTAATGTGTATGTAACTTTAAAGAAAAGGCTCATGAAAAGAATAGTGCTGAAATCCAGGGGTATTCAGTTTCAAACAAAGTTCATGTCTTGGTTTGCTGAATTCTGTTGACAAAGAATGTGTTTGAGTAGGTGTGTATATGAGAAAAATAACATGCACATATGTTCATGGAAACTTGTGGAGAATACCTTGCTGATCTTAAATAGTGGTCATGTTATTCTGCATTTCAGTTTATATAACTCAAACACACAGAAGTGGCATATTCTGCCTTCAGTGACAGAAGCTGCACTTGTGACTTGTGCTGCCCATGGGGTTCAGTGTAATGCAGAATGTTCAGACTAGGTAGAGCAGTAAGGTGCTGATAATCATAATTCCATGCAAAACTTCAAAACAGCATTATTTCATTATTGATTTTAAATGCTATTGCCTGACAGTGTATGATAGTCATTGTGTATATCCTTATCCAAACGAAGTGTTAAACACGTCTGGATTTAACTGCATGGCTTTGAATAAAAAGCTCATGGAATAGCTGAGTTCCTGACCTTGATAGGAAACTGGCTTATTTTAGATATCTTAGAGGATGCTTGTTCCTGTTTTTTTGTATGAATTGTTTTGTGTGAGGCAATGCTCTCTATCTTGGAATCCTCCTTAAAGGGATAAAGTACTTAGGGAACACTTTTGGTCTACAGATCAACAGAAAACCCATGCAGGAATGCTTTTAGTCTACAGATCAACAGAAAACCCATGTAGAAGCTGAATACAACTACATAAGTATTATTGGAAACTTCATTTTTTAAATTCAGATTGTGGATGTTATGTATGCAAAATGACTTGTTGATTTTATTAGTCAGCAGGCTGACATATTGTTCTTGAAAGTAGTGGTCTAGCTGGTTGTTTCTTGATGGGAGTTTTTCTAAAGTCTCCCTTGATAACTTGAAAGAGATGTATATGTCTTGAAATGACTGAGTTCTCCAAGCCAGTCCAACCCCATTCTGTAATTGTGCACTAGAATGAGAGCGTGATTTGGGACTTAGGGGCAAGAATGTGAGATGAGTATTCTGCCTCATCTGCCAGCTTGTGCCCCAAGTTCCTTACTCCAAAATTATATATAGTCAGCAGCCCAGTAAGTAGCTTAGACATGAGAGTTAGTAGTGCTCAGGTATTCTTTCCTCCTCCATGGCCCTGACCTTATCTGAGTGTCACATTTCCTCTTGCTGACCTGTATCTTCCCATTTTTCCCAGGACTATTTATATTCCTGTGCCTCCCAGTCTTTTCTATGCTGTTGGCAGTCATGCTGTTGGCTCTGTGTTCCTGCTGTTGGCTGGCACCTGCTGCCACTCTGACATTGACTAGTCAACTTTTCCTCTCAAAAAACTTTCACTTGTAACCAAAATAGCATTCTCCTGCTTCCTGTGGTGATTGAAACATCACTCAGATGTCTGATGTAGTTATCAAAAATCTAGGTAGGTGTGACTGACAGCAGAGAACAAGTATGGAAAGACAAACATATGGTAACCATTATTTCAGTGTTTCCTTTTACTCTGCAGCAATAGAGGAGGTATTTCTTTAACCCTTTTAAGACTGTGAAAAAACTTTAGTTTTAAATGGATGCTCCCAAATTTGAGCTTGGTGTAGTCAAGAAATGAAGTGAAAATTATACTGAATTCCCATGATTCGTATCAATCTTTTCAATTTGTTGTTTCTAGTATTTTGTTTAATTTAATGATTCCTGTTTACTTCTAACAGAGCTGTGATGTATAAAGCTGAGGTGGAAAAACGCATCATCCCAGAAAACAACTTAGTGAGAAATGCTGTATTTGATGAAGAATTTCAAGGGGAGCAGCTTGTGACAGAAGGTAAGACTATGACTTCTTAAAAGAAAAATATAATACTTGTTTTCATGTGGCAAATGTGTTTTTGGCTTGAATCCTAGTTACTTTTTCACTAATTTTTTTTATAAATGTAGAAGAAAAATTCTGAGTTTGGACAGTTGTACTGGGCAAAAATTAATTGTATTTTCTTTCCCCAGTCCAGCTGAGGAGGAGTGTGATAGAATGGCTTTGGTGGGCACCTGGCATCCAGCCAGGGTCAACCCATCACAGCAGAATGTGCCTTTTTTCATTCAGTATCTATTTATTTAAATTATTTTCTGTAATTTTCTCCTAGGAGCATGAATCCCTGGTCTGTAAATATTATAGCATTAAAAATGCTGAATTTATTTGGAAAGTGTTTGCCTTATTAACTATTGGGAAAGATTCAGTTTGTTTTATATTTGAAAATTGAGAGGCAGGCAACTTGGCTGACAGCAAAATATATATATTTTTCCTAAATAGCTTTTTCCTCTGCTTGTTAGTAAGAAATGTCTTAATAAGAATACAGTATACTGTAAAGGGTTCCTTAAAGCACCCCCTAAGTGTTCAATCCCACAAGTGTCATGAATAAATTTGCTGTCAAACCCTATTCTTGAGCTAGTTATATTCACATATGGAATTACTTACTGTCCTAAGGCTACTACAGCTGAATAAATATGGTCTGTTTCTTTCCCTGAATTATGTATTGTCTTTACTTGAAAAAGTAAAGATTTTTTCTTAATCATTCATCTTAGTTGAGGTGAAATCCTGGTGAACATTAAATACTTGGGTTCTGGAGTATCCTTTGAAATTGTTAAGCCAGTGTTAGAGAAAAAAGTAAAAGCTAACTCTTAATTTGGCATAGAATCAAATTAGTATATAGCATTTGTATAAATGTGGAAATTATATGATAATCTTTTCACATTTTTTATATGCCATATTTATTATGTCTTATAATAAAAAGTATTAAATTTGTGTATATTCAGATTTATGTATTATATTTGATTTTAGTGTTGAGCTACACCTGACAGCTAAGCTTGCAGGAAGTAATTTTGGAATTATCTAGGATTTCTTAGCTGATGGATTATTAACTATGGATTATTAACTATCCATCTTAGCTGATGGATTATTAAGTCTATGTCTTAAATCTGTCTGGTGTAATTTCTGAATATTATTGAATTGGTCTTACTAGAGTTTCTCTATTACTCTCATTTTTAGTATGTGATGTCCCACGAGAGACAAATGATATCCATCTTTTCTATGCAAATATGCAAAAGATTCTCCTTTCTGTGGTCGGATATTCCACTTGTGATCAGGATGGCTTTCAGCAGTCTACTGGACCCCAGTTGGAATTGGACAGGTATTGGAACCATAATTAGTAATTATATGTATGTAATTGTTTTTTTCTTGAGAGAGTGGTTAGGCATTGGAGCAGGTTGCCCAGAGTGGCTGAGTGTCGCCGACCGACACGAAAGGACACAGGCACACACCGCTTTCAGGTGAAAGGAAAAAAGGGCAGTTTTATTCTCTGACTCCACTATTTATAGTTTTACAAGGGTGACAGTGGATTGGAAGATGACAGTGACACCTCTGCAATGCCACAGGTCAAACCGACAGTCCATCAAATCTCTCCTCCTCCAAAAGGAATGAAAAACAATGAGTTGTTTACAGAAAATGTGTGTGGGAAAGTTCACTACAAGAATGTCAACATCAGAAGGCTTAGAAAATCCTAGAAAACCAGGGCGACAGCTGAGAAGTTTTCATCTCTGAAGAAATTAAAAACCTGGTTGGGCAATGCCCTGAATTACCTGCTGTAGCTGCCCCTCCTTTGTGCAGGGGTGTTGGATTGGATGGTCTCCACAGGCCACTCCTCATCTTCACAATGTGTTGCACAGCATGCTGTTGCCTTCTTTCTCTGTGCAGTACTTGTTTTCTCTGTATATGTTTTCAAATTATTTTATATTATTATCTTCTGAAGATAATTTTTTATTTTAATTCCTCTCATTCTAAATGGTACCTTCCACTTCCAAACACTCTGTGAAAAGCTGTGTCCTGTTATAGCTGCTGGATTGTTTTATACTTAATGGAGAATTGAATTAAATTGAGGGCCCATGTAAAAACTATTGTACTTCAATAATAAAATTTTGAGAAATACTAAGAGTAGGCCATTATAATTACTCATGAGATATTTTTTTACTGCTTTTGCCTAATGCAGTCTTATTTTCAGGTTGGAGAACTTTGTCACACATACTGCTGCAACTTTGGATGTTCTTCCTGTTAAAGGACCTCAGGGTACTTCTTTATCTGCAAAAAATAATGATCTAGCTCAGAATAAATCAGATGCTCAAGAGACTTGGGCTGTTACACCTGAGTATTTGATTTTGACATCTCCTACTCTTGGTAAGTATTTTTTGAAGTTAATGAAATAGCCACTTAAGTATTAAGATAACTATACTGCATAAGATGTTTGTAAGTGTGGATTGGCCAGTAATCTTTATGCAGACTTGATTTGAGCACAGTTTTGGATAAATCATCAGAGGTTATGTGCTCTGTGTATACATTGACAATGAACTGCATGCCCATGGAGGTTCTAAAGTAATGTGAAGGTAAAATTAGGACAGAAAATGCTTTATTTTCATTGCTGCATGTCTTTATCTTGGGGATTTTTGTGAATTTTTGTATGTATTAGCTTTTTTTTTGTGTTACAGGTGAAACGTCAGATACTAGACGTGTACAAATTCTCAACAATTCCAATCGAATGTTGGCATTTGAACTTTCATGGCCAGCTCACTGCCTTACTGTAACCCCACAACATGGAGATGTTGAACCAGGGTAAGTATATTTCCATAAGTTCCTTTATGTGTGAAAGTGTGGTGAGGTTTTGGAGGAATTTATTTTTAGCTTAACTGTGTAACTAGTTTAGGAATTTTAGTTGGTTTTTAGGAATTTACTTTAGTTTGCTTAGACTGCACCCTGAAACTATTTTAGGTCCAGGGTATAGACTTTTTGTCAACTAACATGCAAATCTAGCTTTTTTAGGACCTTATCCTTTTACAGTTGTGTATTGTGGGAATGTTCTTCTGTCATAAGTAAAATTACCTCGATTCCAGGAGTTTTCTGTGCCTGGAAGTTCTATTATTATTGCATAGTTCAAGGAGTTGAATGGTCAGTGAAGCTGAAGCTTTAAAAATCTGTTTTCATAGTAGTTTTTTGTTTAAAATTTAGCTGTGCATTTAAAATCAAAAAACTCTTCTGCCCTTCCCACAGCCAGGAAACAACCCCCAAAATAACATTTCTTAGAGAAGGCTTCTCTTCTGGGGACTTAGCATTTCTTTAGCAAATGTGCTGATATTCCTCACAACTTGATTTTGGGATTCTTTTTATTTGGAGAAAACTTGGTTTTGCCATTCAACCTTTGGCTTCTCAGTATCTGTAGGTATGAAAATAATGACAAGCCAGTGTCAGCTTGCCCATGCCCTGATTAGGGTATTCTTGGAAAAGTAATCATAATATCATTGTATATGTATATAAGACTTTTCACATATGGCAGCAAAGACTTCCACAACTTATGCTTGAAAGGTCTGCTCACCTCTCCCTTCTAAATTTCTGGTATTTTTAAGGTTCTGTTAAGACAGCTTTAAGAACCTGTTATTAAACTATTCTCATCTTCCAAAAAGTCTCCCACCAAAAAATAGGTTTTGCTTTCAGAATTATATTTCAGTAGTTGCTTTAACTTTGAAGTTGTTTACCCAAAATACTTTCTCTTCAGTCCTGCTTGGCTGATTGCATTTTAAACACTTAATTTCATATTCATGTAGATGTAAATTTCTGGGAAACTTTCATCACTGGTGAGAACAGAATAGAGATGCATGGAAGGGCTAGGATATCTGCTATTCATTGCAAATTCGGTCAATGCCAAGAAAAATAATCTGCAAGAGCAGTAACAAGGAATGACTTTCCAGTAGCTGTGAAAGTAAGGACATACTGAGTGTCTCATACCCCAAATTCAAGATTGTCTGGATGATTTTTACAAAGAGGGTATTGAAGGCCTTCTGCAAGCAATTTTCTTGCAGTGTAGAATTTTAAAATGTGTTCACTGGAAAAGAGTGAGCAGAATCCTCACATTTTGGGTCCAAGTAAATAGTCTGGATCAAGAACAGAGGTCTGCAAGTAGGAAGCAGACCCATGGGAACAGCTGACTTAAGCACAGCAAGCTGCACTTGCCCAGGTCTCTATTTTTCATGACCATCTCCTCACAGTGCCAAGGGCAGTCAACCTGCCACAATAGGAGCCAGCCAGAATATTTTATACTCTGCACTGTGGGGGCTGGAGCCTGCAGAACTCTTGAACTGAGTTAGGCCATGAAAAGAGGTGATCTGATTTCTCAGTGATGGTGGAAGAAGATCCTGGGATCATGGCTTTTAAAGCTTAATTTGTGGCATATCTCAGCACCTGAGATTTAACTATCTGTAGAGCCTCTTCACTTATCTTAAAAGTGCATCCTTTCTTTGGGTGGGCTAGTGACAAATGTTGTAGATGCTGATTCTAGTATGAGAGTCATGCTAGTTGATTTTTTTTAATTTTTTTTTTTTTTTTTAGGGCCAGTACACTAATTCTGGTGAGTCCTAATCCATCACTTGCCACAAGGCCCATATTAATTCCTTGGAGTGGCCTAATCTATATCCATTGTGATAATGGACTAAAGGTATGTGGTTTACTTGAGACTTCAGATTGGAACTTTTTATTTTACTTTGTCAGCTCTAATAAAGTTGCTAAAACCTTGTAGATTTGAGTCAGAAGCTCTGTCAACTTCCATTATTCTTTTTAATTTGTGAAGTTCTCATAAAGAAAATAGTCAAGATGCCATTTTGTAAACTGATTTTTGGTTCGTAATCTCTGAAGAAATGCCATGATGTAGACACTAACTAAATTTCCAACAAAAGTGAACCCAGCACTGCCTTATGCATAATTTTATAAAACACTATATATATATATATGTACGTATGTATGTAGATGTGCACACATAAAAGTAGTTTGTATCATATTGTAAAATAAAAGAAGTTAAAAGAGGGTATTGGACAAGTCACCATAGCTCTTTTTGAGCTCCCTTAGGGTAATCTTCACCTTCTGGATGACAGGTCAGGGATAAAGAATGTCTAGAACAGGTTCTACCTCTTCACAGATCTTAATCCAAGACATTTCCCTGATAAAATTGAGGCATAGAAATAAAGTTTATGAAGCAACATTTTTTCTTTTTTCTGTGTAAGAGCAGAAGGACTCCTTGGTATTCTCTCCTAAAGAAACAGACTTTTTTTCTTATTTTTACAGTTAGTGTATGTTTTGAGGTATTTGTAACAATACATGGAGAGAGAAATAGACACTGAAAGGATAAAACTGTATCTACTTTCCTTTTGCATGGAGGGAAGTGTGAGGTATGATACAGAATTGGAAACTGCTTTCAAAAAACCCAAATAAACAGGCAAGTTGTTGAGAAGGAGATGATAACTGCATGCAGTTAACTGTGTTGTGTTCTACAATATGAGAAAAGGATTTAAGAAATCTACTAGGACAAGTGTCGAGAATGTAGCAAAACCCATCAAATTCTAGGAAATCCTGTAATTAATAATGCTTTTGTCATTTATTTGCTGCGTCTCCAAATCAGCAGAAAGTATGCTAAGACTTTACTAGCATTAATTGAAACTTCTAAAATTTCTATTTCTGTAGCAAAAGGGAACACAAAGCTCCTTCTGAATGAGGCAGCTCTGTTTCCATGATCTGCAACAGAGAATGTTGTAGGAATTGTCAGTTAAACTAGTTGAAGTTATTATTCCTGTTGAACTAAAATGCCTAGATAGCAAATTTTCAGTGAATGTTCCTTTTCTCCTAAATTAAACTTTTTAAACTTTTGACGTTGGAGAAGATCTGGTGATGTAATGTATGAGAGCTTTCCTTTGTTGAAATGTAAAGCTGAACATAAGCTCTTGTGCATAAACTAAATGGTTTGATTTATTGATATATCAATATTGACTGTTTAAAACTTTGCTTTTCTCCAAATTGTGCAATAGTTTATTAAAGTGCTTATTCAAGAGGCTGGCACTCAGAGCGTGTCTGGATCAGATTTGCCATGTAGAAGATGTGACAACATTACTCCACAGCCTGAAAATCCCACTGTTGATGTGCCAAAGCTTCTCCCCAGGTTCCCTCTAACAGAAATGCACATAAGGAACAGAAACATTGCTTTTCCTAAAACAAGACCTGGTCAAAGCTCAGGTAAGAGGAATTTGTTATTAAATATAGCATCTGTAATAGCTTGTGTTCAGAGGCTTTGTGTACTATATTGCCTGTTTGGGAATTTTAGTGCTTTGGTTTTGTTCTCTTAGTCTAATAAGTGTGAATGACCAGTTCCCCACTTCTGCCTTTAGTTTGAAATGCTTTTTGGGTTTTTGGGGTTTTTTGGGTTGTTGTTTTGGTTTTTGGGGAGTTTTTTATTGTTGTTGGGTTGGGTTTGGTTTTTTGTTTGTTTTGTTTGTTTTGAGGGCTTTGTTTGTTTGTTATTGTTGTTTTTTGTTTGGGTTTTGTTTGTTGTCATTTTGTTGTCGTGTTGTTTTTTTTTTTGGCGTGTTTTTTGGTGTTTTTTTTCCCCCAGTTCTCCTTATACAGCACAGTCACACCTTTTTTTCCACAGTTAGGTTTGCATACAGACAAATCAGTTGCCACTATGATGAATGCAGCTATGCTGTGCCTGGTAAAAGAGACTGTTAGAAGTCCACTTGAAACTCTTCTGGCTCAAGGCACCTTTGCAGTAGATCCCTTCTCATCTGCACTTATGCCCATAAAGAGATGAGACCAATCTGTCTGGGTTTAGCAGGGAAATAAATGCTCTTCCTGAAGACAATAGGAGTCACAACAGCTGTTGTGAGGCTGGCTGTCCTTGTTTTGGTACATAGCGATTGAGGAGGACAGGGGCAATAATGGAGTCTGAAATGCTTGGACTGTACTTTTAGTTCCAGTAATGCTTAAAATTCTCAAAGTAACTCTATGGAACTCTCATTCTGTTATCTATAGACCAGGTTTCTTTGTAGTACATACTTTTTTAGGCAGTGAATGTTTTTTTAATGATTCATTGCCACTATTTTTTTTTCCAGCAGACTTGAGGACTTTCGAGACTTAATTTATCAATAATATCTTGGGGGTTTTTGCTAAAATTATGGAAGTATTGTAATAATAATACTTTGATGTTTATATATTTCCTATATAATTTATGTCTGCAACTTAAACTTTTTAAAGTGCTATTGTAGACTGAGATGATCTTCTAATAATTTCTTGCCAAGAAACATATATTTATATGCATGCTGAGTAACAAAACACATTATTTGTTACAAGTTTATTTGGTCCCAGTCTGGGATATTGTGTTTTGTCTCTGAATGATCAAATAATATCTTGGGAAGGAGTTGGATATCTTTTGGGGATTTTTTGGTGGAGTCTAAATTTCTTGTGTATAAGCTTCTACAAATTTTATGGCAGTGTGCTTTGTTTGAGTCTGCTCTTGAGATTTGTTATAATGAAAACTGTTTCCACTAAACTTGTGTTCATCTAGAGACACAGTTCCTGCTTAACTCTTTACAGCAGGGATACTTGAACAAAGATATTTTGTATGCTGGTCTGATATTTCTCTTTTAGAGAATTACCTGGAAATGCAGAATAAAGGGAATGAAAATCTGAAGTGGAAAATATCATCTTTTGCACCACCCTATATTAAAGTGAGTGAATGCTTGCATTGGGAGTTTTATGCCAATGTCTGGGTTTTATTTTAACTTTTCTCTTCCTGCTGTGCTCTCTCTCTCCCTGCTGCCTCTCAAGGAAGAATATATATTTGAGCATGACCTCAGTTACAAAGGTTTTTTTCCTCTGTTCGTATCAGGGAAATGTTTTGCTCCTTTTTTTCATCCCCGATGTGTTCCCTGACTATGAATCAATCAGTGCTCTGTGGTACAGTTTCTGCTTCACTTACTGCTTTACAGAGTTTTCTTGTGCTCATACAGTGTCATCATCCAGATTTCATTAAGTGATCAAGCATAAATGAAAGATAGGTGTGTCTTTTTGGCTGCAGAATGCCAGACTTGTGCTGCTGAAATTGCACTGTACGTGGTGTCTCGGTAGAAATTTGAGTTAGGTCAAGGATATTTTAATTACAGTGCTGTTGCCTGTGCCTAGCTGTTGACGTTTGTAAATGCTTCCCTAATTTTTGATAGTCTGAAATGCTGTGATGATTTTGGATTTTATGCTTGAATTATTATTATGCTCTATTGTTGTGAAACTATAAAAAATGTTTATTACTCTTAGCAGTACCCATGGGTACTTTGTCATGTTCCAGCCAGTGCACCACCTCTGAACTGTAAGTCAGTAGTAGTGGTGACTGGATTTAGTAGTTTCAGTCTCTATTAATTTGCTTTTAGGGAATCCGTTTTAATTCTTTACTTAAAAGTACTTTAACTGAGTGTATTTTCTTCAGTCTTCTGCAAGGGGGGGTGTGTGTGGGTGTATTGTGTGGTTTCAGGCTATTTTTTTCCTTTCCCTTCAAATCTGACTCACAAATTGATTTGCAGGGCGTGGATGGAAGTGGCACTGTTTATAGGGTTCCTTACTCTGCTTTTGGATTTTCCCATGTTTCTGGTACCCTTGAGGTTCATGAACAAGAGAAGGTAAACACTTATAAATATTTCTGGCATATTAGTGTATCTCAATTGCAAAATAAGATCTTAAATGAGAGATAAATTTTATTTGATAATGATAAAATGTTGGCCTTTCAGTACTGGGCTCTGGAGTGTGTCAGATATTCTGCATCAGCCTAATTCAGCAGAGTTAATTCTAAGAATTCATGCAATCAAAGTAGTTTGATTTCAAAGTGGTGGTGTGTTTATGTTACTCTTTGGGGGTTTTTAAGGACAAATTATTTCAGAAGAGAAAATTATTTTAAATGTTTTGTAAAATTCCAGAAGAAAATGGCAAATAATCCTGCGTTCTTACAAAACTTGTGTAAGCACCTGATTCCCTTCCTTGAAGCATTCTTGCTATACTTGTTCAGGGACAGCTGTCTGCTCCTAAAGTTGGTTTCATTTGACTTGCAATTTTATCTCCTGGCCAGTAGAGGGTTTCATAACCACAATTATAAAGCACATCCACGGATAGACTGAATGGATTTATAAGGGTCCTTTCCTCCCTCATCTTCTCTCATAATGCTACTTGAGTTCTATCTTTTCATCTTCCTTAAAACCTATCTTTTCATTGTTATGGATAATTATTTCCATAGAGATACAATTTGTAATCTATTTACAAGAATAAAAAACCCATTCCTGACCAGTTTCATAGTAATTTCATAATATTGCAAGCCATTATTTGAATTTAAACAATTGTATTTGCCTTAGCAATCCTTGTTCAGGCCTATTTGAATAACATTTACATCATTGGCATGCCAGGCTGTGGGCTGGAGCTGATAAGGTACAGTGCTATCATGGCTGGCTGTTTTTTTTGCAATGGATATTATGATTGGCTAATGAGATGTAGTTGTAGTGATCTATTCTAATCTGCTTCTCTTTTTCTCTTCTTCCCTCAACCTCAGTTCTGAAAGTTTATTCCTGAATTAACCTGGTACAGCACTATATGGAGACAAGCCATTGTTACATAGGTGGCATTTAAGGATGATCAAATTCATAGGTTGCAAGTTGGTTTAAATTTTAGGCTTTCTAATAATTGTAGTGCAGGAATTTCAGTTTTGGAGCTGGAGGAGTCAAGTTGTTCACAACTTAGTTGCCAGATGAAGAAAGTTTTTTTCAGGTGCACATATTTCCCTTCCTGGTCCCCTTTCTCTCCATTTTACTAACAGAAGTAATTGTGCCAGCACTTGCACAATTGCACAAAAACTCAAGTTTTGTTCAAAACTGCTTGCACAACAGATTTCATCCATTTTTTCCACTTGCGGGCGGAGGAGGATTAGCTAGTTGCATAGTTTTCTGCAAGATCACCTGTGTGTGTCATGTGTGTTCTGTAGTGTGTAAATTTTGTGCTGGCTGAACCATAACTTTGTACAGGTTAAATTGTGAAGATCCTGAACCTGAAGATTATTAGTGTTCTGCAAAATTTTCCTTTTTTTTTTTTTTTTTTTTTTTTTGCAGGTTGCTGTAATTTTTTCACCTAGAGATACAGGAGATTACTCTCAGTTCTGGGACCTTGAGTATTACTCAGTTGGAAATCCAAGCAGGAAATACAAATTAAAATTTCAGCTTTCTGGAAATGTGAGTATATAAAACCTATAAACACTGTTTGAGCTCAAATTTTTGATAACATCTTGATTTTACTATACACCTCTCTTTCATGTATACATTGGTATATTCTGGGAAAACTCAACCCTGCTAGTATTTTTGCTGGATTAAATTGTATTTTTTTCCTTAGGTTCCTTTTCCTTATGTGATAATGCACTGTCTTTTGCCATTCATGGTATAAAACCATTTGTTATTTAAAGAGACTACAGATAAATTTACATTCTATGGGAATTGTTTCTGTAGACAAAGGTATTTCTGTCAGTTTTGTTTGTTATTTTGCTTGCTGGTTTTATTTTTGTAAATAAGTAGTTGACTAACAGACCTTTGCTATAATACATAACTCAGTGTAGTTTTGGAATTTTCAAATATCCATCTTGCAAATGGGTATTTGTGTCTCTAATAAAACCTGCTTCAGTATTTTATCAGAGTAACAATGTAGGTGGGGATAATTGTGAAATTTATACATGGCAGCAACTGGGTTTGAGCTTCCCTTTGCTCCGCTTTTGTTCCTCAGCTCAAACTTCATAGTAAGGCTTGGAAGAAGTGGGTTGGGAGTTGCAACTGGTTTTTTGTGCTCTCTCTCCTTACCTTGCTTTTTATCCCATCTTTACAAGAGGAATTTACCTAGGACAGAGGATTTATTACCATAAGGAAGAATTAATTATAATGGTTAGTTAAATAAACTGAATGTGAAGAGCTTTCTACATTCAGTATGGCATGATTGCTATCTGTGCTTTGCTGTCCTCTTTAGAAGGTTTGACTTGATTTTTCTAAGAAGTCCACTCAAAGATTTGGGATCTTTCTTTGGAGTATTAAGCATGCTTCAGTAGTAAGAACCTTACTTATCCTTCTTACATTTGTTTTGTAGGTTCGTTATTCTTTCCAAATTAATTGCGTTGAAAGAGTACTTGTAAAAAGGTTTAATATTAAACAACTCCTGATTTTTTTTTCTGTATAATGTTTGGTTTTAGAGGGTTTTTTATGTAAATTTCATCAAATTCTTTGGTCACAATTTTCCTGAAAATGAGGAAAGCATCTAAATCATTTGTCTTTTTAAAGCTAGTTGAAGTGTGGAGAAGATTAATTCTTTAACAGAACTCTAGAGTTTTAAGGAAGTCTCTTCTTAAAACGTGACTAGTTGTCAGAGTTGTGTAAATCTTTGAGCTGCATTACTTGATATTAATGTTTTCAAACTACTACTGTGTCAGATTTGTTCTTGATTTTTTTCAGAGCTGTTAACAATTAGATCTTGATAGCATCTCTGCACATGGGAGAAAAGTTAGTAGAAAATACTTGAAATGCATGTCATGATCATGTTCAGAAAGATTTGAAAAGGAAGTACTGTATTTATCAACTAGGTAGGGAACATCTGTTCAGAAGAGGGATCAACACAGAACATTTAGAGTGTTGCGGCTTTTAGTTGAGAAGACAAGACAAGTGAATCATAATCTGTTATCTTCTTGGGATCAAGAGTTTAGGCAGTGTAACTAAAACTTTGAAAAGGACTTGGAATCTGGTGGCTTTGCTGAGGCAGAGGGCTACAGCTGTGGTTAGTGTGACTTTTGATAGAATAAAGGGGGGAAGAGTGACTGACTGTCATTCAGAGTGACTGAGTGATGTTTATTTATAGCACCACTTCAGAAGAAATGAAAAATTTGAAAGAGCTCAGTAAGGAGCTAAAAGAACATTAAGTTAGGAAAATCAGTGGCACATATCACTTTAATGTTTTTCCTGACAAATTAATTGACTGTAATTTTGATTATGCTCTACATGTGTTTGCAGTCCTCACCATTGGAAACTGTAGTCAGGAGTTCAGCTCATCATGTCTCTGAAAGCAGTCTGAGAGACAGAGGAAGGAGGGATTCTCTGTGTGCTCTGAGCCCCAGCCTCTCAGTGCTGGTCATTCCAACTTAGTTTTGTCCTTTCCTGAGGAATATTTGCTCCTGCTGCTGGGAGCTGCTCCTGGGGGCTCTTTGAAGATCATTGAGCTGAAAATGAATATTGTGCACAGGAGTCTTGGACTGGTATTTGGGTCTAACTATCAGTCTCTTCTGGGGGAACTGGCAAGCACCTGCCACAAGGCTGAGACAGCAGCAAAGTCCTGACTGCTCCTTTAGCATCTAGAAAGTTGAGGACTTGATAAAGAACCCCTGCTATTTTTTAAGATATTGCAAATGTTGAATGCATGCCATTTTTTAATTTACATGGTTTATGTACTTTAAAAAGTTAAATAATGTGCATAAGTAACAATAAATAAGTTTGAAAGTATCAGCAGCACAGAGCTTCATTATCTTTGTGTATCTCAGAAGTGAGAAGAGGGAAAACCTTTTTAAACTCTGTGAGAAAAATAATTCACATTTTCAAGGTATGTAAATTTCTGTGTTCCTGAGGTGTCTTTGGAACTGCAGCCCTCAATTGTAACCATTTGGAATGTTAATGTACTGCTCTCATTTGAAACAGCAGAAGTCAGTACAGGCTGTGGTAAAGCAATCAGTATTTCAAGATTCCCTTATCAAGACTGGGGTAACTTGTGATCATTTTCCATAATGTACCTTATTCTCATGCAGTCAAATTGCCTTTTGATAAATTAGAATTTGAATGATAACAGGCATGATGTCCACTATTTTTCACTATGTGGAAAAATAAAAGCTCTTGAAATGACACATGTGCAAATCCCTTCTTGTCTTTATCAGGTTCTACTGGGGTTCATGGGTTATTTGCAACTGAAAAATACATTCTTTAAAATAAGATTAAGAATTTTTTTATGGCTGCTGCTATTTCTGACAGACTGATTAGCAGCTCTTTCAATAGAAGAAATGAATGTCTAAAAGACAAGTTTGTCATAGCAGCTCTATTGAAGATGAATCTATTTTTTTCATCTTCCCTGCGTCAGGGAATCAACTGCTTGTCTAAAACGTCAGCACCATTTCAAAAATTGACATAATGTTGTACAACCATAAGTGTAGGAGGTTCTTTTGGTTCTTTAACTTTGTTTAAGATGTTGTGACCCAAGGGGACTCCAAAGAATATCTGGTAAGATTCACTAAGCAACATGGAATTTGAAATTGATTATTTGTCCAGTTATTCCCATTGGGTGATCTGGTCTCCCTGTGTTAGAATACCCTAAATGGGGGTCTTGGTGATGATAAATATTTTGGCCTAATTTCTGAATGCAGAAAATACCATATTGTGCATTATCTGTTTCTCCTTCTCTGGAGAGGCCTTTCTTTGAGAAGGATGTATTGTTCATAGTACAAAATTATTACCAAGCTTTTTGCTGTCTTAAGAATTCAGATTATAATGCTGACTTATGTCTTCCTTCTTTCTGAGTAGTTGTTTAGCCAACTTGGTTGTTCTTGAGGCATGTGGGCATAATATCTGCAGAGGAAGTGAGGCGTTTTTTGGCTTTTAGTAAAATCTTGTTTCCTTGCAGCCTTTTTGAGGTTCCACCTGCACTCCTAGTTTGTTGTGAGCTGTCTTGTAATAAATATTTGTAAAGCACAGAAGCCTGTTGATGTAGTCCACCTAACTAATTGCTTCCATCATGATGATCCAGACTCTCATGCTCCTGAAAGATTATTCTTGAAATGAAAAGTCTTGCATTGGGTTAGGGGAATGACTTATATTCCTGAATACTTAAGTACTTTTGAACTTGAAGTTTACAATCTTCTCTGGTTTTGCCAACAGAGTACTAAAGCAGAAAATGAAACACCAGTCGTGAAATCTTCTCCAAGTGCCCTTAAGAAAACTGAGCTTGCAGTTACACCAGAAAGGAAAGCTTACCCTGAAGGACAACCAAAAAGAGTAAAGTATGTATGGACAAAACCTGACAAGAGTGTGTCTGCAGCTGGGCAAGGGGGTGAGGGAGCAGAACCCAACTCCACAAGCAAAACCTTTTTTACCATTGGGACATCTGTGGAGTGGAGCAGGCTTCACAGAGAGTCTGTGCAGTCCCTGTCCTCAAATGGTTTTGGGATTTACCTGGTCAGCTTGCTGTGACCTCACATCTGACCCTGACTGGAGCAAGAGGTTGGGCTACAAACCATCTGAATATCTTCTGCCCTGAATGATCCTATGATTCTATGTTAGAATAAGCAGCTGTAAAAAACAGACTTGCCAAAAACTCTTGGTGGCTTTGTATTATTCAATCTTCCATGCTTTTTGTTTTCAGTTGAGTTTTTAAGTTGTCTAACTATGATATGCTGTGGTGAATGAAATGGTCTTGGCAGTAGAATTTTGTCCATGCTTTTTATATATTTGCCTTTTGGATACTCCAATTGACTACAAAGTACTGCATGTCTTAACCTTGCTGTTCAGTCTTAAGTTAATTGTCAGTTCTTTTACAATGGGATGATGTGAATATGGCAGGAGAGTAAAACAATTGGTCAAATCTGCAATCTTTGATAAGACTCTAGGTCTCTGGTAAAGCATATGGGGGAAAAATTCAGACTGTGAAAGTACATATAAGGAAATTCCTGTATATTTATGCCAGAGTGATACTTTCATTATTCTTTCTAGCTAAAATATCTTGCCTACAAAACTTGAAGTGAGAGAGTAGATGTTTTCTGGATCTTTCCATTTTTTCTGATTTATTCTCAGAAAATACACTTGTTACTTCAAGTATGCAATCAACATACACTGATCATACAGGTCAGAAATGTTAATATCTTAAATTCCTTTTTCAAATCAGACAAAAAGAGGTCATTCAAGGGGTGTATGCACCAGAAGATGTCTACGTTTTTCCTCTAACCAGAGTTGGGGAAGCATGCACGTTAAAGGTGCACTTGCGGAATAACTCCCGCACAACACACGTGGTGAGTCTGACACATTTAATCTTAAATAGATACTTGTAAGTCCTTTCAGTTGCTCAACTGCACTGGTTTTTTCTCTTTTACTCTTGACAAAGATTGCAATAGGACATGTCTTAGTTTGCTAGTACCAAAAATCAATATTTGAAGAATTTTGATGTGTAATTTTTCTGTTTTGTCTGACTGAATAACTGAATGTATTTGTAATATATTAATAGTAAAGTATGGTAGATCATAGTTTGCATGGGTTTGTTATTATTCTGATTTGTTGATTTTAATTTTTTTAATTAATTCAAAATATTGAGGTTAGTTTTTTTTCTTTACTGTTCAAAATGTGGGCATTCTCTATTTTTAAACCCTGGGTGTGTGTAAAGCTGTATTTGTAAATGACCTGATTTATCTTACGCATGTCATAATTTGAATATGATGGGCTTAAATATAGTGCAGTTTTAAGCATTTTGTATTAAATTACAGCTGAAATTTGTAAGTCCCAGGGAGCCTTTCTACATCAGGCACTTGAAATACTCTCTAAGGTGAGTAATGCATATGCTAACATTTTCTCCTAACAAAAAAAATTAACCAAGTAATTCAGTAAGATAAATATCTTCTATATATGTACAGTGCTAAAATGTACATATAAATATTCTGGATTCTTTTGTTTGTGGTTGCTGGTTTGGTGGGGGGAGGGGGTTGTGGGGCTTTTTTGGTTGTTTTGTTTGGTTTTGGTTTTTTTTTGTTTTGTTTTTTTTTGGCTAAACTGTACTCTCTAATCTCTGTTAGAAACAGAATGAGCCCACACAGTTATTTCTGCATCTGCCAATTTCTTCACTGCAAATTGTTTCTAACAGTGCTGCTGCTTTTAATGTTAAGCCTAATGCTTCATGTAACCATTTGGCATGCTGTGCACAATCAAGTCACTCCTTCCATTTATACTTTCTGCACAACAGACCAAGCAAATTGCCTTCATCATGCTTCTAATTTGACAAACCTGCAGAGCTGCATCAAAGATTCTCTGCAAACACAAGGTTTCAGCAGCCACTGGAATTGTCTGGTCATACCAACTGTTTCAGCATTTTACCTGCATAAAAGAAATTTTTGAGTTAGTGATAGCAGTCCCTAAAAAAAACCCCAGTCATCTGTGGAGTTCATTACAAGTATGTGCCAGTGGTATTAGTCATCTCTTCAAGAAGTGCAGCATCTCACATGCTCATCTGCAACAGTGGGGTTGTCAGGAAGCAGAAATGCAACTGTTTCATTAGAAATGGTAGCATACATTCTCAGTGTTTAAACAGGTTCCCATTTTAAACACAGGAAAGCTAAGGCTATAGAGAGCAGAAATTGTGAGCAAATCGTAAATGGAGTTAGATATTCTGCTTCCTAATCTGCCCCACATTTATCACAGAGACAGGGCTGTGGTGGTGTTAGCCAGACGTATTCAAGGTATTCTTAAGGCCACTTCTCAGTGCCAAGTGTTGTAACCCCTCTTAGGCTTGTGTTAGTGCTTCAATTTAAATGTCATCTTTTTATTAAATATTTCACATGAGAAGACACAGAAGGGTTTTTTGGTGGGGTAATGACCAGGATAACATCTATTCAAATAAAGACAACTACCTGGATCTGTCTGAGGCTGTACAGCAGCACACAAAGGACGGGATGACTTGATTTAGACATCCTTGACAAAAAAATAGTAACTTCACTAGAAGATACTTTGATATTTCAAAAATATTTTTGAGGAATGCTGTAGAAACTATTTGGTATATTTTCTGCATGAGATTATGCACTCCTACTGCATTTATCTAAAGTAGACTTAACAAGTTTAAAAGTCAGTCTACTATTTTTTTCCTAGTAATTTTGGCCGTTTTTTCTTTGGTTGTAAATACTAGCCTTTCCTATTTAAAAAAAAATAATTTCTCTGAAGTCAATATAATGCTCTCCCATTTATGAGCATAAAGCACAGAAGATTTGCTTGACTTGGATAGATGTTTTTTTAAAAAGTGTTAGAAGTGTTTTAAAAGGCTTTTATTCAAGAATAGCATCAAGGAGGATATCAGTAAAGCTGCCGGTAACTGTTTCCTTCTAAACTTGGCATCTGAGGAAGTAATGGTCAAAACTAATTGGATGAGAAGACTCTTTGCAGGAACTTGAAATATTAGTCTGTAAATAAGAGTATAAGAGTAGAAAGTACCATCTACCTTTATGTTTTTTGCCAAAAAATTGTAATGTACTAAATGTGGTCTATTGGATGCTCGTAATTTTGAGGGCCAAATTTAAAAGTAATCCTGTGTAATCAAGTTTTAAATCTAGACAAAGAAAGTGAAACTTTGTAGCTAGTATCAAGAGTCTTGTCCTTCAGAATTTGGTGTAGTGGTTTTGCCAGTTCTTCAGTTGATTATGCAGTCCCAAGTACCAGTACACAGCTCTGCTGTGGAATTCTGTCTCCAATTTACACCCAAAAGAGTTCTATTTGTTGACAGACTAGAATTTCTTCTACTGCAAGGAGAATACTTTTAACAATATGACTCTTAAGTGATACAAAAGTATGAATAAAGCATTAAAAAATGACAAATTCCTGTTTCTGGAAGGACTACCAGGTTGCTATGCCTACTTTAAGCTTGAGAACAAAAGTGTTCCAATTTGACTGCTTTCAAAAGCCATCTGATTACAGAATAGTATATTTTCCAAATACTACTATAAGGTAAAGCTGTTTGTTGAGTTGTTCCCTTCACTAATTATTTTTGTTTCCAGCAGCCACCCTTCTGGGTGTCAGTGGTCACTGTTCATTGATGAACCATCTGGTTACTATGACTTACGCTGGGCTAACTGCCCATACTCTTCTTTTTCATCTTACTGCAGTGTTGTGTTTTGAGGATTAGAGGATTAGTTTGTCTGTGAAGCAGGCTTCAGACATGCCTGACTTTTCAGAAATATCACTGGAAACTGGTGCAACAACCTGTAAAAGCCATACACTAATCAGAGACTAACTGAGGTGCTGGCATAGTGGAGAGTTTGAAATAAAAGGGGTGTTTTAAGAGAAAAAGAGTTAACTGCAGCAGAATTCTGCTTGTTAAAATTCTGCTTGTTTAAAACTAAAAAAAACCTATAGTTTTTTATTACTATACTTGAGAAAAATCTTCCAGATTGCCTAATTTCTGAGAACATTTATGTTATGGAGTAGCCCAAAGAGCTATTGCATTTGGGGTCTGAACTTTCCAGTCTTGTAGCTGAGAAAATGAAATGGAAGCAAGTGTGATGAGTCTTTTCTCAGTTGTGAGAATTACAAAACAGACTACATGATGTCTGATTTACTCTGCTGTTAGGGAAGAACAGTAATGTGTTTAGCACCTACCCAATGGACACCTGAATTTAAAGATCAAGAGGAATTCAATATGGTTGTCATTTGCTAAGAACTGCTCTGCCTCAGTACCATTCAGGCCATATGATACATATACTGGAAATTAAAATTTGACGGCCAGACGTGGCCATCTTTTTGAAAGAGCAATACCTAACTTACTGTTAAGTTTTTGATAAAGTGTAAGTTTGAGAATGGTAATATTGTTCTTTTTGAGTAAGTGTTATGTAATGTATCAGGGAGCATACATATATTATTTTGGAGATGATACAGACTTCTGCATCTCTTCTGGCTTTCTACTGAATTTACTTTTACTTCTGTAAATTCTCAGGTGGCCTAGTTATGTGCAGCTTCACACTCTATTCCTACTAAAATTTATGTTTTCTAACATAATGCAACTTACAGATTAAATAATCATACCGACATCCTTCACTTTAAAAAATTGATTTTCTGTTAAATGAGCTGAGTAAATATCTTCAGCCTGTATATCATAGATGGTTAAAAAGACAGACACTGCCAGATTTGTTATACAGCACTTGGCAGTCAAGAATGAGACATGAAGCTGATTTGGTTGTATTCCTTTGGTGCAGTGTTGGATGTAGTTCACTATGGTACAATCAGTACTTTATTTTTGTATTCACCTGACAAAAAAATACAGTAGCATCCCAGTCTTTATTCTAAATGTGTATGCTCTTATTTGATTGACCAGGACGTTGTTGGGGGGTGAAAAAAAGTACTGGTGTGGTTACTTGAGCACTAAGGATGATACCAGCAAATGAGAATTGTGTGTAATGCAGGTGTTATGATTTCAGGTGTGGGTAAGGGATAGAGTAGAAGGGTAAAATCACAGACTGATTATGATAGCTTGAATTAGTGTAGAGAAAAGGAGTACAAAAAGGTAGGAACACTGTGAGAAAAAGTAGGAGAAATAAGCACGTGCCAGAGGACTTTGGACGATACCGTACACTCTTAAGGAAAGGAAATTGAAGGAATAGTAAAAGCAAACAAAACTGTCTTTTCTGTTTCTACTAAGTGGGGATGTTCTATCATTCCTTAGTTTGTGCCTGTTACTGCCACCTGTTTCAGAGCTGGATGTTTCTATTGGATGCCATGGAATCCAATAGACTGCCACTCAGAATTTTCAGCTATTGCTTTTACAGCTTATATTTTTAAGTAATTCAGTCTAGGCTTTTGGCAATTAACACAGATACCCATTACTTTTGTTTTTTATGTAATCCAAATAGAAGAGGAAAAATGGTGTAAGATTTCTAAAATGTTGTTTGAGGATGGATGTACTGATTTACAATAATTCAACAAAATATTTCTTAATGTGGAGGCAATTAAAAGTAATAGAATTTAGTAGCTTCAAATGCATGGATTTCAGAAAAGACTTGGAAATCTTAGTGTACTTGTGTGGTGTTTGAAGGGAAGAAATGTAGTCATTTTGCTCTAAATAAAGTTTATGCACTGTCAATATTTCCAAGAGGCAGACCAAGCTTACCAAGGTAAAGCAGCAGTAAAGTATTGTATTACTTTGTATAATCAGAAGGAAAAAATGACCTTGAAGATCAAAGCCCTTTAGAAGAAAAATAGATAATCAAATCTATAAAACTAAACTTGATGACCTGGTGCACATCCAGTATACCATTAGGGTGAAAATCCAAACTAGACAAGAATTTGTCTCTCAGGTAGTATTTACTTGTTTATTAACAATTTCTATGCCCACAATTGCCTTTTTAGATCCTGTCACTACATTGCTGTGCCAGTCCAGTTCAAGCCAAAGGTAGAAGGAATGTTTGAAGATGTCTTCGTTGTGCTGACAAGCAAATATGGCCCAATTAAAATTCGGCTTTATGGTAAAGCTATTGCAGAAAAATAGAACAGTTTTTTTACTGTTTGTAAGAATTTATAACAGTTAATATAATTTAAAATATTAAAAGATTTGCTACTACATTTCCATACTAATGTCCTACTTGTTTTGCCCTGTGATGCTGCTTTGATGAAAAGTCTTCTGTAAGATAAATTATGGTGCTTGTTTCACAAATCTGTTTTGATAGTAAAAACAGTGAGAAATAACATTGTATGTTGTAAAGTTACCGTTTTATAATTTATGTTTCTGCACTTTTAAAGGAAATGGAAGTTTTGTATTTTTGCATTTATTAGAAATAGCTAGATACCGATATATTTTATTTTAAACATTGTAAATTCAGAAATAAAATCTATTTGTAAACAGTTGGTTCTACTTGATTTCTGTCTGTTTCAGAGAATTGTTTGCTGTACGGGATCAAGCTGCCTTCACTTAGACAATGCTAAATTTTTGGGGGGCAGTGAGGGAACAGGGGTAGGCACTGCAGTCCAGAAGCTGATCTATGAATATCACATTTCCATGAGGTAATGCTGGGATCTGACAATCAGCCCCCACCTTTTTACACAGTTCATTGGCAGGCATAAGCATTGTTTTTAATCTAACAGTGTGAAAACAATGTAAATTTTAACATGACCAATAGTGCCTTCAGCCCTCCAGAATTATGCTTCTTACCCAGTATTCTGTCTCTGAAAGTCACACAAGGATGATGTTACTTTGAGAAGTGATGGAAGCCTGGCTGCTTACTGGTTCAATTCCATTTCCTCAGTGTCTGCCACCAGATGAATAAGGATGGGAGGTAGAATCCCACCTCTGCCTTTTTGCTGCATTTATTGGCCTGTTTGTGAATTCACCTGTTCACATTTTTAACCCATTTGAGACTGTTTCCACAGCTCCATGTGGCAGCAAACTCTAAAAGTTCACCGTCTATTATTCTTTTAAGAAAATTTGAATTTTCCTGTGATAAACTGGATTATTTCTGATTTGAGTACTCTCTAATTTTTATATTGTAGGAGTCATTGAACAACTGTTCCCCCATCCCTTGTTGCCATGTCATAGATTCATAGAGTAGTTTGGGTTGGAAGGGAACTTTAAAGGTCATCTTGCCCACCACCCCTGCCGTGGACAGGAGCAACTTTAACTTGATGAGGTTGTTCAGAGCCCAACTCAATCTGATCTGAAATTTTGCTTCCAAGGATAGGATGTCTTCCTCTGCTCTGGGCAGCCTGTTCCCAGGGTATAATTGGCTTTCTGGGCTCCAGGTGCACATTGCCAGCTCATGGGCAGCCTCTCTCCCACTAGCACCCCAGGCTGGACTGGGCAGGGCTGCTCTTGATCTGTTCATTCCCATGAATGGTGCTGGGGCTGCCCTGACCCAGATGCAGCCCCTTGCACTGGGTCTTGTTAAACCTCAAGAGACTCCCAAGTGCTCACTTGTTGATCTTGTCCAGGTTCCTGTGGATGGTATCCCATCCTTCAGATGTGTCCTTCCCTCCTCAGCTTGGTGTCTGCAAACTTGCTGAGGGTGCACTCCATCCCTTTTTCTGTACCACCAATGAAGATATTAAATAACACTCGTCCCAGTATGGACCTTTAAGGGACAGCACTTGGCACTGGTGCCCACTGGGCCAATGATCACTACCCTCTGGATATGACCATCCAACCAATTTCTTAGCCAGTTAGCAGTCCACCCATCAAATCCATCTCTCTCCAGTTTAGAGAGAAGGATGTTGTGCAGGACTGTGTCAAAGGCTTTAAAGAGTCGAGATAACATTTGTAACCCTTCCCTTTTTCACTGATGTAGTCACTCCATGCAGAAGGCCATCAGGCTAGTTAGACAGGATTTCCCTTTGATGCAGGGTGCTGCCTGTCTCAAGTTGTCTCCCTGTCCTCCATGTGTTTTAGCATAGCTTCTAGGAGGAACTGTGCCATGATTTTCCCAGGCACAGATGTGAGGCTGATGGGTCAGTAGTTCCTGGGCTCCTCCTTTCTACCTTTTAAAAATTGGTGCAATGTTTTCCTTTTTACAGTCACCTGGGACTTCACCATCATGACTTTTCCAATATCATATTGCTTGTAGCCTTTGGCTCTGTCTTCTATTTTATTTTTGTAGCATGTATGGCCAAAGTTGCTTTAAGATAGAAGTGCAGGTTTTTGTGTTATTCTGTCATAGCATATGTACATTATTCCCTCCTTCAGGTTGGTAGGAGTGTGAGTGAAATTTGTTTTAGTAGGAGGTTGTTGGTTTAACAGCATTTAAAACAGCTGAAATGTGAAAAAGCAGGGTGGAAAGACTTGAAGTACCCTCTGCATTGCCTTTGGTACATACCATCAGTGTTAAGTAAAAGTATACTAAAGCTGCTGTTTCTCAGCAGTCTGGAAACCAGGAAGGGCAGATTTATTAAAAGAAATTAAACTAGAGATGAGAAGTCTTGTCACCTTATTCTCCCAACATGTAAGTTCATGTCTGTGAGATACTGTGACCATGTTCTTTTTGCCCTCTTTCTGCCAGATGTTTCGTGTTTCCTCAATTGCTGTGATGCCTGTGTACTTCTGAGTACAGAACTGGAATGGAGGGAATCTTCTGCCTGCTGCCTTAGCTTGACAGGCTTGGCTGCTTCATTTTAGAAGGACCTTAGTGTACAAAAACCCGTGTCTGATCAGTTTTAGAAGCACAATTGGAAGTCTCTTCCAGAGCTGAAAAAAAGACTAAGCTGCCTTTGAATTACAGTAAGAAGCCCTGATTTTGGATAATGAAGTATTTGGTGTAAATTCTGAATTGTCTTTGTGTTTTACTCCTCTGCTAGGCCTGCTGTCTGTGACTGTTCATACTTCTCCTATGGACTTTTCTTGAGTTCTTGAGATGAGAAGAATTGGGAGGAATGGTTATGCATTTTTTCCTATGTTTTCTCCTGGGTTGGATGTAAGGGAGAAAAAGGATGCAGAATGTGCTGCTGTGGATACTCTGGTGAACTATGCTTGTGTACATAAGTATGTAAATATATACATGTGAAATACATCTAAGTATGAGCTAATGACCTGTCTTCATAATCCAGGGGAATCCTGATTTGCAGGTGATGTGAATTATTTTGGTACCTGTTTGCAGCCTACTGTGCTTCTTTCACTCCTAATAATGACTTTCACTGTCTTTGCAGTCACTTCAAACTGGTTCCATTCCTACTCCACAAAATAAGATTGCTTCCTTCCCCATGATTGCTTTATTTATATAATAAACTTCTGTAGTCAAGACAATCTTGCTTTGATTTTCCCAGTGCTTACAGTGAAAAAGTCCTGATTTCTGTCTACTTCTTTTAGAGATGCAGAAAAATAGAACAATTCTGTCCAGAATTTGATTTGATTAAGATTTTAAGCTGTAATACTTTTAATAAAGTAAGCAGAATTAACTTTAGGTATAATTCTTTTCTCATTTTGATCTTTGACAGCTTTGAAACATTTTTTCAATTTTCTCATGTTGCTGGCTGCAATCTTTTGTCTCAGACTGGCAAGATTGCCTCAAATGCCCCAAGCAGCAAACTTAAAAAAAACCCAAACAAACCTAAAACTATGTCTTTTTAATTACAGCCATCTTACTTGTTGATTTTAATACCAGTCAGAAAGGAAATTCAGAAAAGAATTATTTTTAAAAATTCATTAAGTGTCTAGCACTGAGGATGTCTGTGTACCTGTTCAACCTAATTGGGATATTAGTGATCATAATTATTCAAGAGCTTTGTAAAGTTTTCACATCATTGGCTGCAAATGGGGTTGTAATACATTCTGTACACGTGCTTCAGTGTGTTTTGGAGATGGTTGCCCTGGCATCTGAGACTAATTAGTGTTCAGAAAACCTTGTATAGGTGCATATCAAGGCCTAGCTGTCTAGAAGATTATTTTGATTATATAAAAGCTTATAATGGTAAAGAGAATTTTGTGAGTGTTTTTTGATACATAGAGTAAATTACTGAGGCCAGTGCTGGCCTTTTGAAATAGAATACTAAATACTCTGGGCATTTCTGTGGTAGGAATGCCTGATAGGTCAGATGCTGGTATATTCTTGTTCCTGTGATTTGTGGAGGAGTTGAGGGGTAGCAAGGTTCACTGTGAGGTTAGTAGGTTATGTTAGTAGGTTATGTATGCGATCTTATGTATCTGAGGTTATGTATCTTATGCATGTTAGCTTGCCGTACTGCAGCATTTTTGGAAATGAGAAAAGGCATTCTGGGAGCCAAAGTCCTTGAAGTCGGTGAGAGAGTGGGCAGGTGACATAAGATCAGTTGTCCCTCGTACTGTTATTGAGTATCCTGACTTTTAGTCACAGCTATCTTGTTCTACCTTGTTTCCAAAAAACCTCCAGGTAACAGAAGTTCATGCCTTACTGCATTCATTGTATAGCATAAATGAAGAATATACATCTTTTTATAAGAATGACAAACATCAAGTATTTGGGTGAAGGATCCACCTGCCTGCCATGATGCCTCATATTCATTAAGAAATGTGACTGTTAATAATTTTTTAAGTGGTAGTGTTTGCATTATACCGATTTTCTCCCCAAATTTGCCAGTTAAGTAGAATATTGTTTCTAGCTTCCCATTTGAAAATTTGAGTTGGTATTAACAGTAGAAAATATTTTCCTCAATGTTCTTATAACAGTAGTGATTTTTTGCCTTTAGAGCACTGCATTAGTTCACTGATACATTAAGTAATGTGGAATCTGCCTTACAGGTTCCTATGGAGTGGTAACTTCAAGTACAGAATAAGGAAGTATTGCAGGCTGGACCATGGTGGATTAAAAAGTGGATTTTCTTTAGACATTTTATTAATTTGCTAAAACTTATCCTGAAGTCTTTTCAAACTTAATTCAATGTGCACAATCTACACTAATAGCATAAACACCTAACTTGCAGCATAAGGAGGTTAAGATATAAAATGAAAATTCTGCTTTCAATACCACACTGTTTGACCACAAAGCTTTCCTGAGCATATCCCTCCATCCTGGATGTTTTACTTTTGCTATATGATTGTTGGAGGACAGTCTTACATGAGCAGTTTTCAGATGTAAAATTAGATTGATATAATGCACTGGGATTAATTGTCTGTAAATATTATCTGATCATCTTTGAAAACTGGATCCTTGGGTGCTACTTTTTGGCTCTAGACATTTCCTACATGAAAATGTTTTTTATTTTTTTATTTTTGCACCTTTTCTCTCATTCTAAGAATATGTAATTTCTAGAGCTGCTCAAAAGCTCAGAAAGATGCAACAAAATTGTTTGGTCTGAATAATCAGCTTTATCCCTGTTCTCAAAATTCTCATAGTTTTGGGGTTTTTTCCATGGGGGGAAAAAAGGTAGTCAGTGCTGACAAGCTGAAGCTTTTGAAGTATAAATACTACTGAAAACCATGGCATTTTAAAGTATAAAAAAGTATAAAGTATAATACCCTTTATAAAGCACTCTAATATTTTTCCTGATTAGTGTATTCATTACTGCCATTGTACTTGGCAACAATTTGTAACACAAATTCATGTCTTTATGGCTCAAAATGCTGAATGCTGAGACAGTTTGTCCTTGATTGCAGGGGCAGTTTGTTGTCTGGGAATGACATTTTCAGGTATGTCTTTCCTCACAGACTCTCATCCATAGCCACCTGCCTCAGTCTGACAGTTGAGCACCAGCTGGGAGTTATGACCCAGAGAGGAGCATGAAAGGGCCGGAGCGTGACAAAATGATCCATCAAGTCCTGCTTGTAAGTCAGGTCTCCAAACATGCATTTTCCACTCTATAAATTAAAAATTAAAATACTAATGGGTGTGCTTTTGTGTTCATCCAACAATTGGTTCATTAGGTAGGTATGTACAAAGAGGCTCTGCTCGTCAATGCTGTTTGGCTCTAAAAGGAGGCGGAATCGGTAGGGGTTAGGCTGGTGCTGAAATGCCCCCACCCCTTCTACCTTCCTTCCATGTTTGTTCTGGGAGGCTGGCGGTAGGTAATACTCATCCTGCATAGAGCTGGTTTGCATTGTGAGTGCTCTGTCACCAGTCACAGCTGTCAGGTATGTCAGTCATGGAGTATTGTGGTGGTGTCAGAGACATAATCAGAGAGATTAGGTGGACACAAAGAGCTCTGAATGAGGTGGTAATTGCGTTCAGGGGGAAAAGAGAGTTAAAGAAAGAAACTTTCCTTTCTCACAAGATCCATTAAAGAGGTGACAGCTAATATATTAAAGCTGGAACAAGATAATTGTGGTAAGAATCTTTGTGTGTTCTCCCTAAAATGCAATGTGCTCACAATAAATATTCAAATGCTTATTTTGTGTTGTGAATACCAGATAACCATTTACAGTGAAATGCGACCTCTTTCAAAAGTTTAAATTCATTGCCAAGAATGTTCTAGGAACAGTTATAAAACTCAAAAGGAATATTGGTGCTATACTGAATCACAAAAATGCCATCTTATGAAAGCTTCTTTGCAGGATTTTCTTCAAATTGGTCTAGTGGAAAAGAAATGCCAAGATGCCAGCCATGGGCTGTGCTCTTCCAGACTTTGCTCTCTTTGAGTAGTACTTGAATAGTACCTCTCCCCCTCCTCTCTCTTACTTTTTTTTTTAACAGACTACTTGAGTATCTGTTTACATTACACTTTTGCTGTATTGATGCCATGCTTCAGAATTGCTACTTACCCTTAAGCTTCAGGAAGAAATTTCCCTTCCCTTCCCTTCCCTTCCCTTCCCTTCCCTTCCCTTCCCTTCCCTTCCCTTCCCTTCCCTTCCCTTCCCTTCCCTTCCCTTCCCTTCCCTTCCCTTCCCTTCCCTTCCCTTCCCTTCCCTTCCCTTCCCTTCCCTTCCCTTCCCTTCCCTTCCCTTCCCTTCCCTTCCCTTCCCTTCCCTTCCCTTCCCGCACTGAAGGTTGCTACAAGTGTACACATAAGGTGTTCACTGGAACTTCCTTTGGCACCAATCTTTTAAGCACCTAATCAGTGTATTTTGCTTCCTGTCCCTACATTTGAGGTCAGGACCTCTGTCCCCTCCAAATAGGCAGGAATAAATGTTTTGGCATCCTCTTCAAGGTTTGAATATTTTCCTTTGTACCTCTGGAAGCTCTTAAAAACTTCAGCTACTCTAAGGACTTCACAAACTGCTGATCTTTACTTCCTCCTGCTCTTGTGCAAGGGCTCATATTACAGATTTTGATCATTTGGTGTGGGCCAATGGATTCCAAGCCAAATAGGAAGAAAATGTCAGCTTTTGGTGTATTATATATTAACAGTAGAGTTGTTACAAAGACCTTTCCAAGTTAGGAATTAATTCCATGGCTGGTTGTGACTGTGGAAAAATAAGCTTCTATGAGCAACCCCAGGTTCTTTATGACCCTAGTGAAAAGTGTAATTGATTTCTTGCACTGCACAGCTGCTGTTGTATTGAATGTTTAATCTGAAATCAACAGAACTGTTGAATATCCTTTTTTATCAATGAATATAAAATTTCTAAATAATGAGTATAAAAGCCAAAAGCAACCACTAATGGAAAAATCACACAACAAATCACACAACAAATTTAAATAGTAGCAGGCATCCTCCACTGTACTGCTTGCCATCAGAAATCATGAAAAGCAGTTTCATTTCTGTCCATTAACTTCTTGGGATCTTGCTAGAGTTTCTGGGTTGACTGAAGTAAAAACCCAATCTTTGTTCACAGAGCTTTCAGGGCCTTCAAAGATGACTGTATAGGTACAGAAAGAAGAAAATACTGTATTAGACTCTATTGTGATAAATTTTCATGCCTTCCTTGCCATTCAAACCAACATTTTTCCATTTTCTTTTGTAGCACTGAGTCCTAATAAACCTTACAATACAAAATAGAGAGAGAATGGTATGAGTCATGACATCTTCTATGACTGATTCTTCAGATAAATTAAAGTAGTTTCTCATTTCTCGTGGTATTTATGGTGGTTTTCCAAGCCTACTTTTCTTGCTGGCTGTTCTGATTGATACAAAAGTGGGTTGTGCAGAGTAATCTCCAAAGATGGAGAGATTTGATGCATTTCAATTGTAACCATCCTGCAAGTGCTTTTAGGATAGTTGAGCCACCACGTGTTGCTATAATGGATCGATCAGTTTGATTCTTTTGATACAGGTAAATTACTTTGATGCAGATTAATTCAGGCTGTGTTTACAGAGGTTATTCTGATCCCCTTTTCAGGCTCCTGTATGTGTTTTCAAAGAAACAATACCCCAAAACCTTTAGAGAATGAAAACCCATTCCTCCCTATTTACAGAAAGTTTTTTTTTCTTTCAAGCTGGAAGCCTACAAAATAAGTCTTAGGTTTTCATCATAATCTTTTGAGTTTTAAATCTACTTCATAAGTTGGCAATTTTAAATGGTTCCTGGTGAGTAGAGTCCTGGTGAGCTTCAAAACCACACACAGTTTCAATGAAGCTGTGTGAACCTGCTTCAGAATCTCTGCAAGTTTTCTAAGCTTTTATGCTCTTGTATGGTTTACAGACAAAAACCTACAGGGGTCCCATTTAAAGCCTCCTAGCAGCTAAAAGATAGAGAAAAAAAATGGCTTTTAAAAAACCTGAAGTACCCTCTTATGAGTGCATTAAAAGCAATTTTATTTGCTTTCACTTTCAAAATGCTTCAAGCTGCCAAAGACGCGATGCTAGAAAATGACTCATGAGCACTAGAGAGAAATAGTCTTTGAAAGGTGGTTCATAGTAAAAGATGATGGATAGGCAAGTGGAATTTCTGTATTCAGAAGAAATATCTTGTGTCCTCATATTGCAGATTTCTTTTTTTCTGTCTCAGTAATCTGTTCTTCAGTGGTTCTTCACCTTTATCTTACAGGTTTTCAGCAATTGTGTGAAAATCAGCTCAGAGCTTCAGTTTGTTCCTGTGGATGCTCTATCTATCAATGTTTGGAGACCTCCACAGAAAGGGAGGGCAGTGCCAAAACAATGAAGGCTTGTAATTTAACCCACCTTTCTGGTAAATCACGGTGTGTCACCCTGTGGATTGTCTAACAAGTCTGTATGGTAGGTTTTAGAAAATTTTAGTATTGCATTGTGGGGTTTTTTTTCAGTATTTGGTATTTGAGTGGTTTCTTGATTTATTTGCTCTACGGGAAACACTCGGCACAAAGGTAAAGTATTAAAATGTCCTTCTCATTTTGATGTTGCTACAGCTTCTCAGTTTTCTCTCTCTTCCAGTGTAATAAAGACAACAGTGTGGAGTAGACTTCTCAAAATTCCAGAATATTTGGACCTTGTGTTCTGTTGCAAGCTGCTCTTGAACAAATATGCTTTCCTTCTAAATTGTATTGCTGAATGTTAGGGAAATAAATTGTTAGGAAAGATTAATTTAATGAAATATAGAGATTACTTGACAAAACAAACATTAATTAACTGTTTAAGTTCATTTTCTAATGGTTTAAACAGATGTTATCTCTAAAAACTCTCACAAAATCCTGCCTTTTGAAGGCTTACCTTATGTACTTCATGGTCTTGTAAATGTGGTATATTTGGTATGAATAACCATACAGAAAAAGGACTCACAGCATTAACTTTTAATGGTTTCAGTTTTAAATTTTAAAACTATGTATTTGCCAGGCCCTTAGCTTTTTCTCTAGGGAGTCAAAAAGAAGAAAGGAAAATGTTGATCCCCTTGGTTGTTAACAATATCTGAAAACTGAGTAAATATTACAATATTAAAAAGCTAAAAGAATTAAATGAAAGTACAGAAGGGGTAGTAAAAAGTCTGAGCTTTATTTTTCTTGTGACAAAACAGAAAGCAAGATGTGTATGAACAGGATGTGAGCATAAACTGAGATCATGAGATAACGATTCTTACCTGGTTTTAACTGTGAAAACAGATCCGTGAGCCTAAAACTCACATCTGGAAATATTGCTGATTTACAGACTAGCAACCCATTGTGTAGTTGAGTACTAATTGAAGGGGTTTGGCATCTTTAGAAATCAAATAAATTTAATGATGGAATGAAATTTTGAAAGCCCTTGCATACCTGGAGCAAGAGTCGGTGCTTAATCTCACCATTTGCTTGTATAAACCTTTTAATGCAGGCAAATTTTTGATTCCCCGAAACTCATTTGCTGCTCCTTCACAACTGCATAGCTTTTTCTGGGGTCAGTCAGTCCATGTTAGGCAGCTGGTGTATGTTGGGAAGTTATTTCAAAGCCTCTTGCACATGCTACCTATCTCTTGCATAGGCTCTATAGTTTCTGTGTACCCCTCTCCACTGTGATCCCCCCTGGAGTCCCCAGAGGAATTACTGCCAAAGCTCCAGGCAGTAAAAAATCCCCTCCAAACTCCAAACAAACAAACAGGACCCTCCCCTAGAAGAGCTGAGGCTTCCTGGAACTGCTGTAGCACTGCAGGATTACTCACAAGAAGAACAATCACTGGCATCACCAGACATGAAAGCAGCCATGCTGCAGTAAGATGTTACCCTCTTAGGAAGGGTCTAGGTGAGATTCTCCTGCTCTGCTTCAGCAAGGAGGTTTTTGTTTGTTTGTTTTTTTTTAATGGCATGAAGTTCCTTATCCACTCTTTGTAGAAAGATGAAATTTATTTTGTGTCATTGCAAAAGCATATGAGTATAGAATCAAAGAGAAATTTGTATACTAACATGGAACTTGCATGTGTAACATGAAAAATGAAACACCTTTTTTTTTGGAGTATAGAATGAGACAAACAGGAAAATGTTGATTCATTGAAGGTAAGGAAGTTGACAGGTCATTAAAAAAAGATTTTGGGAGGAGACTGTATACTTTAACACTTGGCTCTGCAGGAGTGTTGTTGGTAGATTAAGTAGACGTTAGCTTTAGCTACATATGAGAATTAATTTTTCTTTATTCTAGCAATGTATAGAAAATAAGCTGTGTTTTAGAATTCAAAACACAGTAGTTTAATGAAGTCTTGGGCAGAAGTTACTGCCTGGATCTTGCTATGTTTTCAGAAGAGGTAACTGCCCTTCAGCTGCTTGTCACCATCTTTTCAGCTGGTGATTATCATCATCTCAGATCTGTTCGTTGTGCATGTTGTAATTTTCTAACTTGTCTGTCAAAATGAGTTAGGTTGAAAAGACTTTTTTTTTTTTTCAAGTTAACTTGGTTCTCTTTGAAGGCAACAGATTGTGGAACATTTGTAATAAGACCCCCTCCAGCAGATAATCTCAAGCAGAAGGGTGATGACAGGCGGCTGGAGGTTGTAACCTCTTCTGAGCTGGAGGAGTTTCTTGAGATAAATTAGTTATTCCAAAACCTGAGTGGAAGCAAGCATATCTGCTGTAGGGGTGGGGGTCTTGTAGACACCCCTCACCCTGCAAAAGCTGCTTCTGACACTTCCACAGCCAGGAGCCACCCATGCTGCTGATCTGCTCCCTTCTACAGGCATGTGACTTAGAGCAGGGTGTCAGTACTTAGAGCCTGTTCCAGTCAAAAAGACATGCTGGAGTGGAAAGCAGGCCAGCTTGGAACAGTGATGCTGAGGATGAGAATGCCTTTGTCAGCTTGACTAAGGATCAGCCCACCTACAGGGGTACGGCTATTCTTTGATGCAACTGGGTTGAAATCCAGATGCTCTCATCCTGTAACTGCAGCAAAATGGGGAACAAATGCTGCAGGAACAACAGCAGAGACTGTGGGGGTCTGTCAATGCCCTGGAGCGCACTGCAGCTCTTGAAAACCTGCTTTCCCAGGAATCCCATTCATACATGCTGAAATGCTAACATGAAGGTTGTCCTAAGATGCTTTTGAGTTAATGTGGTAATGTGGGAGTTGCTCAAGCATTTGTTCATTGAGATGCATGAGTTGAGGACTTATTAGTGTGGGAGGCCAAACTTCCTCTCTGCAGAGGAAGAATTCCACAGTGCTCAGCCTAGTTTAAATATCTCAGGATATGAAACTTTATAAATAAAAGATATCTAAATAATGATATCTAAGGAGGCAATTTATAGTTCCTCTTGTCAAGAATTTTCCTTACTTGTTTATGTGAGGATAGGATGAGGTCTATTTTCTATGTTAATATGATAGGCCTAATTGCTAGCAGGTCAGACATATACGGTGTCTCAAATGGAACTTCCTGTTGAAGATGATGATGTATTTTCACTCAGTCCCAAAATCCAAGAGGTCATGATCTGAAGCAAATAGAACAGCCATACATGTGAGGTCAGATACAAACTCTGAAACAAAAAGGCAAACAAGATATTTGAAGTGAAATCCAAGTAGCAGTGATGTGAGTGGAAGGGTGGAACTGCCATCCTAGGGCCATGAGAGGATGAGCTGGAGGAAAGGTGAAAAGTCTGTTGACCTGTTCTGGCATGGTGTCAGTCTGCACCACTATATCCAACTGGGAGTAGTAGAAGGACCTGTACTGGAGATAGTTTGACTTGATCTTGCCTTCTCTAGTGCTTAGGTCTAATTTGGAACTCCACATTCCTGAGTTTCTGGCTTTAATCACCAAGAACAGCATGTTCTTATGAGGACTTTCAGTCGACCTAGAGGGACTTAGGGAACATGCTGGCTGCTTAATGCAGCGTTCTTGCATCCAGATCACAGAATCACAAGGTTGGAAGAGACCTCCAAGATCATCGAGTCCAGCCCATGCCCTAACGCCTCAACTAAACCATGGCACCAAGTGCCACATCCAATTTTCTTTAAAACACATCCAAGGATGGTGACTCCACCACCTTCTCGGATCAGTACTGCTATTTCAGCATCAAGCTTCTGCAATTGTCAGTCTCAATAAATGGAAACTCTCAAAGCACTGAAGGGTAGCACGATGTCTGTTGTAGCTGACTCTGGCAATGTTTGTTTTAGAAACTACTCAAGTACTGTGTCAGTCCAAGAGTGAGTGTTAAGTTGATGAGACTACTTACTGAGATGCATCTGAAAGAAAGGATTTTTCTTTCATACAGCTGTTGTGTCTGATCACCTTTTATTCACTTTGTTTAGAACTCTGGAAGGAAGAGTGATGAGAAAAAAGTCTAGCTCAAAATTTGTAATGAATAGTAGTCTCTATTACAACAGAGAAATTTATTTATTGTATGACCATAATGTTTTCTTCTTTAAAAAAAAAAAAAACAAACCAAAAAAACCCAAACTATAATAATATTTCCTTTCTGAAATTCTCCTTGCTGTGGCTTACAAATCTAAACTTTTTTTTTAACCAGAAACCTGCAATTAATAAAAAAGCTACATGAAGTATGTCTTCGCAGAACTTAAAGAGGACCATGCAGCAGAAAATATCAAAGCCAACCATTAATGTAAATGGGTGTTCCTGAAGGTGCAATGGAATGTTCCTGACTAAAAGATATCCTTAATCCCTTTCTGAAATGGAAGTTTGCAGTGCAGCTGAGGGCCAACTGATCGTAAAAGGCTTATTATGAGGCTGAGACATTGTTGGGTCTGGACACTCTTTGAATGGCATCTCGATGTCAGCCTAACCCCATGCTGATTTCGCTTTCTTTCTCACTCTTAGGGAACAGCTAAATGACACATATTCTTCTTCCTGCTGATGAGGTAAATTGTAAACATCCCTCTAGACTCTCAAATTCACCTGCTAGAGTGATCTCTCTCAGCTGTGGCAATGCAAAGTTTCTTTTCATGCAACTAATGGGACAATTATATCAGAATGATGAGATCATGCCTTTTGCTGAAAAGAATAGGGATCTTTCATGAACAAAGAGAGCTTTATTTACATCTTTACAAGTAAAGCACCATTTTATTCGGGGAAAGGGGGTGACTGCTACAATTTGGGTAGGCACAGCATGGCATGAAGGTGAACTCACTCTGTAGAGTGGAAGGTAGAGCTTTGGTGTGGCTGTTCCAAAACAAAATAAGCAGTATTTTGGGCTTTTTTTCCCTGCTTACACTAATTAGTAGACTAGTGTGCAGAGAGTTCTGGTATTGCCTAGGTAAACCTAAGACTGTTGAAAGTAATTTCATTTGTTTGCTAAATAAATGTAGAGAACCCATCTTGGTACTTTGAAGAACTTTCAGGTAGGTAGATTTTGTGCATGTAAATCAAAGAGTATTGGTGGACAGATCTGTACTCTGGGGGAACTACCGGGCCTCCTAATTTGATCCCAAGTTATGAGCCATATCTGAACAGAAACATGGAAAATATTTTCATTCTTGTTTCTTTAGACTTATATATTTGTACCCCATTGACATTGCTAAGAGAAATACACGAGTCTGAGATATTTTTACAGTTCCTTCTTTAAGCTGCAAGGCACATATTTTCTTTTAAAAGCTCATTCAGTGAATACTAATTTTAGTCTGACTTTTGACACTGTTCTAAGTGACATCTGGATTTCATATAAAATCATATGTCTAGTACAAAGCTGAGACTGCCCACTGACAAATAAATTCCTATGCTCATGTAATTCTCTTTAGGAACAGACAAATCACAGCTATACTGACTCTGAAGTGGTTTTGGTTTTATTTCTGGTGGCAGAGGTGATTCTGAGGCCTCTTTAAATGAGTTCAGCATCCAGCCTGTGCCTGGATCGTTGCAGTTACCCACCAAGCAGAGCCTGTACTAGTTAATAGAAGGGCTTGTGGATGGGGAGAAGTCTCCATGATATTGCTCCAGTTTTCAGTGTTTGGGTGAGTGGTTTGTGGAGCCAGGGAGGCCCAGTAGGTGAGAGGGTGACTTGGAGCCCCTTCCAGCAGCAGCTGGGCAGCCTCTGGCTGCGTGCCCCATGCAACTGCTCGAGTGGCCCTGGCATTAGTGTTCCCTGCCAAGATTTCCATGCTGCTGTTGGGCTGCGGTGCCATGAATGGGGTGGGACAGAACAATGTCTTCTTTGCTCTGCTGCCTTGGCCCCAGCAGAAGGGCAGATATTTGGAGGGAGAAAGGGCTTGGAGATAACATTGTGCCTGTTTGCCTGGGGAGGCTCTGAGGTCTCTGCGTGGCCTCGCTGCATGGGGTGTAATTCAAGTTGTGTTCTTGCTCATCTTTCATGCTTTCAGTGTAACAAATGGAGTACAGCAGAGAAATAAATAAATAGCATTGTAAAAGCTATAAAGAATAAACAAATAAACCTTAAGAAATTAGTTCTAAAACCTGAGAGCAGGAACAGGCTTTATTGTCTTAGAGTTGTTGAGTTTTGAAGTTTAGGATAGTTATGTGCTACAAGACTGTGAATGGCATAGCCACAAATAAACCTAAGCAGGTATTTTGTGGAGGGATAGAATGTAAGAAAATAAAGATAGTGCAGAAGGCAATCTCACACCTGAGGAGTTGCAGCTGTGCTAATCACCAAAGATTAGGAACAGGCCTGCCCTTAACAGGCCACAGCTGTGTCCAATAAGGATGAGTGCTATAAGAGAGTGGGTGAGGAGAGAGTTGGAGTTTGTTGGTTGTGCTGTGAAGAAGGAGTCAGTGCTGTGAGGAGCTGCCTGTGAGAAATCACCGAGAAGGTATGGGAGCTTTTGAAATAAGATGGCAAGAGTATTTATGTGCCCTCGTTTGCACAATGTGAAAAGTCTCAAGTTTGAGGAACAAGGATATTATTTCACGTATTTTCACCCTGCCAGAAAGATGTAGCTTGAAGAAGTGAAGTTTTCTGGAAACAAGGTAACTTAGATTGGCATAAGCTCCAGGTGTAGCTGTATTTTATCAAAATGTTGCCAGACTGTCTGATATAATCTTAGTGCATGTATATAGAGAGGACACATATGCCAGTAACCTGCTTGGTCTCTAACTCCTCGTTCTAAGGAAATTACTCCTAGTCAGCTGTTTTGCATTAACTGCCTGCATGCAAATTGTTATTGTCAGGTCAGTATGAGCCAATTCCAAGCTGTTTATTTTCTCGGTTAAGAGCAAACTTCTTTTGCATGTGCTGCTGGGGCATAGTATACATTTTATAGAAAACAACTGAAGATGAACTGATTTATAGTAAATTTGACATCCTAGCTTAACTTGTAATAATTCCTTCATGAATTCCTACTGTTAGAGTGTGGTGTAGTCAATATGATACTGAACAAAAGCAAGATCTTAATCTGCACAAATGAGGCAAAGTTTCTACCAAGAGCAACCTCCTTCCATATGTAGTGCTGATTCATCCTTTAAGCAGCTTCCATTCTATGCAATGAAGGTCAAACTACTCTAAAAATAGTAATATAATAACAGAAAATAAACAAAAGTAGAGGTTAATTTTACAGTGTAATTTGACTTATATTTCTGCAAATGTTACTATTATATCAGAATAATTTTCAAAGTTGCATTACCCTGGAACAGGATTTTTATTTTTCAGTATTAGGATTACAATCCATCATGTCACTTAACATTTAAAAAACCTCCAAACCTCTAGTATGTGGCATCACTGCCTGTTGCAAAAATTCCTAACCTAAGAAAACTGGTTCACTTGTGAAAGTCTGTGTTACATAGTGTATAATCTGTACCATTTCTAATCAGTCGCAGAAGACTATCCTGGAACACAGTAGTTTCCCACTCCATGGATTTGAGAGAGAAAAACAGGGGGTTTTTGTGCATCCCATTATGTTAAACATCTGAATTGAGGTATTATTTTCACAACACGACAGGGCACATCTCAGTACTTCTAACACTCACTTGAGAGCTATATGTATCAACTGTTAGGATGGTACCTATAAAGATAAAATAGAGCTTTGAAGTTAAGATTTTGAGACGTAGAAACTCTTTTTTCCTTTGGCATGTTCTGAATATTTTGTCCAATAGTGTCTAGTTTAAAGTAATTCAGCTGACAGTGGAGAATGCTGAAGATGGTGGCCCAAGGAGTAAACAGTGTGTTAAAGGAAAAACATGTAAAAATCTGTAGCTTTTATGTATTTTGCACTTTTGCAACTTGTTAAACTGATGCTAAAATAACTGTGAAAGTGCCTTTTAATAGCTTATTTTGCATTGGCCTCTGTTCTTGATGTCTGTATGGTATGTTAGCATCTGTAGGTAACCTGCCAATAAATGAGTTGCTAGGAAGTATCTGAGAGAAGACACAGCAAGTTATTGGAGGAAATCCTGTTAATGAAGTCCTACATATCTGAGCATTAGGGGACAGTTTGTCTTTTTGCAAGTGGTTGGAGTTTGAATGCCGGAATGAATTCTGCCACTCAGCCCTCTCTGTAGTTGTTTTCTTGTCTACGGAATAGGGATAATGCTTGTGTATTGAACTGATTAGTGACAACAAGATGCTTTGAGAGCCTTTAATGGAAGGCATTAAACAACTCCATGCTATGCAGATTTCCAGTATTAAAATATATTATAGGTGATATGCAAAACCAGTGGGGAGAATAAAAAAAAAAATCACTGAGGTTCATTTAACAAGAAAGAGCATAGAGAACAGTTCCTAAAATCCCTTTGTGAGGAGTTACCTAGAAGGGAATTTCTAATTTTCAGTATTTCTGTAATCAGTTGTGCAAACATTTTTCCAGACATGAAAAGATGCATTTGCTTAGAGCAGCAGATGTCGCAAAGCAGGCATGTGGTCAGCAGCAGGTTCCACTTGTGCTTGTTATGGACAATATGGATATCTGATTCAGTGGTCAGTGTTAGCCTGGGGTCCCTGACGGCGATGCTCCTATTAGGCATGAAAAACTCTCATCTACTATACTATGTGATGATACATGCAATTTGATTTGTGTCCTCTGTCCAAACTATTTGCTTTAATTTAGTTGTCTTCTCTGATGGTAAACCTTCAGATTTTTCAATGCTGCATTAATGCAAAGGCTTTAACTGAAAAGAAGTCCAAAAGCAGAAGCAAAAAAAACCCAAAAAACCACCCACCAAAAAACCCCAACAAAACAACAAAAAAAACCAAACCCAAGAAAGAGAAAAGGGGGAGTTGTAATAAGTGGATGCTGGGAAGTTTTCAGAGCTCTGCAGCTTTATCTTTTAGGAGAGTTGAAGGGCAGAACCAGAAGTCCTTTACCAGAAGGGAAGGGTTCTTAAAATGAAGGTAGTTATATTTTAAAGTTTAAGCATTGAACAGATGCCTCTGTACTGTACCAGGGAAACAGTGAAAATGGTCCTTATTTCCAAAAATTAGGGTTTTTTTTGAATGCATAAATAGAAAGATAGAAATATTCTAAGGTAACCTGAAGAAGAACAACTGAGTGGCTTTTAAACACATGTGGATGTGTCCAGTTATTGGGAAGGTTATGAAAGGCAGGAAGATGGGCAGCTGAATAGGAGTTATGATGTTAGTGAGCATAAAACCAGAAGGTTATAGATTGTAGTACTGATTTTACCATTACAGCTAAATATAAGATGATGCTGCTGCTCTTGGTTATGGGTTCTGTTATACTTTCCTGTCATACAATATCCCTTTCTTCATGCAAGACTAAGCAAGGTTTTGTAGTTTTTGACTCATGGCTTCATTTGATGTAGTAGGTGGACAACACATTGTTTATTGAATACTTTTTATGTCAGTTTTCTGTGTGTGTGTGCATGTGACAAATGAGTCTGATCATTTCTATTCTACTGAAGTCAGTAGGATTTTTTTTTTTGAAAAGACGATCTTTTCCAACAATATTTGTCAATTCTTTCATTTACAAGTCCTTTGCAAACTAATTACTTGCCTCACATATAGTAGGACTGGTAGCTAAGAAAGTGATTCTGGAAATGTTTTTGGAGAAAAAGGGGGTTTTGGTACTACATGAAATCAAAAAGTGTAGAATAACAAGCAGTGAATAGCTGCTTTGTGATCCAGTAGACAGAACACCATAGAATAAACCAGGAGAACTTGGATCAGTTCCCGATTATGCCTGTTCTCACAGTACATTCTTAAAGCAAATCATATTTATTTTATAACTTAAATTCTGTGTCTATATAACTGAAAATTGAGACTTATCCTCCAACACAAATTGGTCTGAGACTTGGGAAAGACATTAAAAATATATTTGGGAAATGGTATTATAAACAAAAAATTTGTACCTTTCATGTGGCAAAGACTTTATTTTGCAAAACTGACAATATACCTATTTGTAAATTGTTTGTAAATTCGTGACAGCAGAGCACATCCTGTAGAAAATCTAGGTTAAGACAAGAATTAGCTTCTTATTTGATGATCAAATATTGTCTAATTGCTACATGCATTATTGACTCAGTATAATAAGAGGTAGCCCAGCCCCTCTTGCACAGGGGTGTGTAATTTCTCTGTTTATTATGGTAATGTACATGGTCTTATCTTATGAGACCCAATTTGATTCCAGCCCCTTTTTCTTGGTCCCTTGCAGAGACTTTTGGCATCCTAGTTTTCTTGGCTGATTTATCAGAAGCTGAAGGTAGACCTGGCAACCTGATCTGTGCTCAGTCATTGTCAACTTTATTTTAGGCCTCCTTTTAGGAAAAGAGGGTGGCGTTGCTGCTGTTACAGTCTGGAGAGGCCTGAGGTGCTTCTGATATTGATAGTGCTCACTAAGTTTACAGTCTGACATTACATTTTATTTAGCATGAAAACCTATTTTAGTTATGTCCATCACAATAAGCAACCCAAAACATCTCCTAATGTATGTGGGATTATCTAAAACTGAGATTGGCATCTAGTGATGGGGTCTGCAGGTGTGTGGGTGGAATTGGCAGATGAACAACGTGTTGCAGAATGAGCTCTGTGTGTGTGCACCCAGGAACAGCAAAGGAGCCAGAGTCTAACTTCAGTGAATGACTGGAACAGGCAGAGAATTTTCTACAACATGGAAATATTTTAAGTAAAACCATAACATTTATTGTGCTGCCATCCTTACATCCATTTTCCCCCTGTCATTGCTTTCCTACCTAGCACCTACTTAACAAGGCACACAGGTGCACTCACTGGGGCGACACAATTTCACAGCACAGTGACAAGTTGGAAATACAGTCTGGGTCCTGTGGCTGCTCAAGGGGCTCTACATTAAGTCCATCTGTGCACATCTGCTGGGGCGCTGAGGCACCTGTCAAGGCCTTGCACCTCCGGTGCAGACTGAGGCCTCTATCCCTCTACAACTGAAACATTGTAATTTGAATTAAGATCTTGAACCACTTTGGAAAAGTGGTACTTTAACAGACCTTTTTCTTTCAAAATGGCCAAAACCATAATGGCAAGCCTGTGGCATAGTTTTTGGCATGTTACTGATTTTTAAAATTCTGAAGAGATTTAATTGCTTGCCATTAGTTCCATAAATTGCCTAATATAGAAATTTTCTCTGCTGGTGTGCTATGGTTAGTCTAATCAGGAAGGAGAGTGGAAGCCCTTGGAATGAATGACCTTTTTGGGAATCATCCAAGAGAAAGACTATAACTTCCTGGCTTTAGTAAGACAGAGTTGTCATGTTTTTCTCTGTTGTAATGCTTCCCTCACTAGACTCTCTCATGATAACAAACCACCAAAAAAACACCAAAACCAAGGCCTGTTCCCCACTCCAGAGGCTGGATTGAGTGGGGATTTTTGGAGGACGGCATATTGAAGGATCGAAGGTGTTTCTGTCCTGTGTACTTCAGGGCTCCCATAAGGCTGTAGTCTTTTTTTTTTTTTTTTTTTCTTTTTTTTTTTCCAAAACAGCTCCAGGTTTAGAATTATGAGCAATGTTTGTCCATGGTGGACACAAATACTCATCTGACTAGTTGTAGGTATTTTATTTGTAGCATGCTTTTTATGTGTAGCTTATCAAGGCTGGTTTATGACATGCCCATATGCTTTTTAGCTGTGTTCTTACTGTGGTTTGAGTGTTTTTAATTTCTTCCTCCTTGTTCTCTCAGCATAACAGATAATAGGAATCAGCAATACTTGAAATACCCTGATCTGTGGCTTCCTGGTGGGAAACAAGATGAGTCACCAGTAACTAAAACCAACAGCCTTTATGTCCCTGGATTCAAATTTGTTCTTCTCAGTATAATTGTTCAAATACTTGCTTTCCCCACTGACTTCTCCCTGGCAGTGCAGCAGACTGCCAGACTGGGAAGGAAGAAGTGATAGCAGTTAGAGCATGTGTAACAAGCCCAGGAAAGGGGCCCACCAGGGATGGATGTGGACACTCAGACCTAAGTGCTTCACCAGACTGTGTATCTCCTATCATATCTAATAGCATGATTGGGCCAAGTATTTATTATAGGATAGCAGAGATTCTGTCTGCCAAGTTTCCTGGGTTCTTGCACCAGGCTTCTGGACATGGCAGGGGTAAGTGGTGCTTCTGTTGTTAGCCATACCTTTGGGAACACAGGACCTTGCTGTCTGTCAGTAACACTGAAGTCACTTTTACTATCAGATGAACAATGAAGTAATAAAAAATCCCAACAAAACCTCCAGCAGTCCAAATATTAGCTATGCCATTGCTGTGTTTAGAGAGGAAGATGAAGGAAAAAAACCCTACAGAGGTCTGCCTACATCTTAAATCAGTTATAAAAATTTTCACTTTTTTATCCAGGAAACAAACAGGATGTCTGTGCAGCCTTACAGATATGAGAACCCAATTTCATGATACTGTGAATATGGCTTTCATTCAAGAGATGTTGGGGTTTTTAAAATCATTTTTTTAAGATAAGTTTCTTCATAAAACCAAACTCTCCCTGGTATTCTCTTTATGGTGAACCCTCTACACAACTCCAAGTTCTCCTATGATTTATAACTTTGTCAGGGAAAAAATGTTAACACTCCCCTTTAACTGTCCCTCTAAGCTTCAGAAATATTGACATTCTTCAGATATGTTTAAGTGGAGCAAGACCCCGAACAGAACTTTAAATGGAAATTTTGGGGAGGAAAAGGTAAAGGAATTTGTATACCTGTGGAAATTTTGTCCCCTGGCAGGTGCCAGTATGTTGGGCTGCAGGTTCTCTCTTCCAGAGACATCTTGGACAGGAACAAGAGTATCAGCAGCATAGAGTGTTCTTGGCGTTTCACTTTCCAGACATGCATCTATCACAATGCTTTCTGAGCATGTCTATGCATTTTCATCAGATTTTGCTGTCCTCCTCCTCCTTTGAGCCCAAAATATCCCAAATTGCTGCTAGGCAGATCTTTTCACTCAAAAGGTATTGTATAGGAATAATTTGTAACTTGGTAGGTGATTTTGTTATGCTTTACAAGGTTTTCTATGGGTTAGGATACTCCTCTGCACATGGGAAGACTGTTGGGAAGTGAATGACTGGTATTCCTTGAGAAGTCATTGAAGGGAATACAGCTGAAGTGTGTCAGACTAATTTGTTATGAAGTGTATACAGATTAACAGGGCACTTTTGGAAATGGAGCACTTGAGTTTTGGTGGCTAACTACAGAGTAAACTTTAAAACAAATTTTTTCAAGTTTGTTAGATTATAAAAAAATGAATTATAAATACCAACTTACGGAATAACCTTGTGACCTTTTGATGATTTTTGCAACTTTCAGGACAAGTAGCCCCAGTAATTATCCATGTTACTGGAAGCTCTTCCTTTCTGTAGTGTTTGATGTTTCTTTGGCTCCTTGTGGCTTAATCCAAACTATGTTTGCTAAAATAATCTTTCACTGCCGTTCTGACTGTTTCTCTGTTTTGGAAGTAATCTGGTAATTCCCCCTTTTCCAGTCATATGGTGACCCACAGCACCAACTTGAGGCCATCACTTCCACAATCTTCATAGCTTGGTGCTCTGGGTTCTGGGTTGGCAGATTCCTGGTTCCTTCAAGCAGATTTACATCTTCTTCCAACCTGCAATTTGGGAGAGGTGAGGCAAAAAGTGAAACAAGCACATTTGAATCAAATGTGCATGTGCTTAAGGTCAGCAATGTTTATACTTTGTTACCTCATCCCTGCTATTTATCCTCTTCATTCTTAGGCTCACAGGTATAACTGGGAAGGGAAAAGTCTTCAGAGTACAATTGTGGATGGGAATGTGAATGGAGGCTCTAAATTCTCTAATTCTCTCTTTGATTCTCTAAATTAACAGAAATCACAGAATAGGCAAGTTTGGAAGGGATCACAGTGGGTCATCTGTTCCAACCTCCCTGCTCAAGCAGGGTCATCCCAGAGCACACGGCACAGGATTGTGTCCAGATGGTTTGTGAATATCTCCAGTGAGAGAGACTTCACAGCCTCTCTGCGTAACCTGTTCTGGTGCTCCCAGAAACAGGGATTTCTTTATTTTTGTGAGAATGGCATGCATAAATATGCCTGCATTTAAACGTGTAATAGCAACTTTGGTTGTACCCAAGCGGTTTGGGCATAGTTGAGATTAAGGTGGCATTTTTACTAGATAATCCTTATCTTGTAAAGGATAAGATAATCCTTATCTTTACATCCCAAAGGATATCAACAGGGATAGGGGGAGGCCAAGGGCTAGTGAATGTTCTGTGTGGGACTGCCTTACCGAGCCTGGAATGGACAGTACCTGCAAGTGAACACAGGCAAGGCAGAAGCTGCCTTGGGTTCGTGCCTGCTGGGCTGTGACGTGAACTGGGTTTTCCTGTCCTGCAACATTTTTGGAAAAGTTAAAAAATTTCTCATTCTGCATGGGACAAAGTCTATTTTTTTTGTTTCCTGCACCCTGTGCCTGTCCTGACCTTTACAGAGGTGCTGCCTGAGGGCTGGTGGGTGTGTGCTGGGGCTGCCCCATGGATACTGGGGCTGCCATGAGTCTGTGAGCAGGACCATTCCCACACTAACGGAGCAGCTCACACAATCCGTAGGGTTGGGAGGGAGCTCTGGAGATCACCTAGTCCAACCCCCTGCCAAGGCAGGGTCACCTTGAGCAGGTGACACAGGAACACATCCAGGTGGGGTTTGAATGTCTCCAGAGGGAGACTACTACTTCCCTGGGCAGCCTGTTCCCCTCAAGGTCAATAAGTTCTTCCTCATGTTGAAGTGAAACTTCTTTTTTGGGTTATGGCTATTGCTCCTTACTCTGATGCTGGGCACCAGTGGAAAGAGTCTGGCACCATGTTCTTGGTACCTGCCTTTGAGGTATTTGCCTCCATTAATGACATCCCCTCTGAGTCTTCTCTAGACTGAACAGGCCCAGCTCCCTCAGCCCCTCCTCATGAGAGATGCTCAGTCTTTGTGGCCTCTGCTGGACCCTCTGCAGTAGCGCCTTGTCTTTCCTGTACTGAGGAGCCCAGAACTGGACACAGCACTAGAGATGTGGCCTCACTAGGGCCAAGCAGGGGGGTAGGATCACCTCCCTCAGCCTGCAGGCCACACTTTTCCCCAGGATCCCATGGGCTCTCTTAGCTGCAAGGGCACTGCCGGCTCACGGTAACTTGTCATCCACCACGACTCTCAAGTCCTTCTCCACAGTGCTGCCCTCTAGAAGGTAAGCCCCCACCTGTGCTGGCCCTTGGGGCCGTTCCTCCCCAGGCGCAGGGCCCTGCACTTGCCCTTGTTGAACCTCCTTAGGTTTCTCTCCTCGAAGGCGGGTCCCGGGCGGCATTTCGGGGGCTGTCGGGGGCCGGTCCCGCGGAGCCGGAGCCGCGCACATCCACCCGGCAGGTGTCAGTGTGGGCTGCGGGGCCGGGCGGCAGCGCCGCCTCCCCTCCCCCGCTCCGCCCGCCCCCCCGCCGCCGGCCCCCGCGGCCGCCCGCCCGCCCGCCGGAGCCAGACTCGCTGCAGACAGGCGGCAGCCAGCGGGGCGGGCAGGGCGGGGGGAGGAGGAGGAGGAGGAGAGGCTGGGGATGAGTTGGAGGCAGGCACAGCCTCAGCGCAGGGCGAGCGGCTGCCGGAGACAGGCAGGGGGAGGAGGCGAGGCGCTCCGGAGGAGGCCGGCGCGGCGCGGGGGCGAGCGGCGGGGGCCGGCGGGAGGTGAGTGCTGCCCGCGGGGCCGGGGGCGGCCGGGGGGCGCCGCGTCACAAAGTGCTGGAGAAAGTGCGGCAGGCCCGACTCGAAGGTCTGTGAGCGTGCGGGGGACGAGGCGGCGGCGGCTGCCGTGGGGCTCCGGCGGCGCTCGCCCACCCTGCCTGCCTTGGCGGGGGCACTGCCGGGGCCGCGCTGAGCGCGTCCCTCCGCGGCACCTGGGGCAGGTGGGGGTGCCGGCGGGCAGGGCAGCGTGACACGTACCGCTGGTAGCGGGGCCCGGCTGGGGCTCCGGGGAGCCCCGCTGCCGTCCTGCCCCGGCCGGCCCGGGAAGCAGCCGGAGCGGCAGCCGGCACGGGAGAGCCCCGGGGCTCCGCAGGAGAGGCGGAGGCGAGCGGGGCTGCGGAGCCGCGGCGGCGGGCAGGGCGCTGGGAGCGCGGAGTGCGCGGCACGTCCTCCCCGCCGCTCCCGAGCGAGGAGCGCAGCTCCGCTTGGTCAGGGCCGGTGTCAGAGCCCGGCTGCGGGACGTGCCTGGCCCGCGGGGTGACCCTCCCGGGGATGCCCGGCCGCGGTGCGCGCCCGGCGCCAGGAGGGCAACTTTGGCAGGGACGCAAAGCGGCGGTGCGGCTGCCGGGCTCACGCACCAGTGACCTATATTTGATGGAGTGCCTTTTTCCTCTTAAAAAAAAAGTTTATTAGCAGAAGTCTAGCTTTGCCTGGCTGTATCGGATGCCTGCCTGCGTTGTTTGCAGCGAATATGTGCATCCCGAATTTCTGAATGGTGTGCCAGGTTTCCTGTCATGTAGGTAGTTATGCGTAGGCTATGGTTCGATGCTTGCTGAAGAGGCAAACACACCGTTGTGTGTAGGTTTAAGTTCGGTAAAGAACAAACAGGAAGCAGGCAAAATGATAAGTAACTTCTGTTTTCTTGGGCGATCTTAACACCTAGACTGGTACAGATTTTAGTGGGATTCAGAACCTTTTCTAAGTAGCAAATGGTGTTTGTGCAGGAGAGCAAAAATCAGGTGAATAATTTTATGTGGTGTTAAAAATAGTGTTTGATGTTCTAAAAGTTTGTTCATCTAGAACCACAGACATCTTCTAGTCAGGATGGAAGGCTCCTTTAAGAGATTTGTCTGAGCTTCCAAACCAAAACCATCCTGCATTAAAATATTGTGGACTGGAAAGGTGCGTCACGTAGCATGAGGAATGAGGTGTCTCCAGCATCATAAATCTGAAGCTGACCAAAAAGGGGAGAGAGTTTTTGCCAGTAAGAAAGCCCAAGGGACAATTACCAGTAGTCATAGATGAGGTAAGAACATAAATGCTGCCTAAGCAGGGGCAGTGCTCTTGCTGGTCCTTCAACACCTGGATATGTTGGTTAGACAGAATTTCAATTCTGCTTTCCAACTTCATTGCTAGGAAAATGTTTTGGGAAACCTATTCTTTGCAGTGGTCCAGAGCACTCTAACATACGATGCATCCTTGAGTAGAATTAAATTACTGTGCATGGTGAGCATGTATTTGATTCTACTAATGAATGTATAAATATTATGGCTTAGTGGCTGTAAATGGAAGGGGAAGTTTTGCTGGAAAACCAGTGTACTCACTGGTGGGCAGCAGCCTAATCAACATCCCCTTGTCCATATTAGCTGAGATAGAGATGATAATCTGAACATCTATATCTGTACTGGAGGTTTAGCACCAGGTATTAAGTTACTGTGACACACAAAGTGACCAGCATGAGGAGGACTCAAACTGGAACGTGTCAACTCTCTACAGTTACCTATAGAAGTAGAAACACATCTTTTTGTATAATCAGTGTTTATACCAGCACAGTTAGTTGCAGCTCAGGTGTGTGAAGATCATTGTTGCACACACATAAGGCATATTAATGTTATCCAGTAAATTCAGAAGGCAGAGTGGGCCTAAATGATGAGCAGTGTGTAACACAGAATGAGTTAACAGTGTGAGACACACTATTTCAGATCACTGGTTTTGGTTAACTGAAACACGACAGGCACTAGGCAGCATTTGACTGATGCAGTTTTTAGTCTTCGGGACCTTAGACTTATTACAAGAAAACTTATGCAAGTAGAAGGAAGTTGAGATTCAAGATTGAGGCACAGTTGTATTAAATGTGGTAAGATTACAGCCATTGGCAGTAGCTTAACCTAGGAATTTAGAACTAACTCACCTTTTGTTACTTTTAAGTAGATAAAATCCTGTTTTCTCTGTGCAGAACATTAAAGTGAGACTTGAAATGAGGAATTGTTGGTTTCCCCTGCATTGTAGGAGCATTGTTGCAAGAGAGGATTGTGGGCAAGAGGGGATTGAAAGTTTTCTCTCTGATTATCCTGACCAAAATTTAGTTATTTTTCAGCTGCCCTGCAGTACCCTGTAGCGCTGTATAGTGCTGCCCTTCCACCAAAAACTAGTTTTATGTCAGTGACACTGTCTGAAATAATTTGGAATACATTCCAAATGTGAATATGATGTGACAGAAAAAAGTAAATAATTATTGAAATAATAGAGAAATACCTTTAAAGTATTTTAATTTAGCACAGTCTCAAAGAGAAATGAAGTGCTAAAAAGTGCCTGCCTGTCCAACAAGTCTTGCATCAGGAGTCAAGGTTATTGCCTTTAACTTGTGAGTGGTCTTGGAAAAGTGTTTTGTGTTTTTTTTTTTTTTTCCTGTCTGGTTTTTCATGGTTCGAAACAGCTCCCTGCAAGTGCATTGCCAGTTACAGAATGCAAATACTTCTAGGAGTTTGGAGATGAATTTTTCTGCAGATTGGTTCTGTGGTAACCGTGAAATTCTTCAATGGCACCAATCTAGTATCAGCTGCTCGTTCAAGGCACTGGTGCCAGAACAGTGGTGCATCAGTTGCTGGGAATCCAAGCCTGTAGTGAAATGATTCATGCATATACATTTTTCTTTTCTCAGTTGACAGCTATTTTTAAGAATAGCTGTCTTGCCTAGAAGGTTGATATCTAAGCAAAGGCAGCCTAGATAGCTAAAAATTTCTTTCACACCAAACATAATCTTAGTACACTAAAACACTTAAATGGAATTGATTTTAATTGATTCTTGCTGAATCTCTGGTTCTAATTGGCCATTATAAAGGGACTGTGGTGTTTTGGAGCTGATGTCAGGAAGTTGGCAATTTTTTGCACAAAGAAAGATGATGAATTTGAAGTACATGTCAGTTTGAAGAAATTTACAGTAATAATGAGTAGTGATATCTATATGGTAGCAGATTACTTGACTAACTTATTGAAATGAATTGGGTTCTCTGGGTACACAAGCCTGAAGAAATGATCTTGAAATGACACATTTGTCCAGTGTACTTTAAAATGCTCTGTGTGCTGCATGGGCAGAATATTCAAGTGAAGGAAAGCCATGGGCCTTTCTTTTTTTCCATTGTGTTCTTTTGAACCTCATATTTGAAAAAGAAATGTGTTTTTTCTTTTCCTCTTAGAGAGTTTTATTTGCTTGGTTCTGAGACTGTCAGTTGAATAATAGTAACTCTAAGGGGACAGCAGTAGAAAGAATGCTTGCAGGTGAATAGGAGCATGACATTACAGTGTGTCCTGTATTTCATGCTGGCAGAATGTGTTGGTATTCATCATCTGTATTTATTTAATATATGGATTTCTGTGCTTTGATTTAGCATATTTGCAGTATGCTAAGTGTAGATGCATTTTACTAAATGCTTTTTCTTATTGTGTAGTTAAGCAATGGAAATTTTCAAGCACTAATATCACCATTCATTATCACTCAGCATAATAATTGGTAAATTTAATCTTCCTGATTAAGATTATTTTGCTCACAGGAGACAAGGGACTGAAAATAAGTAATTTTCATGATGTTGTGCTATGTCTGTGTTGCTCGTATCTGTTGTTCTTTTCTCTAAAATCCTACTACAGAGAACACACCGACCTTTTAAACTGTGTTTGAATCATCTTGCTCTACATCAAGCTTTTCTTTCAGGTAGGAGACAGAAATTAAGAGGAATGTAAATGCATTTTTTCTTCTTATTGCCAATGGAGAGCTTTCCTAGATTTGAAGTAAGTTTTCTTAGTGCCAAGTGGTTGACTTTTCTAGAAAAAAAATCCCTCCAGGGTATGCAAAAAGTCCTCTGGTTAATATATTGGCATTCCCAGAACCCACTAAAGCTTAGGCAGGTTGCCAGACACCACTTAATGAGGATGCAGAATGTCTGGCACAAATCTGCATGAAAACCAGCAAAGGAGCTGGGGGTGGAAGTGCATGCGGTGGGGAGAGGGCTGGGAAGGCGGTGCACACACACCCATAATTTATTTTTAATGTCTGCATTTTGCAGGGAAACTGATCAGAAGTCCTTACCACAGGATTTTGAAAACTTGCTGGGAGCAGGAGTCTGGATCCTTCAAACTGGGAGAGCTGTGTTCTCACAGAAATGCAGTTTTATTAGGAGAGCAGTTTATGAGTTAGGGGGGTTAGTTTTTTGAGGAGAGCACCAAAAGAGGATGGATATGATAGTGATTTTATGTTTTATTATCTGCTAAAACTGAAAAGCATTTGAAAATGTGGTTTGACAATTTGGGGGACAATGGAAGTCAGTGATTGCCAGATCCACACAGAAAAGCTGTTAAAGTTACATGGCAGGGATAGATAAATTCCTGCTGCTGGGACACCTCTGCTCAGTGCAAACCTGTGGTGGGGGCTCTGCCTGGTTCTGCTGAGTTTAGGATTTGCTGCATGTTAGGTGGAATTGCAGGTGTAATAGATTCTCTGGTGGCTAGGTAACTGTTAAAAGAATCAGTCATTCACCCAGATGAGGTATTTTTCCATAAGAGTGCCATTAAAACCAGAATATATTGGTTTGTGTTGAATCAGATATTTAGTCTTAAAGGTTGGATGAGCAAACTTAGCTATATTCTGAATTGAACATTATTTCAGACATTTAAAGTGTGAAAATTTTCAGCATTTTTTCCCAGGCGTTAGTCTCTCCCTTACCTACCCAAAACAGTATTCCTCCTCTATAGACAAATTTATAAATAGACATTTGGTTGGTAGGCATGACTGAAAATAATTTTTTAATCCAAAATAATTCTAATAGGAGTATATTTTGCACGTGGCTGAATTTGGAAATATGTATGCTTGTTACCTGCTTTTCAGTACAGGTTTCAGTTGTGTATTTCACCATTTAGGAGGACTGTTCCTCTTTAGAGGAATTCTACTCACTAGAATAGTGGCACCTACCTGATGAGGATGGTTGGGTAGGACTAAATCGAAATCCGCATGCTCCTGTTTCATTTTGTTTGGTTTCACTAAGGTGAGATGAGAAATTAAATTATTGGACTTCATTGGACTTCAATGCTAACTGCAGTAGATAAAAGTATTTTGCCAGTTGTGTGGGGATCTTTGCAAAGTTTTCTCTGTATTGACATTGACTCCTGGCTGTCTATAGGACAGTGAAAACAAAAAGAGTGTTGGACATTGTACCCACGTTTTGAATCTAGCACGTGTTTAGGATTAGTTCTAAAAGGGAGGACAGTACTGCCTGGAAAAATACAGTGCTGAAATGCTGCATGTGAGAATGGAGCAGGTTGATGAAGTGTCTGTTGGAATGTCCTTGTCTTTTCATCTGCTGGTGTTCTTGATTTCTTCTGTGCTAACCGCCCTGGTACTTTTTTTGTTAGAAACTAGTAATAAATCTGCTTCTGAAAAAATGTAGCTGTGATAGTGCACTTGTATTGCCTGTAAAAGATGAGTTTGGAGATTTCAATTATTTTTAAACTCAGTATTTCATTTAGGTTCTATGTTCTGAAATTGTAAAAGATGTACTGACCTTTGGGGAAGATGTGCTTTTTTTGCATGTTTGTATGAGAAATACCTTGAGGTCTGAACGATTCTGTCATAACCTTGGACCCACTGAGTGTATTTAAGTTGTGATTTTAGAGGACAGTACAGAATTCTCCTAGGGTTTCTGTTAAAACAAATGTTAATGCTTAATAAAACAAGATCTAGAATCTCTCTCATATTGAGAAGAGACTGGAAAATAGTGTTTTCTTCTGGATAAACTCTGAAATGTACTTAGAGTTCTAAAATAAGTGTTGAGCGTTGACTCATATTATCTAGCATATGCCATTACAGGGTACTGTGTTTTGTCTTCAATTTTCAGCACCAGTGCTTGAAGCATCTTCAAACAGTACACTGCTCTGGTTTTTAAACAGAAGTTCCACTCTTCAGCTTTTCAAAGAATTATAGGAGAGAAAATGTGTGACACTTTCTTAATTACCTCTTTGTGTTGTGTGGCTGAGCCTATTATTTTGGTTTCTCACACCTGTAACCTGTTTGTTCTCCATTTGATAGAGGGAAAGGAGGGGGCAGTCTGTGACTGAGATATGAAGCAATCTCTTTAACAGCTGCCTCCTTCCACTGAGACTTATACGAAATTTTCCCTGTGCATTAATTAAAAGTGATCCATTATTACTCTGGACTTGTAAACACCTCTGAACATTCCATTAGGTGTTAATGACACATGAAGCAAGAATAAATGTGAATCTGTTAGTCCTGTAACTAGTTGGGATGTACTTAGTATAGGTAATTGCCTAGATGTAGCAGTATTTATTCAACTGTTGGTGTTGCTTCACTTTCTGCTTCTGCTCAGCCCTGTTACTGAGTGAAGTGATACCAATCCATAGAGCCTCTTTGGGCCTGTGCTGTACAGAATGTCAGCTGGATGTCTGCCTTGGTTTCCTGGGATTGTCAAAAGACAGAAGTGAGTCTCTGGCTTCTGCCCCATAGGTCAGCAGAAGATGTGGGAGAGAAAATATAAGGAACTCTTATAAATAACCCAACTTAATCCCCATAGCTGTGGAACTTTGAAATACCACAGTGGTGTGTGTTCTTCCTTTACCATTTCACCTCAATGGATGACTGGTTTTGTAGGTTTTCCTTAACTAGTGCTAAGCAAAATTAAATTGCATGTTTGTAGAAATGCATGCAGCTAAGGTTCAGTACTCCTAAATTAGAGATGCACCTGGTCATAAAATAGTTAGACTTGGGCTAACTAATGGCATCTGTTGGCCAGTGCAGTTCATGTGTAGGTGATTTGTTTTACAAAAGGTTTGTGTTTACTGTAATTCCTCTTTAAACTTACATAGATATTAGGAGTGAGTGAGGAACTCGCTCTTCTGTGGGTATTTCCAACACTGATGTTTTTGGGTTTTGTGACCCTCTCATGTTCCTCTTGCTGTTGTAATAACCTTTCTAGCAGGCTTTTAGAAACAGCACATTTGAGATGAGCTTGTTGCAAATAACCTTTTTTCACTTAGAATATCTTAAAGTATGAGTTATCCTTATTTAATTGGGAAGCCTCTAGCATGTGATCCATCTGTCCAATTAAAGCAGCTTGGATAATGTTGAATACAGGTACTGTTTGGTGGCTACTTTCACATAGCTTACAATAATAATTTTTTTTTAAAAGCAACCATCTGTTGATGTACAGAAATACTGCCAGTGTTTGTCAAATGTGTGCTTTATCTGACCTGTTCTACTTAGCACCTTATGGCAAAACTTTCTCATCAAAGCATTTTACAAATATTTTTATTCTTACAGTGCCTTATTAGGTTGGTAACAACAGTAGTCTAACTTTTTAGTGTAGGGATTCATTTACCAAGGATTAGGGGACCAATCTTTCTTCAGCTGCAAGATGAAGTCACCTGCAGTGGCTACACAGATGATGATTCTAACTTGCAGCTGTAGGTGAAAATCAGTGTTCTGTTCTAATGATCTTTACAGCTTTTTGAAGAAAACAGCTGGAATAATGTAAAGTTTCCACAGCAGAAAGCTCCTACAGCCTATGTAGCCTGGTTTCCTTTTTCTCATAGGGAGTGGCTGGGCAAATAGGTAAATTTCAAGAAAGAAGTATCACAGTGCTAATATATTAGTGCTGATAATGCACAGTAAGGAGTTAAAAAAGCATTTGAATGATGGTTCATAATTTTGTTTCAAATTACCCAAAAGCAGAGCAAAGCAAAAGGAATTAAAAGAAGCATGGAGAGGAATAAGAGGACCTCTTAAGATTGCAGAGTGGGAGTTAGGTGTGCAAGGTATTCTGGAAGTGTCTTCTGAATTGTTGAGTTCTGTCTTCAGTTGAATATGCAACCAGTACCAGACTCTGCCTTTTCCCATTCCCAGTTCTCCCCAGGGTGTTGTTAGCAATTGGAGATGAAAGCCTTTAATCATCTGTACATGGAGATACCAGAGCAAATCACTTGAAGTGCTGAGTCAGGATATGTATGCTAGAGTATGTTAAACTTGTGTGTGAGTGCTCTGTTGAATACAGAACAGCCTTATATATTTAACTTGAATCCATCAAAGGTCATTTCATGTTCTCATCTGATGGAGATCATAATTCAGAATGTAAGTTAAATTATACTGATCTATCTGTGTATGGCTGAGAGGCTCTTGACACAGATGTTTACCATGCTGTAATTCAGTGTTTTACACTGGACTTTATTTATCTCAACTTTCCTCCATGTTGCCTGTTATGGATCAGTTTTCATGATGCTGCTACCATTTAGAGGTATCTTAGATGGACCTAGTTACAAACTTTCAAGTGGATGTAATTTACACAGAAAATGGCAGTTCATTGCACCTGGGATGTTTCATTGCAAATATTTTAGACCTGACAGACTTTGACCCGAGTCAAAATAAGACCCAACCTTTCTCTGATTCCTGATGAACTTGTTTTGGCCAGAGGCCTGGTGTTTCCATGGTCCTTGTCACAAAGATAAACTGCCAAGGATCCCACCTTGTGACCAGGGGTGCTGTGTTTCTAGGAACATGTGGTTTCACTGGATAGCCTGCAAGAGAAGTCTGCTGCAAAGTTAGGGACTGAAGAAGTCCCTCATGGACTTGCCTCATATTTGGGGACCTGCAGTAATCCTCTGTATCTGTCTTTTGAATCTGTCAGTCTTTTAAATGTTAAAGCTAAGAAAAAAAAAGTTCTATTTGACAGTTTAAAACTGAAGCCTTCAGCTGGTGGGAAATTTGGAGTTTTATGGGGTTTGAGAGCCCAGAAACTGTCTGGTTCTAGTTGGAGCTGTGTTTTATCATGCTTTCGTGGGTGCCAATTAATATCTCTCTTCCTCTTTCTTTTCAATCTGAAGTTCCTCTGATAGAGTACCTCAGGAGAGCCCAAACCTCTGTTGCCTGAAGTCTTTAATTTCCCCCTTTTCATGTCAGCCTTTACCACAGAGGTTTGGAAGTTGCAGTTTTCTGTGTTTTGCATAGGAAGACTTACATACAGGAAAGAATATCCTGAAGCTTCTATATTCCAAAATATTAAAGTGAGTAGTGAAGCATATATTCTTCAGGGATCTGAACTTGCCTCCCAGAAGGAGCTGTGCCACAGAGAAGAGGAACTGTCCAGTTGAAGTAGTTGCAGGTGCAGTGTGCATAGCTGGACATTCTTTTGTAAGTGACCCTTACAAAATCAAGAGTTTTCCTGGGCATTTCTCTTGAGTCTGTCTCTCTTTCTTTTTTTTTTTTTTTTTTTAATGAAATATTATATTTTATTAGGTAATTCAAGCATTGTTGTATTCCCTCTGTAATAAAAAAAAAAATCTTCTGAACTTTCAGTTGGTCAAGAAGATAACAGCCACATTAAAAGCTGTGAAGGAAAATTCGAGAGCCACTCTGCATTCAATACATTGGAATTTTTAATGGTTGAAGATACTAAAAGTACACTTGTGTGTCTGAAAAAACAAGAGGCACTGTTATGCTATATTAGCTGTCCCACATTTAGCTCATTGTTCCAAGATGTTTGCATGCTTAATAGGATTATGGCCACTGCAGTAAAGGCAGATAAATTTTAGCACCTTAAGAATCTCTTTTATGATTGTACAGAGTTCTTGACCTATTCCCAGAGTCAACAAGTTGATTTGCTTTTGAAATGGAAAAGTTTTGTTGCAGAGTTACAACATTCTCAAGATGTAACTTTCTTAGTGTACGTGGTATAGCAGACATTAGAGAGAAAATCTGCAGCGTGTCATCTTCCCCACACTTTGAGTCTCTTGTTTGGGTAAGTTGAAGAGTCAAATTCTTATGGATGCTAAGGATTGTCTCTTTTCACAGTGTGAAAGTGTCAAAAGAATATTTTTTCCTGCCTCTGACCTTGATGTGTAAAGTGTACTGTATTACCCTTGTGTTCTTGAGGTGTTCTCAGGTATCCCTGACACCTACAAAAAGTCAAATGCTGTGTGCAGCTGGTTCTGTTATCTGCCAGTCTCCCACATAGTTCTGGTAGTTCTCCTGTTGCTCCTGTGGCCATCTAGACATCTCTCTCTCACTCTTTTTTCCCCCTTGGTAGTCCTTTAGGGTACAGATATTTCAGCGATGCATCTGTAATGTCTAAGTGGCTTCCTCCTTTCTTTTTCCCTTCCACCTCAATCAAGAAATTCCAGATGGAAGCTCTTTGGTGTCAGTAACAGCTGCACAGCAGATAATTTGTTGCATCTTTAGAACTGTAATATTTGCAACTCCATATATGTAGCTATGATATACATTTACATTAAGGATCTTCTGGTCTTTTAAGCTTCCTCAAGGCTCTTCTAGTCTTTCTTGATGCAGCATTTTGCCCTATTTTCTGTTCCTGGTTAGAAATAGCTTCTTTCAACATAAAGAAGTTAAGATATTCTGTTGTAAATTTGATTTTTAGGAAGCCTGAATATTTTAGAGTCCTGTGTTGTGATTCAAAAATTGTGCTCCCTTCTTTCATCTCTAGGATTTATAATAAGGTGTCAGCAATGATCTAGTCCATCTGGGAGCTTGCATCAATGCTTGGGAGAGCCATATGTGTCTGCCTCAAACAAGGCTATAGAAAAGTGTTCCACTAGCAACCAAGATGTCATCCATCTGCTAGACAATCCTGTAGCTAGTTAGCTTAATGACGTATTTATTTGACTCTGTTTCTGCGGAGCAGAATCCAGCTTTCCTCTCTGCTCAAATTAATACCAAAACCTCCCTGCTCTGGAGGACGTCAGGAAGCCTGTGGCTCAGTGGGTTTGATCTGTTTGTCTGCCTGGGGATGCTGCAGTCCTGGATTCCGAGTGAGATTCCGAGTGATTCCGCTCTGGGAGGCGGCTCCAGCCTCCCTGACCGAGCAGCCCAGGCAGGGCTGGGGGCCGAGGGAATCCTGGAGCAGACACAGGGCCTGGGTGACCTGAGCTGCATGGGGAAATCCAATCATGCTGCTGCTGCTTTAGAGTGTTATTTTAGCACACAGGGCTGTGGGAGGATTTCCTCCTGCCGTGGGCAGAGCTGGAATTGTCACAGTGAACATTTCACCCGGCTACGCACAATAACCCGAGCGATTGTTGCACTCGGTGACTGGTGTGAAAGTGCTCGTTTGGGACTAAGGATTCAGGGTCTTCCACATACATGTTGTAGATATTTGTAATCTCATATGGCCCTGCAGAAAGTCAGAGCTCCAGGAACTGTGCTGGAAATATACTGTGGGAGGACCAGCTCTGTGAACTTCAGAAACTCTGCATTCATACTGAGGTAAATTTGGGACTGACTGTCATTGATTTCTTTCCAGTCACTCTGTCCTGCTGTTTTGGTTTTTTTTTGAGGTCCAAAGAGGCCAAGTCACTCTTGTTGCAGCTTCTAGCTTGATCTAATTTCTAATCTGTCGGGGAGTCAGACTTAAGTTGAGAAGGGGACAAAACAACAGGAGAAATGCAAATTTAGATGAAAAGAATGTTTTGTGTTAATGGCAATTATATTAATTTACGTTGAAGCAATCTACTGAATTTAATCTGGAAAAATACAGATGTGTATTCAGACCACTGTACAATTAGATCCAGCATATCTTCATCCATGTCTTGCAAGGAAGTTCATATGCAGCTTCACATGGGTTTCGGTGGGTTCAATGGATTGAAGCCAACATAGGGCTGTCTACTGAGGTTGGTAAATTTTACATGACAGATGTTGTTTAAAGTAGCAGACAGGGATACAGGTACTTAGTGAACTTCAAGGAAAAAATAATCAGTAGTCAATGCCAGTCCTAAATACAGGTTAGAAACTGATCGTAAGTAAGGCGCAGAAAAAAAATGTGCTTTCTTGCACACTAGAGGTCTTTTTTTTTTTTTTTTTTTTTTTGGTGTTTGTGTGTGTGTGAGCACATTAGCAGTTTTAAGCTGAAAAAGTAAGTAAAAGTGAAATCAGGACCAATCCATGGAGGAGTGTGGAGATTGAAGGGGTGAACTGTACTCACTTTTGCCTCATTCTCTAATGCTACAAAGAGAATTGTAGAATAATTTAGGTCAGAAGGAACCTTCTGGAGTTCTAGTTCAGTCTGCAGTAACAGGATTAAGAGTTTTCTGAAGAAAACACTTTTGAATCTAGAAGTTGGTATTTAGATCCCAATTTTCAAAACTCAGTGTTTTTTCATATGTTTTGAACTGCTTCTGTTTAGGCAGAAGTGCAGAAAAGGTTAAGTGGAAGAAAAAAAAGTGTGAGAAAAGGAGTATCTTACTTCTAAAGATGCTAAGTAAGGCCAAAACCAGCAAAGTTGACACAACTCTAGCTGTAGATGGGAGGGAGTGACCATGTTAAGAGTATCTGAAAACTGTTGCGTGTGTTTAAAGTAAGCAACACTTTTATTTCCTTGAGGTGTTCTAAATAAATAATGTTGCAGTTCCCCTTCTGAGAAGGGAAACAGCTGACAACTCTTCACTGATATGAGCTTACATATACTTATTTGTATTCCTTTTGTCACAGGGCTACTATCCATTGTTAAATAAAATAAGATAAAAATGTCTTTTCCGTATCACCTTGTGAAATCAGAAGTCCTCTCAGAGGTAACTCTGATTGGTTGCAGTAACTTTGATTAAACCTTTGGAGAAAAGGGATATTTACATCTTGCTGTAAAGCTTACAGGATCAAAACTTGATTAAAACAGAATGAAAGAAGCATTTTTGTAGTTTTCCACAAAAATTACATTTGCATTGGATTGATGCATTCTTTACTCTTTTATACCATGCATAATAAAATTTTAAAAAGAATTAGAAGTCATAAAGCTATGAAGTTTTATAAATTTCTGCCTTTAAAACTGCCTGCTTCAGTTTTTTATTTTATTATTGGTGTCATCAAAGGGAAGTATTTCTGTTTTGATGCATTGGATATTCTGATGGAAAACAGATCTGCAGGAGTATTTCTGACAAGAGCTGATTACTTCTTGTTTGGGAAGAGCTTATTTACTTTATCTTACATTTATTTGTTTTGGGTGTGTATTTTTTAAAGTGCTTTAACTTTCTTTGCGTTTCCACTGCAAATCTGGAACTTGATTAGGAATATTACTAAAACTCACTTGATTTGAAGCTTCATTTTGTTTCATTGCTTCACTCCTCTTTGTTTTACCATGTAAGAGAATATATTAATGTATAGAAGTAATGGGGCATCTTCCTGATTTATCTTGTGTATTGGATATGTTTTGTCTGACTCTATAGCCAGAAATATTAATCTTCTTTTCTTAATTTCTTACATGTGGAGATAATAGCTAAGGTCTTGCACATGTAATTTTTTCGTATCTCTTGCTGCTGATTTCCCAGTTCTGTTCACCTGCTGCTAATCCTGTGTAGCTTAATGGAAGGAGATTTATACAAAATAATTTTGAGCCCACTTTGTTTCTTTTCACTTAGAATTGAGACTTACAGAAAACCAAACGAGGTTTTGCTTCTGAAGGACAAAGCACTGGCTGTGTCAGGTCTTTGTCCCATTAGCCAAGTGTTTTCCTTCTGCCAGCACTTCATATATGTGGATGAGTATGTTTTCCTTGTTGCTAAATATTCTTGTCCAGTGGCACAGAAGTGCTGTGTTTCAAAAGAAGATTATGTGCTTGACAGCTATGGAAGTAATTAACATAAAATTGGACTGTCTTATCCAATTTAGTTTATGTATACTAAGGTAGTGTTTTAACACATAATCATAAAAAAAGGGAATGTAGAATGGTGGTACATCTTTCTGGAATAATTTCTGGAATGCCTGTTGCTTGGATCTCACAGTGGTAGAATTTTAAGTCCTGTCTTTATATTTGGATACTCAGAATAAGGGGAAAAAAAAGGGATCTATATAGATCCCTTGGTAGTCCTTATGCTGAGTGGTTTCTCTTTGGCACTGTTTTGTGGTATAGCCTTTATGCTATTTAAATTAATAAAAAAAAAAAAGGCTCAGAAAATAAATGGGAAAGACTGACTTTGATTTTTGCCTGGAAAGTTTCTTTGGTGAGCTTGAGCATGAGACAGGCCTGAATGCTGTCAAATCCAAGTTGAAATGAGCCCTTGGTCATTTCAACTTGGATCAGCAGGGGCTGAACTTCAAACACACAACTAAGGATGGACACGATGTTTAACTTCAATTAGTGAGTTATCACATCAAAGTCTGACCTACTAGACATGGTAGATGATACCAAAACACTGACTTTGTTTGCAGGTACTTGCCATTTATTGCTGAAGCAATTAGCCATCTTTTACATTTCATTTTAGCTGTCTGATTGCTGGCACGGTATAATTTTTTTTGTTCAAAGTTTTTCATATCAAAGCAAATTACATACTACAGGGTGCATTTGTTTTGTGAACATCACTTTTACAGTCAAAACCTTATGTGCTGCTGGATAAACAAGTCATGTTTTAATTAGGTGTGTCTGTGTTCACCAAAACTATGTCAGAATGTAAAACCATCAGGTTAGAGTTTGATTAAAGGAGAATGAGTCCCCTTGTGCAGTCTCCTCTGTACTGGTTTTGTAGCTATGCTGTGAACTCTGTACTCCCTTTGTAGTGTCAAACAGTCTTGCAAAGAGCTGGCCATTAAATATTTTTTCATTTTTTGTAATTAAGAATAATTGTTGAGCAGTTATTCATGATGATACCTGCCTGAAAACATGATTTTACTTAAAAAAAAAGTTACACATTTTATTCATGTTTTCCATCTTCATTTTAGAGAGACTGTAAAAGGTAAATGGTACAAATACACTATCCCATATAATTGAAAATTACTGAAAAATGGTGTAGAGAAATATGGATAATGCAGAACCCAAATATGCTTATGAGACATGTTACTATGTTAATTAGCATATAAAAAAGTTGAAGTTCATGAATATTTAAAATCCACAATGAACTGTGGCAAGGACTTAAAAAAAACCCAACAAGCAACCCACCCTGAAGTATATATTGCAAAGGCTTCTAATAATTTTACAAAAAAAAAAATTACTTGCTGTTCTTCTTTTTGCATGAGTGGCTGTTAGATTCATGCTATCTTAAAAGTTTAAGGAAGGAATAACTCCATTTCCTGTCCCTTATTTTTAATTAAACTGACTGGTGGTCATAGTTTAACCCCAAAAAGCTCCTTGCTCACTCCCCCACCAGTGGGACTGGGGAGAGAATCAGAAGGGTAAAAGCTAAAGAACTCATGGGTTGAAATCAAGAAAGTTTAATAGGGAAAATGAAAGCTGTCCATAAAAGCAAAGCAAAACCCTGAATGATTTCACTGCTTCCCACGGGCAGGCAGGTGCTCAGCCACCTCCAGCACAGCAGGACCCTCTCATGTCTGTTAGTGACTGGGGAAGACAAACACCATCACTGCCAATATCCTCTCCTTCCCCCCTTTTCCCCCACTTTCTACATTGAGCATGGAATATGGGCTGGGATACCCCTTTGGTCAATTTGAGTCACCAGTCCCAGCTGTATCTCCTCCCAAGCACCCCCAGTTTTCTCACCAGCCTGGCAATACAAAAAGCAGAAAAGGCCTTGGCTCAGTGTGAGCCCTGCTCAGCAATAACAAAAACATCTCTATATGATCAACCCCGTGTTTAACACAAATCAAAACCACAGCCCCATGCCAGCCACTGTGAAGAAAATTAACTCTACCCCAGCTAAAACCAGAAAACTGGTCTTGACTATCATCTGTCTTCCAGAGCCACCAAGATGACTCCTAGATCTTCTTGTTATTCAGACTATTTCTCAATCCATTTCTACAAATTTTGGCAATCTTGGTTTAGTAAGAGTTTCCTGGGTATGAGGTCTGAATTTGACTTTGTGACTAAGTAGCCCTCTTGAGTAGATAATTTATGGTCTCTGTGTGGGGTGGAGGTTTTATGTCATCCTCCTACTGCAAGAAATTTTGCCATGATGGCAGAAAAGTGGCAAACTTTTCCACTTGTTTGCCACCAACTTTGCTGTCATTTTCATTAAAAAATGCAGAAGGGGTCAGACATGAATTGTTAACAGGCAGTGCTTATTTAATTGTAAGAGAATGGTTTGGTCCTGTGGCTTGAATTCTGCATTAAAAAAAAGAACAAAAAATTCTCCAGTGGCCTCTTCCTATTCCTCACTCCAGGTTAAGAGTTGTCAAGAAAACAGGGAGAGTAGAAGAGATGGAAATGTGATTATCAACAAATACACAGTAAAGTGTTTTCCCTGATCAGTACTTTTATGTATTTTATATTAATTTTTTATAAAACATGATGTTCCTCCCTTCCCAGTTCTTTCTAGCTTACCAGATGACTGAGGTTAAATTAAGTACTTCCCAGCTATGATTTTCAGGAAAGCAAATTTACTGGTACTAACTCTGCAGGAGCCCTGTGCTGATATTGATGGCTGGCTGTGTTCATTGGCAAGAGAACGGCTCTCAAGTGAGATTATAACCAAGAAAACGTGTTGACTACTCTCAATACGGATTCTCCTTTTATACCCAAGTCTGTGTTTGTAACTGAAAGTGTGGGATATATTCAAATTTGAACTTCTGTTCGTGTCTGTGAGGGGGAAAATGTCCTTATGTTTTAAGTGACTGCATATTGTGTCTGTGCAAATATAGGTCCTCTTGATGTGAGGAGAGCTATTGAACACATCAAGATTTGTGCTGTACAAGGCTTTAGGAATGCTCATCTCAGTAGTTTAGGATTTGGGGTGTGTGTAAGAAAAAAAAATCTGCTTTAACTTAAGGTTAGTAGAAGGATCCCAGCATATAGGTAATATTTTGATTGTGGCTATTTGAAAGGGAAATGTTAGCAGTGTAATTTTAGCAGTGTTCACAGACCTTGCTGATTTTCTTATATGTTATGCCAGATACAAAACAAGATGATTAACTTTTCAGAAGTAAAAAATCTTCTCTTCTAAAACCAGGACCACAGGGATGTGTCAGATGACAATATTGTTTATTGCTCAGACTTAGGAATTGGTATACACTGAGCAATCTGAGAACCTTGTTTTATTGTTAGGTATCAAAACCAATGCAATGTCAAATGTTGAAATGCTGAATTTTTGTAGGATGTTTACAGTGTATTATCAAAGATATTGAAAGAAGCAATGACCATTAACAACAACAAAAAACAAATATATATCCTGTAAGTCTTAATATGAAATGATAATTAAGAACAACAACAACCCAGGTGACTAACCTTCCTTATGATGTGTAGGTTTCAACCTGTGATTGGAAGTAAATATAGAAATCTAAAGGAAAAGAAACATTTCTGAATAGATTATCATTGGCCCAGTTTAATGCAAAGATGTGATTAGTTCAGAAATTAGAGAGGTTACTTTTCCATATGTTGAAAATAACTTGTGCCATAAAAATAAAAGCATAATGCCTAAAAAAGAAAGGTCAGAAGATTTAAATCTGGCAAAGGAGTGTCTGATGCCTTCACTGAGCTGAGGAGCTGTTCCAGCTTATGTATGGAGGCAACAACACTCTCACATCCCAGGAAATGCTAATTTCACAAAAGTGCCTGTTGTCCAAGAGGATTGTTTTCTAATTTGCCAGACAACTTCCCCCCATATCCATCAGGATGACACACTGAGGAGGTTATTTGTATAGTGATGTTCTGTTCTTCCTTTCTCTCCTTGCCTTTCCACTGAGTTTTCCTGCCTGTGAGCTGTTCTGGTTCCTTGCAAACTGAGTTAACAGGAGCTAATATTGGTACTTTCAGGTAGTTTATTCCCGGCTGTTCTTGCAACAAAATAAATAATTCTGAGTACTGCAAGTATTTATGAAGCATTCCATCAGAGGGCGAGGATTGCTTCTGAAGTTGGGGTGAGGGTACAGTTGCTTTCTCTTAAGTTAAAGCAAGTGTCTATTTAGAGAGACAAGGAGATAAAAGGCAGGAGATGACTGCGTAGGGGAGCTGTGTGTGCATGGAGACATACATTATATATAAAGAAAAAAATTAGTCATGTGCATCTTTAAAGTGAAGAGACTAATGCTAGCTGACTCTCAGTCCTTCAGAGTATTCTGTGCACAGTTGCCCTTGAGTACCCTTCCCTCTGTCCTTTTCCCCTGTGCTGAATGAAAAAAAAAAAAATTGGGTTGAAAAAATGCTTTGGGAAGATAATTCTGCTGTTGTCTCAACCTATGGCTCATGTAAAGCTGAAGGTGAGTAGTGAGAGGGAGCACATTGCACCTGCCTGTGTTGTTTTGTCTGTGCGCACACAGTCACACACTGAAGAGTCCAGTTTGGGACTTCTAGGAGGATGTCACATTGTTTCATCATGTTGGTCTGCTGCATCTGTTTGTTTTTTTATTTCTCTTGATACAAAATACTTATTGTGAGGCAAAAAAAAAAATATAAGGAAAAGAGATGTGATCCTTTTGGTTTTACAAAAACTAAACTAAACTGCATATTGGTAGGGTTTCCCAGTAGTCACTTGTGGGCATACAGGAACATTCTGAGTTAGAGATTTTGGGGTGTAGCTTATGTTGAAATATGTTTATTGCTATCATGCTTACATCTCATAGTAAAAAAAAAAAAAGAATATTAAGTGTCTAATCACATTCTTTCTTGATATCAGGCTTGACCTAATTTTGGGAGCATGTTCCTTTCTCCCCCACATTTCTGCAATGGAATATGTTCAGTACCTCACTGCTGTGTTCCTTTGACTGTCAGTTCTTGGATAACAGGATTTCATTGCATTATGATGTTTTTTTGGGGTGTTTTTTTCTCTATTCTCAGGTATCTCTGATATCTAAAATCCAGTTTTTCTCTATTGAAACATGTACTTTCATTAGGTATGTTCCACACACTGTACTCTGCTTTGGAATGGCCATTGTGGTAATGCACTGCACGAAGCCCAGCAGGACAGTGTGGGGTAGATTGCTCCTTGAATCTTTCTGTTTCTACTGGGTGGATCATTCAGCAACATCCAGTCTCCTTGTGTTTAATTGCCATTGTTCTGGAGGCTGCCTGCCCTTACCCTCAGGAGATATTCTTAATTCCTGGCTATAGACATGACCAATCTGGTGACCTTTTGATACTTACTGTTACGTTTTGCTGACAGTTCAAGCATTTCGTAGGAGTGGAAACTGTTGTCTTGACAACTAAGCTCCACCTAATAATAGATAACTAAAGAATCCAAAAGTCCAAATATATAATAATTCTCACAAAATTCAAACTTATTTTTGAGTTTGAGACCTGACCTCAAACACAAATATGTTTGCTTTAGATCTGTATCATGAGAAGCTCAGGCTTCACCATGATGCAACAGTTTTATAGTAGGCTTCATCTGTATCTGTTTTAGATGCTATTTTTTCTGTGATAAAACATGTTAATTTGTGCTAGTTTGCTGCAAAGATGACTCTTTATTTGCACTGTAACATGTAACAACAATATGAACAGCACACAAACTTTTATTATGCAGGTTATTGGGTTTTTATCTCTATTTTTTTTCCCAGAAGAGCCAGATTGCTCCTCAGCATTTCTGCTGTGCTAATAATGCTTCTTACCAGAGCAGGGTGGGAACAGACCTTGAAACATGGAACTCAAGTTCTGATCCTCATTCTGAAGAGGAACAGCAGTTCAGGCTCAGCATTAAGTTGTTCCTCTGCATATAGGGTGCTTTAGAGGAGGTAGCATAAAGAATTTGTAGCAGAAATTGTGTGTAAATGTCACGTTAAGTTAAGGCACACAAACCCAGGAAGGCTCTTTGGTTACCTGCAGAATTTTTCTGGAGTGGAGGAACTGTTACCCAGCATTAAAGGCATCCTCTGTGGGCTGCATTTTGGAGTGGAGTGGGAGTTAGTGTAAATGAGTTTGGACAAGCTCATTTTTTCTGGTTCCATCTGTGATTTTAAAGGAAGATTTAGCAGCGAGATCTATTTTTTTAACTATTTGTGAAAGAATGGACATTGTATTTAAAATCACATATGCTGGAAACATCACTATTCTACTGGAACTGTGAAAGATGAGCTCTGAGAGTCTCTTTTATTGCAAAATGCTTTTGTTCAGAAAGACATCATTCATCTGCCATGTAACACTGGAGGTGATTGGGGTGTGGTGTGACACTGCTGCTGTTTGTCTCAGGCTGGCAGCCCCCACTTGCTGTGTGTCCCTGTTTACTGAAGAGCTGATTGAAAGCTTGGATGTAATGTGATTAAGCCCTCTTTTTGTGTGTGTTCTTTTGAACCTGCAATGGAAGACGCTTCTGCAAAACGACTATTGTCCAGAGAAGTAGTCCAAAAGCATGTTAGTGCAGTGTTCTAATCTACAGGAACGTGAGTAATCCCTGGAAATTATTTTGCATAAATTTGCAGAGGCAGGAATTGCTTTGGGGATGTTTAATTCATGCCAGAAAGGTAACATTTTCTTGTATTTTCTTGAAATACCTGTCTTAAATCTGGAGATGTTATGGAAAGGAAGGCAGTAGTCAAGACCATGAAGCTGATGGTAAGAGGTGGAGGTTTTGAATTTCCATTCTTTTATTTCTGGAGGATAACCATAATATTATTTATTTCTCCCCTGCAAAAGATTTGAAATGAACCAGGAAAGAAGATTTGAACTATTGCTTTCCCTTTTGTTTGAACAGATGTAAAAGTATGCATTCAACAAGAGGAACAAGTTAGTCTCTTGATTTGAATTTCTCATCTTTCGTTTTTGTAGATCGCTCTTTGGGCTGTCAAGATGCATAAGATTTTTGTGCTTTAATAAAAACAACCTGGTTGTGTGGAAAAAGAACTTGAGTCTTCTGGTTATGCTTAGTACTTTACTTTCTGTCCTCTTAGGACTGGTATCAATTAGTTTGAGAGACTACTTTCTAAATAAAAGGTGTCTATAATATTAACCTACACAAAACAATTTCCAGTGATCTTCAGGAGAGAAAAAGTGTAAAAAGTAAAATGCTATTGAATAAAAATTAGTATAACATACTCAAATTATAAAAGACTGAGTATCCATAGCTGAGGCTTTCAGTGGTTTTCAGTTAATTAAGACTATTTCAGTTGTTTGTAGCTTTCTCAAGCAGGAGTTGGAAATTGGACTGGAAATTTTCCATGCTGCTTTGGACTGGTTATTTGGTCTGGAAGGCTTTTCAGATGCAGTGAACCAGCTGGAAGTATTTCTGAGCAGGAGTTTAGGAAAGAAGATGATCGCTGCTGTCTCAGTGGTGAGGTCTCACCCATTCACGACTGTCTTGGAGGGAAGAGTTGACATGTGGTGGTTGAGCATTGCTGGGGCTGTGCCAGGACAGATGTTGCAGTGCTGCACTTCAAAGTGGGTTACTGAAAGGCTCTGGATTTAGACTAAACCTCCCAGTGGGAATGGGAAGGGAGTTACTGCTGGTGCAGATCCTTACAGCCATGCAGTTTGACTGCAGCCCTGCAAGTGGTTGTGGAGGCATGACTGGGATGTGGGAGGAAGAGGAAGGTCAGCAGTCTGTGGGCTGGGAATGGAGGGCCTGCTGGGGTGGGAATCTCTCAGACAAGCTCTCTGCCTAAGCCAGCCTTTGATCCATACATCTGGGGCTATCACAGTATGTTTCACTTGGAAGCCTCTTGTTTAGGAGAATGAACTGTACTTAAAGGATGGTTTCTGGAGGAGCACCTATGTGTGTGTTCTGTGATCTCCATCTGCCCCAGATGTATGTGAGCACAGAGCTCTTGGTTGTTTGGGGAAAATGTCCCTCCAAGGGTCCTAGGTCCTGTCTGCATGTAAAAAACCTGCAGGAGGTAGCAGGAGGAATTTATAAGAAAAATAACAATAAAACCCCCTGTTTAGAAACAAGGAGCCTTTATAGATTACCCACTATGGGACCAGTTCTATAAAAATTGTTGTTTAATTGTGTCAACAATTGGAAGTACCTGGGTTTGCAAGTAAGTTGAGGGAAGAGTGATGTGAAGAATAACTATGGAAAAATAATTTTCCCTGCCATACTGCCTGACAGGAATGGATGGCATTTTTTTATTACTGGCTTAAAATAGATGTAAATACATCTATAATACCTTTCATTTAAGTTGTTCTATAAAATGCTGGTTAGTGAGTTCAGTGAGGCCAGTCTTCCATGTAAGCTTCTAACTCTTGTTCTCATGCTATTTGTCAACTTTATGCTGCAGGGAACTGTGATTTGCCAGTGCCTGTGGTTTTCAGACTTGCTGAATCCAGAAACACTTGGATTTCTGCTGATTAACAAAGGAAATGGCTAGGCTAGTAGAATTATTTCACTTTAAGTCATCAGGATAAATGCAGAAAGAAACATTGCCTGAGAGTTAGACCAAGAAAGAAAAAATGCAAACATGTTGCTGTAAAGTTATCCAGTAACCTATGTGATTACTCCCAATAAATAACAAGAACACATGCTGTCATACAAAAAGTGGAAATGGATCTGGAATGGCTGGTTAAAGCAGACTTCTCTGCATTTTTTACACGGGGTAATAAATAATTTGTCTTTATTCATGTGTTTATTAAGGGTAGCCCATCAAAATGTCAATAAACATTGTTAGGAATGTAGAGGATCCATGAGGTTTTGGATGGATCAAATCTAGGGATGTGTTTCCATCTTCCGTGATTGTAACAAAGGGAGAGGGAATACTCAAGTACAAACAGAAGGTTCCACAGTGCCTTTTGGGTACTGACTTAAAATACAGTCTCATGTTGAGCTTGTGACTTTTTGATATGAATACAATGCAGGGGAGGAACTGGCTGTCCATGAGTTTCCTTGGAAAGTGCCAGCCCACCTTGCAGCTCAGGTTTGCAGCAGCCACCACTCTATAAAAATGGCTTGTTCAGATTTGTGCAGCCCAGCCTTTTGTCCTTAATCATACTCAGTCATGTGCTGGTCGCCTCAAATTTACTTTTCCAAATGTCAGTAAACTAATTTTTAGGTATTAAAACTATGTCTGCTGTAATGCAGCCCATGACATTTTCTTGGCCCTCTGACTTGTAATCAGTATTTCCATTAAAAGTTGTTCTCCTGTGCATTCTGGTTTTTTATTCAGCTGCATTCCTGTAGTTGGGTAGCCTTTCCCTGGAAGTCTCTGAAGCACCAGGATTCTTGTTCACACTCTGCTTCCCATGATGAGCTGCATAAGGCAACATCTGTGCAGTACAGAGAAAGCCCCCAAAAGAATATGAGTTGTGTCTGCCTCCCTGCTTGTCTTGGCTTGCTTCTCTTCCCCTCCCGTGCTCCAGGTCTGTTGTCCTAGTGCCAGTCTGCACTCTGTTGTAAACCTGGGTTTTACAGCAGTTTTACAGTCACTCTGTGGTGACTGGCCCGTGGCTGGGTGAGAGTTAGGTTCGTTCTGCTGTTGGTAAAATGGGAGTGAGGTGAGAGAGAGAGAGATCATGGAGCTGCTCTGTGTAGTGAAGAACTAAAGAGAAGCAGTGGCAGGAAGATGAGCAAGCAGGGAAGAGATTAGCTGAGAGAATGCTGAAGGTTTGAGGTGGATGTGGAGAAGCTGATGGATAAACCAGATCCTGAAGACAGGAGTGGCAAACGACTGAAAAAGTGTAGATACTATTAAAAAATATTCAGAAGTTAAGGAACCTTGGTTATGGGTGACTTTCACCTGTAGTTACTCACACTCAGTCCAGGCCTGAAAACTCTCACTTGTGTTGGATGTCTTGCGTGGTTCTGGAGTGGATGTTGTACGCTGGGTGTACAAGAGCATTCACTGGAGCATTTTCTTCCTTCTGCAGTGAAAATGGGGAATTAAATATGAAGTCAGTACTACGGCTGTGGAGGAGCAAATTAAAAAAGGGGGGAGTGTTCTTATTTTGTCCAGCAAATGTTGGGTTGTTTGCCAAAGGGAATACTAAAAGCAGAGCCCTGATGAGAAGGACCACAGTGGTGGACACTTCTCCATCAGTGGTGTCCTTGCAGGCTGTCCCTCCTTTCCTCTGCTCGTGGCTCTTGTGTCAGTTTAAACAGGAGGGCTGCAGAGCTCTGCTCTGAGGCTTGTCTTTACATTGTTCATTAAGGTACTTTCCTAAAAAGTGGGACTGGACTTCAGGACTTTAAGTTTGCAGAACTTTAATTGCTCTTTGATTGAATGGCTTTGGTCATTAGTGCAGTTGTAATGGGCTAATGTTCTTTGAGGCTAAAAATGAGTGGCCGTGGTGGGAGAACAGCCATCTTTCCCCTGTGTCATGCTGTAGACAGACTGCTACTTCTCTTGTCAGCCTCTGATGTAACTTAATTAATTGTAGTGGAATTACTCCTGATCTATAATTAAGTGAGAAGGAAATTGAACTGGGCAGTGTGAGAAGTTCCCTGTGTTGTTGCTGGCGATTTTGAAGAGAAGTGGAAAAGTTCACATTTCATTACTGCCAGTCTGTCACCTTGAACATGAAGTCCTTCTAACTAAGCACTGTCTCAGAAGAAAAAGTTATTGGGTGTAGTATGTTGGTTCAAGGTCACTCTTTCTTTAGCCAGTTGCAGAAGTTGAGTTCCCTTTTTTTAAATATTGCTGTGGGATCCTCACTTGTTGGAAGGTCATACAAAGACCTGCGTATGTCATGCCTTGTGTGTCATACAAAGACCTGCCTATGACATGCCGTGAGTGCCTTCTGCCTTTTGGATTTGCTTTGTCATATGGGGAGATGGTGTTTCATGTGTGGCTGGAGCTGTTATGGGTAACAGTCTTCTTTTTACCTGGCTCTCAGCAGATCTTTTGCTACTTACAGGAAGTGTTACACCACAAGAACCACCAGTGTGAGGGCTTCCATACCAGTGTAGCGAGGTGGTGATTATATTAACTTCGGGGGGCACAACTATTTCTGGTCTCCCTGGCTGGATACATGCTGTTTACACAGAAGCAGTGCAGCTCTGACAGTGGAAGTCTCACATTTAAAGTTAATTATAAAGAAGTGACTGGAAAGAAATTACAGAATATCTGCCATTCCTCAGGGCTTTTGTGAAGTTTGTTGTCATTATGAATATGTCAAAGCTAGTATTCTTCTGATAGCTCATTTTTCATGGACACTCCCTTTGTTAGATTTACTTGTTCTTGTTGGACAACTGGATTAATTTTCCAAGTTATTGTAAATCTTGGTTTAGAAGTTGCCTTTTTTGATAATATCAATAATAAGTTTTAGTACTCTTTTTCCCCAGCTTGAAAAGTGTAATGAAAATATTTTATCTCTGTGAGAAAATAAAGTGTATTTGAACAAAGATTAAATAAAAAGATAACCTTGAGGATATGTGGTATGAGAGAGCTTGAAGGAAAATAAATACAAATGATCAAGTCTGTTGTGCTTATCCCAAAATACTTGATTTGGTCTGCATGCACTTAGCCTCTTCTCTTTTTTTTTTTAAAAAAAGCTTTTGGAATAATCAAGTTGCAGCCTAAAACTCTTCTAATACAAAGGAATTTGAGCTTTGAACTGTTCCTTATCTTCTAACTTTTATTATTTAAAGCAATTTTTAGTGTGATTTTTTGTGTAAGAACTCTTCCTTGACTGAGCTATTTGTCACATCTTTCTGAACAAATTGAAGCTAATTGTAGTTGATATAAACCCAGAGAGAATAAATAATTATCTCTATGTTGCATCTCCCAGCACTCAGTTCTGGAAGCAACAGAAATATTTTGTTGAAATTCCTTTGAAATTTAGGCTTTTTGTCCAAAGATCAGCAGCAAGGCATGCATCCAGGCAGGCTGGGAGAGCTAGCAGAGGGGCCAGACTGCATGGTCAGTTCAGGATCTCCATCACTTCTGGTTCTCTCATTTTTGGGAAACATAGGATCATTTTTAACATCACTGAAATGAAAATATAATTGTTTAAAATATAATAGCAATCTTTGTGAAATTGTAGTTAATTGTAAAACTCTGTATGTGTTTATGCACATAGATGGATGTACTCTGTTCTTGTGAGAGTCCACCTGCAGTGCTGGGTTCAGCTTTGGGATCTCCAGCATAAGAGCATGGACCTGTTGGAGTGAGTCTAGAGGAGGCCACAATGATGCTCAGAGGGCTGGAGCCCCTGTCCTGTGGAGACAGGCTGAGGGCTGGGGCTGTTCCACCTGGAGAAGAGAAGGCTCCAGGAGGGCCTCAGAGCAGCCTTATTTGAAGGGGGTCTGCAAGAGAGCGGGAGAGGGACCTTTTACAAGCGGGAATGGCTTTCAATGGAAGGAGGGACAGTTTAGATCAGATTTAAGAAAGAAGTTTTTTACTTCTGAGGGTGGTAAAACATTGGCAGAGGTTGCTAAAAGAGGGTGGTGGATACTCCAGCCCTTAAAACATCTAAGGTCGGGCTGGATGGGATTCTGAGTAAACTAATCAGGCTGAAGATGTCCCTGCCCATGGCAGGGGAATGGGACCAGATGACCTCTAAAGGTCCCTCCAATACAAGCTATTCTACGAGCCTATGATATATCCTTATGTCATAAAAGCTGTTCCTTACTTTTGGCTTGGGTAAACGCATTTCACATGTCAGAGTGATGGAAAAATTGCATGTTTAACTGTTTACTAGGTGCAGATTTTAAAATACATTTTCTGATAATGAAGTGTATTTTTGGTAGTGTTTTTATGCTGTCACAAAAGTTTATTCCCATATTTTCTGTAGCTGTTATCAAATGTTTGAGACTGATATGCTGGGGAAGGTGGTGAGGGTGCCATAGAGAAAAATAAACTTGTAATGAAGTATCTGTGCCAGGTGGTTAGAATTTCATTTAAGCTTGGTAAAATTTGGGAAATGTGCACATCCTATCTAGTGATGTGGGAGAAGAAACAAATTTCCAGTTATCCTCAAGGCAGATCCTCAGTGGTTGTAAACTATCACAAAGCAAGTTAGGTTAATAGAGATTTGATTATATTTCTCTGACTAGTTGAAAATCAGAGATGCTGCTGTGGTGTCTGTTGGATTTGACCCTTTTTTATTAAGGAATTCTTGTTTAAAAACTGGTAAATGAGTTCCAGATGAGCCTATCCTCTCTCTGAAGTAGTGATTCTCACTTTACTTCTACCCTTTCTATACCCTATAAAGAAATATAACTTCTCTTCCTGTTGTTTTTCCATTGGCTCCATCAGCATCCTTTCAGGTCACACTCAGCTGACTTAGTACAGAATTGCTGCTCAAGGTCCAAAAAAAGAGAGGAACATTCCTCTGTAGAAGAGAAATAAAGAACAAAATATCAATCTGACAAATTTAGAAAAAGGATGCATTTTATATATTATGAAAACATCAGGGGCTATGTGTAAATGTGGAACTGTTTTTTTTTAAGGATACATAATGTTGTCATTTACATTTTGGTTTATTTTTTGAATTTCTATGTCCAGGTAATTTGAAATACGGTTAAAATAGTCTAGGCTGTAGCTAAGACACCATAGATTAGTACTAACTAAAGATTCAGTTGTGGATGTTCATCTAGGTGACCTTATTTTTGTCAGCATTTTTGGATTGCAAATGGCTAATTCTGACTTCTACTTAATGTCATTTGCTGTTACCATATTCCTAGAGAATGAGTAAATTATCATTTTGAAATGTTCTTCTAAACAGTGTTAAATTCAGGAGTTAGAAGAAGCAAAGAGAAGTACTGTATTACAGTAATTCTCAATAAAAATTGATTCGGAACAAAGCCATCCTTAATGGTAAGTGTCGTTTGAAGATGACCTGTGATTACAACCCACAGTTTTGCTGTCATTTAAGCTGGAGGGGACATGTGTTACTGCCTTGCTCAATTGATGAGATTGGATGGATGATTGAATGATGAGACTGCAAGCCAGGTCTTTAGCTTGTCAACTCATGCCTAATTTGCAGTGACAGTGTGCATGGAAGGCAAGTGTCTGTATCCTGTCATATTTAAGCTTCCAGTTACAGCCTTCTTTCTGTTTAATGCTGTGGTTGCTCCAAAACAGACCAGAGAAGGAAAAGATGGCTAGGGACAGAAATTGGCAATTTTTGTATATGATGCTTGCTTCTTTTTTTTTTTTTTTTCCTATTTCCTTATTTCAGTGTTACTATGTAGAAATTACATATTAAGGAAGTGTTATCCATTAGCAGAAATATTTAGCTGTCTGGAAAAACAGTCTGTGTTTTTATAAAATACGTTTTCAGTTCACTGCCTTCATTTGCAGTTTCCAAAGCTTTTTGAATCTGCTGTTTTCCCTTTTTCTTGGGATTTTCACATTTCTTCTGTTCTTGCCCCTTCTCCCTCACTTGATTCTCCATGTCATAGATGTTTCTATCACTGGGAGTTGTGTTGTATAACATTAACAGTTAAATTATCATAATCAGTCCTAACTACTGACTAAATTGCAAGCAGTTCTGTATACTAAAGCTGCTGAAATCTGTCTAGTAACTTCTGTTTCCTTATTGTATTGTAATGATTTTACCCCTGCTGCTTAGCAGAAGCCTGGTGACAGGAAAAGGAAAGTAGCTGTCTGGTCCTGTTTGTTAAATGAACATCAAAATAATATAAGTTGTTAAATGAACATCAGAAAAAACAAACGTGAAAATGATGTGATAAGAGAAAATAAATGGAACTCTGATCTTCTAGGAGCTGATATCCTTTTAAGATACTGAAAAACTCAGATGCGGTTACCAGTGAATCGCTTTTCATTTTTAGGAGGTTTTAAAAGTGGAGCTCTTTGAGATGAAGCCAGTTACGAGAAGACACTCCATGTACATAAAACTACTTTTCACTCGTGTGGTTTGCTTCCCTCCATTCCTAGTGATTGTGACACCCTCATTGGTACAGGTGACTCTGAGTTGGTTCACTACTCACTGTCTCTCGATCAAATGGAGCTACCATTCCCCCAGCAGTCGATGGCAATGGGAGGTAAGTTTTTCCTGTGATAGCACCTGCTGCGAGGCAAATACTAGAGAACAGTGTAAATGTTGTGCCATTAGCTGAGTCTGAGCCCTGACAATGGAGCAGGTACTGCCTGTGCAGATGCTGTGTCCGTGTCTCAGCGCAGGGATTGATCCAGGAGCACACAGTGCCAAGTGCCTGGCACAGCCAGCTGGGGACTCGGAGCCCTCGCAGCCTCAGTCTGGCTGGAATTCATTAGGCTGGTCCCACAGTTCTGTTTTGCAGGGTGCGTTATGTAAACCATGTATATTATTGGTTCTTTAGATTATTTGTGTTTTCTCCAGCTGGATGAGTAAGTATTATGCGGAAGATTTGGGAGCTTGCATAAGCTGCAGAACTTAGAAACGTGGTGAAGTATCGTGACATAGTGGATGGGGTTGTCGCAGCACACTGCGCTCCCTGCGCCTGAAACTGCCTTGATGCAGCTACAAAGGGAAGATTAGACACAGAATTAGTAAATTCCTTTTATTTTACTTTTTTAGTAGACTGTGTAATTTTTCTTGTCTGTCTCAAAGAAGAGTTCAGCTCTGGATGCAACTGTAAATAAATGTTCCTTTATTCCTTGGAAGAAAGAAAGGAAGACTGTTATGTGACACATGACAGTTGCCACTAGGTCATGTGTGACATTCTACATGCATGTGTAACATTACCTTTATACTAAATACCATAACCAAAATGATTTGACACATAGGTTTTAAGCAAGCATGAATATACCTTTGATATTTTAAAGGCATGCATGGAGTCAAATTAGGAAACACACTCCCAAAATTTTAGAAATGTAGAAGGTTTAAATGATTGTGTTTGCATTCAGCTTTGCTGTTTCACTACAGATTAATAAAATGTACAAGTCATGAGATGGTGCTGTGACAGCCTTATTGGAGAAGGTGTTTGGGAGCAGACTAGGAGGGAGCATGCAATATATGTGATGTACTATGCAGGATATTGGTAATATAAGCATATAAAATAGTTGATATAGTATGTCAAGTGTAATGGGAGTGTATTTTTTATGTGTTGAGATACAATTGTGTTAAAAATTGGCATAATAGGTGTGTGTAGGAAAAATCTAGAGTTAGTGCAGACAGTTTGACAAGTGTATATATATATATATATATATATATTTTCCCCCCAATTTTCTTTAAAAATAGTTTTGGTTGATCATTTGGCTTTCTTTGCTTTTGCCTTTTCATTTAGCAATATTTAGTTAGAAGTGTACAATGCACACGTGAAATGATTTGTTGTCAGTGTTTCTATCCCCGAGTACATTGCCTGGCTCTTGGACATATTCTGAGTTCCTTTTGGTAAAGTTGGTTGCTTTTAGAAGGCGTTCAAAGCACAGACTCCTACACACCTTCAGTGAGCAATCTTGAAAGAAAAACTTGTTAAGTCATAGAATCATGGAATGGTTTGGGTTGGAAAGGACCTTGAAAATCATCTAGTTCTGACCCCCCTGCTGTGGGCAGGGATGCCTGTTGCCCGACCAGGTTGCTCAAAATCCCGTCCAGCCTGGTCAAGACACAGGAGAATGTGATTCTCATCAGGGCTGACCTCAGTCTATGGAGTTGAGACCTTTGTTTCTGACATAATTTGGGACTTTTTGGGGTGGATTTACCCTGGCTGGATGCCAGGTGCTCACAAAGGTGCCGTACAACTCCCCTCCGTGGCTGGAGAGGGGAGAGAAAATATGGTGAAAGGCTCATGGGTTGAGATAAAGTGATGGAGTGAGATGATTCAGCAACTACCCTCATGGGCAAAACAGACCTGACTTGGGGGAAGTAATTAATTAATTATCAATCAAATTAGAGAAAGATAATGAGAAATAAAAACTGAATCTTTCACCCTTACCCCACCCTTCTTCTAGGCTCAACTTCACTCCTGTGTTTTCTACCTCCTCCTCCTCAGTGGCGCAGGAGAAGATGGAATAGGGGTTGTGTTCCATTCATGGCACGTTGTCTCTGCTGCTCCTTCCTCCTCAGGCAGGACTCCTCCTCACACTCTTCTGCTCTTCCAGTGCAGGCTCCTCTGTCCATGGATTGACAGATCCTGCTGGGAGCCTGTTCCAGAGTGGGCTTCCCACAACTTCCCTTATTCTTTTGGGCATCTTCTTGCTCTGAGCTGAGGTTCCACCATGGGCTGCAGGTGGCTTTGCTCCACTGTGGTCCTCATGGGCTGCAGGGACACAGCTCCCTCACCATGGTCTGCACCACAGGCTGCTGACTTGTCTCAGCTCCTGTGCCTGGAGAACCTCCTACCCCTCCTTCTTCACCGACCTTGGTATCTGCAGGATGCTTCTCTCACATCTTCTCATTCCTCACTCTGGCTGAAATTGCACAGTTTCCCCCCCTTCTTTAATGCACCACTGCAAAGGTGCTGCACCATCACTGCTGAGCTCGGCCTTGGCCACTGATGGGTCTGACCTGGAGCCAGCTGGCATTGGCTCTGTCAGACACAGGGGAAGCTTCTGGCGGCTTCTCAGAGGAACCTCCCCTGTAGCTCCTCTGCTACCAAAACCTTGCGACAGAAACCCAAAACAGACCTTAAAAAACATCAGTAGCATTAAGCCTAATTGGGAACAGGATTATAAACTGGTTGGAGAAGAGATTCAGTGTGTGTGTAAAGATACCTTAATTGATATTCTTCATGCCTACTTTAGGAAGTATTAAATAGTTACCTGTTTGAAAATCAGTGGTGAGTTGATACATTTGTTTTCTGTGATTGTATAAGACAACACTGGAGTTCTTGTTGCTTTATCACTATTCTAAGTAAGCATAATTCACACAGTGTACTTGAGAGATCTAGAAAGTTTAAGAATTTTATGTAATCCATCTAGTGTACTGGTATATTTGTGAAGCAGGAGTATTTTTGGCCATCTGTGCATTTCTATCAATATGCATTTTGTTTGTAGAGCAGTGGGCCAAAAAAAATTGAATCTCAGAAAATTGATATCCAGAAGTGTCTATTAATTTCCATAATTTTGGGTGTATAAACCACTCTGCAATTCTGGGGGCATTTATTAGCTGTTTGAAACAATTTGATATATAAATTTACATTTAGTAAAATAAAACCCATGCTTTGCTTAGTATGACATCTCTTAGCACTCAACCTAATATTCCTTCCTGCAAGCTTGTCTACCTGGTTTGGTTTCTAAATGTTAATATCCAGTGCCTTGGTACCCTTTTAGAAATAACAGGCAAGACTTCAAGGTGATAGGCAGTTACAGTCCCTTTTAGTTGACAAATGAGTGCATTTCTCCCTGTCCTGTCCACAGAAGATGCTTTTGCCCATCAGGTTCAGATCTAGTGCTGCAGCTACATTCAGGTGGGCGAGAAGGGTTTGCTTCCCATTTTCTTTGCAGAGACAATGTAAAGCACTGATAGGACTGGTCAAAACCTATTCAGTCAGACATTTTCTGTCCTGCAGGTCTCTCATGCAGCCTGCTCTTATCCCTCTGCCTGTCGCATCCCGATTCCATCCTACTTTCTTGCAGGGTTCATTTCCTTGATTAAAAAACAAGTGCTGTGTCTTTTAATCTTTAAATCCCTTTTCTGTTCTTGTTTCATGGATGAGCTTAGCACTATTTTCTACAGCTGCAATGAGCTGTGTTGCAGCCTCCCCCTTTGGTCACTTGGCTGCTCACTTTCTGTGTTCAAAAGAGTCACCTCCAATCTTCTCTTGCAGAAACCCTGCCACGATTGCTGCAGTCAAGGGCTGCCCGAGTTCTTGTTAACACAATGCATCACAGTTTTAAATTGTGCCCATACATTTGAGGTACAGATGTTTTTGTCTGCAGCTCAAGAGTCTCTAAAGGGTAGTGAAGCAGCTTTCCAAGCAAAGCCAGCAACAAAACTTGACTGGATGATCCTGCTAGATAAAGCAATTGGTCTGTCTGCAAAGTCCCGCACAAGTTTGAAGGCAGAGGGTATTTCCTGCTTAGTCTCCTAGTGAAAATACGAATTTTATAACATAAGGTTGCTTTTTTTGTCACGTATTTGCCAAGATAACATAACTGTTTGACATTTATGTGAAGTATTTAATTAACAAATGTTTTTAGTTGAAAACATTTTAAAATTGCATAGATATGTTGCAGGTGAAAGCTCTGGTGAGTGAAATGCATTATCAGTTTGCTCTGCAAATCTATTTCTGAAATTCTAAATTTTAAATGTGTTTTAAGGATGAATCAAGAAGAAAGTTCTGTTTTGCTTGCCTGCTCCTTCCTCCCCATTCTTCTGCACCTGGACTCTTCTCATCATCTTCTTCCTCACTGCCATTTCTTTTTTAGCCCCATTGTTTGAGGGTGGTTTGTTTTTTCTCTCAAGTTGTGCTGTAAGTGCTTTGTGGTGTACCCTCTTCTGTTTCTCCATAGCTTCCTACGTGTTCTCCATACACTCCTCTCCTTCCTCTGCTGGGGTATTCTGGTGGCAGCTCCCACTCATCACAGCTGCTGCCATTTTCCCCATGTACTGTGGGGAAGAGCTGGAAGATAGAATTTCAGGACTACCCATGGAGCTTGCAAATTTTGGTCTCATACATATGATGGATGAGGTTTGAGTTCAAGATCAGAGGCAGGGGCCTCTTGTGTTTGAGGTGAAAGACCAAGGGTTGTTGCATGCAGAACAGTGCATCCCACATGGACTGGCCCCTGGGGTCAACTCTCATGCCCAGCTGTCCTGGAGTCTGTGGTGGAGTCGTGGATGTCAGGGTCCTTTTATTGTGCTTTGGGGAATAATGGGCCTGGTCACTGGTGATGGAGGGCACTGCCAGCACATCTGGCACTGGCATTCTGAAAGAGCCATTGTAGGGGCACAGACGAGGGCTTGCCTTGGCTGTACTGCGTCTGTGCTGTGGTCTGGCGTGTGGAATGACCCAGTGCAACTGCTGTTCTAGCAGTGTAGAGCACAGGATGGATAGTTCTGCTTCCCAGGAGGCAGATACCTGAGTTCTAGGTTGTGTGGAAGTGTCAATCCTTGTGGAGAGAGATCTTGGAGCCCGAAGTCCAACTCGCGGTTCCTCTCTACGAGGAAATTCACTTTGTGAAGAAAGGTTTCTCTTGCACAGTTTGAGCTTTTCCCTAGCATATGGGTAGGTAGGAAGAGTTTGCCAAATGTGTTATAGTTACATAAAACATGCAACATCTGACGGATATGAAAAGGGTTATAATAAATGATTCCTTTACACTCCCTCTTCAAAAGAGCTAAACAGAATGGCAATACAATGCCCATCAGATTTTCTTTCCCATTTATAATGTTTTTTGTGTTAGTGTGGAAATTCTCTCAGTGAGCATGGGCTAACAATGGCTAAATCTATTTGAGAGCTTTCTGTTAGGCACGTACTGCACTGTTTTAAGTTGCAGTGTTCATTCTGGTTTTATTTGCTATTGCTATTAATACCTGTGTATATGTGGGAGATTATTTCCCAAATCTCATCTCCATTTCCAGACCTGCATCTGCTATGACCCAGAGATAGGAGAAGCTGCTTGAAGTTCTTAGATTTTTTTGTCTCCTTTCTCCCCTCTCTGTCATTCCCATGTTTTAAGCTGTACTAGTTTTCTGAAGGATAAACTGAAGTTAAAAAAAGAAATAGAGTTGTATTTAGGAGCTAGGGATTATTTTGCTTTGCTGGAAATATTTAGCCAAGTTGGTGGTTTGGAAATATTTTCATGAGAACTGCTGAGCTAAAAGTTACTGAGACAAAATTCCATAAAAACAACTGTGCACTCTAGTTTATAACAAAGTCATTGTTGGCAGCTTTCTGTTAAAAAACTTTCCATAGCTGCAAGAAAGACTTATGGATCAAAGCAATCTGAATTTTTTTTGGCAACTAAAAAAGTTAACATTTGGATTTGAACCTCACTGGGACGAGTTCATTTCCATTCATTTTTTACTCTGGATCCTTAATAAGAATGACACCAAGGATCAGAGGATGGCAAGAGACACTTTTTTCTATTTAAAATTGGTTCCACAGGATGGAACTTTGGCAACAGACACGGAAACTAAGCAAATCTATTTAGAGAGCTCTCTGCCTCTCTGTATAATGAAACCAACAAAAAAATCAAATAGAGATTTTAATGATGAAGCCACACTTTGTTGAAATTTTCCATTGTGCTCTTTTCTTGGTCTTTTTAGCTTGATGACAACATAGTTATTTGGTGTGAGGCGTAATGTAAAAATTGAGGGTGCCAGCACCCATCTTGTGTCTTGTACTCTTCAGAGCTTCTGGCCACTCTTCACACTAATGAGCCAGGTACAAAGAGTTTGGAATTGGTAATATCAAAGAGGCTGAGGGTGCCACAAATAGTGCTGGGATAAGTGTTAGGAGAGAACTTTGATGAGAGGAGTCACTGCAGGTTTCAGACAATAATTTAAGGGTTGGGCTGTGGCTGCTGTTAATGCAGGAACACATGGGAGCAAGTGGAATCAGTTTCCCGTGGCTAAATCCCACAAATCATAGTATCTTTTCAGAATTCAGGTGCCCTTTGTGGGAGGCTGGTAGGAAACAGCCAGGTTAGGAGGCTGGAAAGACATTATTCCCTGCACCATTAACTTAATGGTCAGCAAAAATGGGCCACTAGGGAGATAAATATTAATAAATTAATCTAGTAAAGAATAGTAGCAATTTGCTTAAGATCAAGGAGAAAACTTGGGGGAAGCTGTAATTTGCGGACTCAAAAAAATTTCTGTTGCTATGCAGTTGCTGACACTCCCACACAGCTGGTAGACAGCAGAAAAATATTTAATTTTTTAAAAAAATATTTGCTTTCTTTTTGATCCTCAGGTTAAAAGTTGTTAGAAGATTTAATAAAGTCTTGTCTTTGTGGAGAGAAAGAGGAGAAATTGCTGTTGTTTTGCTTATGCCACTTCTTACTTATGGCCATATATAAAGGAAAGAGGTGTTACTTTATATTCCCTGGATATTTGGGTTCAAAATATGCAAACACTTAGGGATGTTTTTTTTGATCAAAAGGCAGAAAATGACATTACTTTGTTTCCCTTACATCTTGTTTGCAAAGATGTAGAATTTGTCAATAACATGGATACTATCTACTTTATAATGCAGTATTTACACACGTGTTACCAAGATGAATACAAGCTCTGTGGGAAGAATCTGTAGAAGATGGGAAGAATAAGGTAGGAATAATTCAAGTGGTTCTCAGTCACTTGTCACCACACAGTGGTTCTCAGAGTAGTTGGACTGGGCATTTGACCTTGTTGATGAAGTGAGAGAGTGTGCTGATGATTGTAACTTGCTCATAGTAGGAAGGTTGAAGTGGACCATGAAAAGAACTGGAGGACTGACTGACACGGCTAGGTGGCTGAGTAGTGGAAAGACAGGTAAAATTCAGTGTGGATAAAGTGGTCTACATAGGGAGAAAATAATGGTGAGTCTTGAGCTGTTGCCATGTGTGAGTCAGTTACCAAGTTGTGATAAACAGCAGTGTAAAACCAGAGCTCACTACTCTACACTGATCAGAAAAGCAAATCAAATACTAGGAAATATTAGTAAAGGAGTAGGGCATTAAAGAGGTGGTATCCTTTTTGCTACTTTGTATGTTCATGGCTCACCAGCATCTTGCATCATGCACAGTTCATGTCCCTCAGCTCAGAAACAATATAACAGGATGAGAAAATTTTGGAAAAAGCAGCATTTGTAAGAGGTATAGAATGGCTTATGTCCACAGGAAACAGGGATTTTTTTTTCATCTTGAGAAGAAGATGCATTGGAAGATATTCTTGAGATCTTCAATGTTGTGAGTGGTGAGGAGAGGGTACACAGGTTTATTGTTCACTGTCTCTGCCAACACAGCTCTTAAAGGAGGCTTCAAATAAATCATAAGCAAACAGAAGCGGGTCTTATAAAAACACTGTGCCAAAGAATATTACATTTATTGAAGTTTTCCATTTTCTGACTGTAAAGGTTCAAAAAATAGTAATTTTCCCCCCTGTAATTGTATGTGTGATGTAATGGATAGGTGCACTTTGAAATATTAGTGTCTTCTATGTTCTTTTGCATATCCCTGTATTTTTGTGTATCCCTGTATTTCCCAGAGTACCTAAGTATCACCAGTCTGTAAGGAAAAATGAGATACAGTCATTTGGCACAATTCAACAGCCTTCCTAGATGTCTAAAATTATTGAAACCCTTTTTTTATGTGTGGGGAAGTGGTTTTGAGTTTTCTTATCCAAGTGTCTGAGCTTTCTCAATTACTTAATAGGATATAGTACCTTGGGTTTTAAAAAGGAGTCTAGATTTAGTTTGTAATAAATGTCTCCTGCATTCCCTTTGGCCTTAGAAAATAACACACTCAACATGTTTGAGAACTTCAGTTGTGCACATAGGAGAAATACTCTAAAAAATTATAGAGGTGTAGGTTAGTTGGCAGTCCTGGATTCTCACTAAGGCATCGTGCCTCTTTAGGCACATGTGTTATCAGTAAAGAAGGCAAAATTGTCCTTCATACCTGAAATATGGTAGGTTCTTTCCCATAGCCAGCTTCTGAAATGATCCTTCTTTAAAGTTTGGTGTAACACTGCAGTTGTTCTTGCCAAGAAACCAGAGGAATAATGACAATACCAAGAGCTTTTATCTGCACCTTCCTGGGTCAGGTAAGTTCAGTTTCCTTCTTCCCAGAGTCACTCAGCTCATAGCAGCAAACATTATATTCACGTTCTAAGTGCATGCACTCATACATCTTTTGTGCAAGTCCCACATGCTTTATGCTATCACCCCTCTCCTCCCAGTGCCTGCACTGGATCCTGAACCTTCACTTGAGATGTTCACAGTCATCCTTGGCAGGGAACCATGGGCTGGCCTCTGCTGCTTGGGCTGTCACATCCTTGCTCCTTGTACTGTATCTGCTCTGGGGATTTCCGTTTCCAGGACCAGCTGGAGAGCTTGGGTGTGCATGCATGAGCCTCCCCTGCTCACTGAACCCTGACAAGGGATGGGTGGTTTTACCCATCAGTTCTCCTCACAGCACTACGAGGCCTTAATTCGTTTCTACTGTGATGGATGCATTCTCTTTTAGGAAAACTGTGGTGTTAGTTGTCTGTGAAAAGGGCCAGTTCCCCTTTTGGTTGTGCAGTGGCTGGTGTGATACTTGTGTGTGATGGACTGGTGTGTAACACTTTGCGTCTGTGATGAGAGACAGATCTGAGGACGGTCTTGAACACAGTTGCAGAGAAAGCACAGATATCAAAGTTTAATGGGAACCCAGGTTTCCTGATGGTAACTTGTTGTGCTAACAGCAGATTCATTTGTTTCCTAATTAATCAGAAGGAGTGTTCTTTTTATTTCAGCCATCTGGTGGAGAGCATGTTGTTTAGCTTCTTGCTACTGCAAATTGGAGCTACACAGGAAAAAGGATGTTTCAACTTCTGTTTTTGGCTTGTTTTTCAAGGTTGAGTCAGTATTGTGCACATTAAAACATACTGTAATCAGTTGCAAAGTTCATCTCTCAAGGACTGCAAAAATTTAACCAAAATTGTCCTTCCTGAAAAGACAGGGTGGTGATATTGATGATTAATTGCCTTTATCACTTGTTTTATTCCATGCAATCAATTATTCAGACAAAAGCAAAATATCCTTAGTGAGCTGCAGGACTATTCTAGGATACCCAATTTGTTACCACTTCATAGAGAACATTCACTGTCGCTTTTACATTTCTTCTTTGGATTAATGTCAAAAGCATATTGCCTGTCAAACAATTTGTCGTTGAGTGTGCCATTAGCTTGCTAACTCCTCACAAGGATTTTAAAACATTGCATTTTTTTTCCCTCCAGAAGTCCCCTTAGCGCAGCCTTTCTTTGGAAGCTATATTGTTCTTGTGGAATATTTTCTGAGGAGCAGTCTGTCCCTATGTGATGTTTACTGTGTTTTTGCCTTGCAGCCAGCAGATTTTAGTACAAACTTGCCTGGGGGTGGCCTTGTCCTATTTTCCTCTTAGATGGTTCTGGCATTTATAGAGCTTGGGAGATCGTGCTTCTGAATTTTCCAGTCTGAAGAGCCCGAGCCAAAACAGCAGGGGAGATAGCAAACCTGTACGTTGTTTGGCTCACGGCAGCTGGGCCTGTTTTCCTTTGACCTGAAGCAATGGCAGCTTTTCTTGGGTTTTGTGTGGAGGAGGGGGAAGTGAGGAAGAGGAAAGCTACGTAAGGAAAACTGCTTTATCTCTGTGATTGGAAAAAGCAAGGCTTACCTCTGCCTCAACAATCCCTCTTTCTGCACCCCTAGCGAAGGTAACTCCAAGCTGCTTTCACATGGCACGTGGAGATTGTCTTTCTTCAAGTTACTTTATGAGTATTGATTATTCATAAGAAAAGAGAATGTGTATTGTTTTAATATTGCATTAACATTTTTGAAAAACAAACTCTTTATGTTGCAGTACCATAGCCCTTGCAAAATGGACTTTATGTTAGAGGACTGGCTGCTTGGCAGTTTTTAGAGATATTTCATAGCTTTCCATCAACCTGCATTTTCTCCCTTACATCATGGTCACTGAAATAAAATAGTCTTGCCTGAGTCTCCACTGGGGAGCAAATTGTGATGAATGATTATGGGAATATATGAAATACCCTGCAGATGGGTGGCTCAGAGGACATAACTACTCTTTGGGTTTGGCCTTGTGCTTGAAGAGCCTTTCTTGTCTTTAAACATTGTCTCTGAAGTCATACCTGCTAAATGAGGTTTCCTGTGGAAATAAATTTCAATGTTGTTGCCTTTGAGGTATTGCAGTTTTGTGTTTATCAGTAGATGTTTCAGTTAAGTTTTGCGTTTATGTAACAGAAACTTTTAGTTGTGCCAGAAGAGTGAATTTATTTCTAGAAGAATGGATTTGCATGTGGTATCCTGAACTTTTGAATTTCAGGGGACTTGAGAGTTCCCTAAAAAGTGTGTGAGAACAACAGAGAGATGAGGCTTAGTACATACTTGAAGTGGAACACAAAAGAAAACAGCCAGTGTGTGCCAAGAATTTCCAAGGAACTCCTAGTGATTAAACCAAAGTAAAAAGCATCATATTTCCAAAGAGTGATAAGATTCCTGTTTGGATGTCTGCACTGGCGTGGGACTAATGGGTGATGGATCCTGAGCCTCCCCAAGCCGAAAAGAAAGGGAAAGAAAAATTTTAATCTTTGTCCAGGTTTCAGTGTTTTCTCCCTTTATGTTGCTCCATAGTTTTTCCTTACAGATATGTGTGGATCTCAACAATGCTTGTTGAGAAGCTCAAGAGAAACTCTTGTTTCTGCTGTAGTTCTGGCAAGAGATGACAGTGCAGAAGCTGCATGGCTGCTCTCTCTGTGAGGAAGCTGTTGACTGGCTTCATAGTGCAAATTTTTTCCAGAATAAGAATTTTCTTAATTGGCAGCTTTGATAAATTTCCCTCCTCCTCTCTTGTCCCCGTTTGCAACTTTGAGTTGGTCAGTCTTATGTGGACATCATGTTTCATCCTGAAGGGAAGATTATTGGGACCTGTAGGGGGATGCCAGAAGCAAGGAGGACATTAGGGCAGGTGCATGTTACCCTAAAGGTTTCTTGTTGGAATAAGGAGAGTTAGCAGAAAGTTGGTGCTGTAGAACCAGCCTCTCCAGTCTCTCTTGGCTCAACAGTGTGAATGCCTCAGGCTGTTGGAGTGGGCCAGGAAGGAGCTGAGCCTTTCAGAAAATATGCTGGCTTCAATATCAATAGGTGTGTTATGTAGGCAAGTAGTCCAGATTTGCCTAGCTGGTCTATATTTATTTGACTGTCGTCTTTCCATTCAGCAAGTCCATGTTGCAGTAGGAGGCTCTCTTTCCTTGGTCATCTAATTTGTTACCAACATCCTCACCTTTGCAAGTTTCACTCTATGTGCATAAGGAGGCAGTTTAAATTAGATAAATAATAAAAAAATCATAATCCATTCTAAGGTGATAATTTACCTCATTTTCCTTTAATAATAGCCTTTTTCAGTAGTGATTTTCTTTGTTTAACATGAACATTTTCTGCTTTTTGATGTGTTTTTCTACAAATCTCAGTGGGCTGTAGTGAATCCTTGTTTCACGTATTCCCTCTTTTTCAATGATTGTCCAAATTCTGAAGGCAAAACACAAAGGTCGGTGTTCTCTCTTGGACTTTAGTACTGCTCCTAATCTCACTTTGTCACTAAATGTAATGATTCCTACAATTTGTCTTCTTATATTTAATATTTCTCCTTTTGCCCTTAGGAGTAGATTTCCTTTCAATGTTAATCTTACTCAGGGAGGATGTAATCACGATTTACTAATTTCTTTCTTCTTTTAATGTTCTCAAGAATGTCTTCCTTAATATTAGGTAGCAGATCCTGTGGATTTTTTGCTGGTATTAATTGCTGTGTGAGGAAGTGCCCTTGAAAGTCAGTTATGTAAATGAGCAGCCTTGAGCTGGCCATAAGAATGATGTTGGCTTGAGTTTTAATTTAATAATTGAGGAATTGGAACATAAAATGGTTCTTTAAATCTAAAATAGGATAGAGTCATATTCTTTATTAGACAAATTCTAATTGCATGGACTGTATCAGCAGTTTAACGTTTAGTTTTGGTCATCACTTTGCATGCAGGTGAGCGCTTTAGATGGTCATTGTTGGATGGTTACTATTAGGAAAAGTTCTTGTATTCAGTTGCCTTAGGTATTTCTAGTTGAGTATTCTGAAAGAAATTACTGGTTTGTTGTGGCTTTAAAACAACAAACTGAGTCTTTCTTAAAATGCATTCTTACAGTATTTTTTTCCCCCCCTTTATTAAGTTAGTGATTGTAAAAGTCACTGTAAAAGTTTCTTGTATTTTTCCTGAAGATGTGTCATACTTGAATCCCTTGGCTTATTGAAAAGTCCCTGAGTTCGGGACGGTGGAGGGCACACACCTCCTGTCTGTTTGAGTAAAGGTTACTATTTATTGTTATGCACAATATATGCAAAAACCGGTGGATGTGAAGTTATTTGCAAATACAGGCTTGGCAAACCTCCTCTGGAATTCGGAAAGGGTTTTCCAGCTCGACTTAGTCATTTTTTCCCAAATGTCTTGGCATAACTGATCACTCAGGAGTGACATATGGTAGAAACATGCTCTAAGGGACAAGTCTCCCGGATGGCGCACAGCACCACACAAGATAGACAGATGGTGGCTTATTCAACCTTGGAAAAAGTTTAATCCTACATATTGGCACGTCGGCCGGGGTACTGAGAGAGAGGCACACACATGCCTGTGAAATCTGAGGCAAAGCTTTTGTGAGTTTTCTTGCCGTCACTGAAAGAACTACAAAGACTGAGCTGATACTATACCCAATGAGTATCTGCAAAATTATGGGCTCAGTGTGCTCTCCAGAAAAAATGACGTTCCTTAGAAAAGTGGAAACTCCAGAGGCAGCAGGACAATGTAGAGAATAAAATTTGGTGAACTCCTCACAGCTGTTTCCAGACTAAAACATGCTTATTCAACAGAGCTGCTGAGTACTTAATCAACAGCTATTGGGGAATAAATTAATTGAAGTGTCTAGTAGGAGATAAGGGTATTTTATGTTTTTCATAGTTTTAGTTCTAAGTTCCTACAGACTTTATGAAGTGTGTTAGCACTTCACATCAGAGAAACTGTAGCCTTTCTCTTCCGTAGGATCTAACAAAAGTTATAAATTCCCTGATGGTAATTTTAAATTTATGGCAGAATATGCTAGCACTGCAAAGTTGTTTTTGTTTTGTTGTTTTTTTTTGTTGTTTTTTTTTTTAATTAAGGAGAGGAAGTCATGCCTTTTGCTCTAATATCTTCAAGTTTAAGACAGCGAAGAGAGAGAAACAGAATATTTCATATAGAAAAATAAATCTGCTTTGAATTCTTTCTGGAAACCAAGTAGTGATTGTTTGTTTGTTTGATTCATTAAATTTCTGGAGTCAGGGCCATTTTCTGTAAGGATTTTGAAAATACTGACCAATTGAAAAGATAAAGGACTGTCTGCCAAACTTTTTCCCCCCCCACTTTGTTTTTCTTGTAGATCACACTCCATATTCACAACTAGAAGCAAGACTCTCCTGACTCTCTGGACTTCAAGGATATCATTATGTTGTATTGGAGGAGTTTAAACTAGACAAGACTTCTTTCTTAAACACTTCGAGAAAGGTAAATGTAATTCAAACAAACTTAATCTTTTTCCAGCAGAGGAATAGTTAGGTCAAATTATTCCCATTCTAGTAACATTTCAACCACAGAATCATCATCTTTTGGATACTTTGTGTAGATACATACCCATATATATATTTCTATAGCTAAAGCTTCCTAGTGATTTTTAGATGTTAAAAGATTTTGATTTGTCAGCCCTTGTATATTTTGTGGAAATGTACTAGTTTCAAGCAATTCTCTAACATGAAAAAAGGTGGGAAAGGAAGAGGAAAGAGAAGGGAGATGCCTGCAGTAACCAGCCTTTTGGTACTTGTATGGATGGGGAAGACCCAGTTAATGTTTCTGTTCTGCCTAATGAGTAAAATGACTTGAAAATTAGATCCTAGCTAGTGAACTATAAAGTCAAATTACTCAAGCAGTACTGATTGACACATATATTTAAAATATGGTGTGGTTTGGGACACGCAAAGGGAGCTGCAAAGAGAGAGACTAATTCAATAACCTGTTGTTTAGGTTATGCATGGAAGAAGTAAGAGATTACAAATCCTTATGTTCGGCTGAGGGTGCTCTTGTGTAATACAAATATCTGCTAACTTTTGGCCTAGTATAAGCAAAGATTTGTTCTTTCTGTGGATATGAGTATTTTTTTCATCACCCTTTTCTGTCTTTTGCTGTGTGTCATTGTGAGAAATGCTGACCATAGGCAGCCAAGCCTGAGGAACCACAGAAATTGTTGCAGAACTACTGTGCCCTTTTTATTTTATCTTTTCCTATCTATTATAACTAATTACTATAGGACTTAGTAAATAAAAATTTTAATAAGTCTGTTTTGTGCCCAAGTGCAGTCAGAAAAATGTGACAGACATCAGTTTACTTTCTGTCTAGACCCTGCAAGAGTTTCTCACACATTTCACAGAAGCAGTGAGTATTTTTGTGGCCTGTCCAGCCCTGTGTGACAGAGTCCTGCCTCAGTGTCAGGAAGCATGCCCGTGGGCCTTACAAACATCATGCATTTGTGAGAGACGGAGCTACAGTCTGATGAGATGATTAAAATTCTGCAGATCCACAGTTGACACCTTTTTGACCCAGATTTGAAGTTCAGACTTGGAAATACTTCAGTCCCTTGGAATTTCAGGTCATGCTTCATAGAATTGCTGTTTTCATAATTTATAGGCTGAGCGTGATGGTATCATTGTTGAGTCGCTGAGCGAATTCGTGTGTGTGAAGCAGCCATCTGCTGTCAGGGCTGAGTCTTGTATCTCCCTGGCCAGTGACAGGGGAGGTCATTATACCCTGTCAGATGGGAATGGTTTAAGGTAACAACATGGCTGTGTCCAAAAAAGTCACTTCTGCTTACTGGTAGTAATGACATTTAGAGGACTGAGGCGGAGGATTGGGAGTTTCAATAGAGGAATGGAGACTTTGTGAAGACAGAGATGTGAAGGGTTTGCATGTTTGAGAGGAACAAAGGCTGGCTTTTGTAGCAGGGTTTTGAGTTATTTATGGAACCAGATGAGGAAGAGAGAAACTGTCTGCACAGGAGAAAAGCAGACTTCAAGATCTGGAAGAGAAGCTGCATAGAGTTGTTAGGCCACTGACCTAAGAGGAAGCAGATACAAATGCATGTGGTCTCATTTTATTTTGTCGAGACTTGCATACCTTGTATCCTTCCCAAGTGGAGAGCGATTCGGTCTTTTGGAACTCGTACAAACCTTCTGCATGTTTTGCTTCATCCAGTGAATGTCCTGGAAACCCAGCATACCCTCAAGGTTAGATCCTTGTGTTAAACTTGCTGTAACATTTGGGCAGGATGTGGGTTAGCACTAATGATGGGATCCTGTGCCATCTTGCTCTGCCAGGTCCTGTTTCTTTGGAGATGCAGTAATCAATACCAAAGAAAAGTAATGCAGAAACTAAGAAAATTATTTAGCAGGAAATAACTGATTCAAACCATTGGAGACCAAAGATGATTGAGAAAAGCCAGACACAACTGGATGTGCAGTAGTGGGGATTTTACCATCCTGGTTCTGCAAATTTCTGCCAGGCTGTTGAGAGCTGAAGTTAAGGTTGAGCTGAAACATTAAAAATTAGGACTAAGACATCTTGCAGCACACCTCATGGAATGCATTTAGGCTTTATTAGCTGCAGCTGATTCAAAAATGGACTCTCAACAGGTGTAGCCAAACAAGAGGAAGGAGCAGTTTAAAAATCCTCATTTATGCATTAATCCAGTGGTAAGAAAATGTGAAGTTGTAATTGAGTTCTATACTTCCCTCCTCCTTGCTGGGAGAATTTTTTTTAGATCTTAATTTCTAATTTAGTACTTAGTCTCCTTTCTTTTTCCTCCTCCTCCAAAAATCTCCTCAGACCCTGATGGTTTAAAAATGATACATGCAGAATAGAGGTAACTATGTGTAGGTTGTGATGTGCATTGGAGGTGTGATGTACCTCTCTTAAAATCTTAAAAGCAGGTAAAGCTGAAAATGGCTAGATTCACTTTTATGCTGTCTATCCCCTTTGTTCTCTCTCCCTCCCCCTTCTGCTTGTGCTCACTTGCTCTCTCTTTAGTATAACACAGTTGAACAGCAGTGAAGTGTAAAATGTGCTTTTGCCAAGGTCAGTTTCTTGTGATTACTCGCCTGTGGCAACTTATGCCAGTTGCAACAGACTGAGTCTCAGCAGTCCACAAAGTCACACTGGTGCTTATGCAGAGGACACCCAGTGTAGGTTACAGTAACCGGAGTCTGGAATGGCTCACAATGCTGCTGAATTTTAGCTGCTTTATTTAACTCTTCCAATCTGGCTTGTGCTTGCTTCAGTGGTTTGGAGTGTGTGCCATGAAACACTGGGTTGTCCTGGTTCTCTGGAGACCCTTGAGGAGGATTTTGAGTAGATGAAATTCTTGTTGTTAGAGGTTGTTTCTTTTCTTATAGTGGATGGCTCAAATTTCAGAATTTCTCATAAATGAAGAGAAGATAAAACATCATGAACACATGCATCTTCTAAATATTACCTATATTTTTTGAGATTGGCTTGCTTTTGGGTGAAGTTGTATCAAATACTGCCCTATTGACATTGGCACAAGAGAAACTGTTTACCTACGCAGCAAGAAATACTATGAAAAATTTTAAGATGTAGTTTTTAAGCAAGAATTTAAAAGATGAGGAGACAGTCTTAAATGTTGTGCATGCTCATAAGCATAGAATAATTTTTTGTTTAGAAGATAAAAATATTTTGACTCCTGAGGCAGAGGAATGAGTGTGAGGTTCCAGAACATTCATTTTAGTAAATAAGATTTGTTGGATCTCATTTTGTTGTATACGCTGGATTAGCTACCACTGTGTGGAAATAAAGTTAAGGGACCTTTACTTTCATTCTCCTTTCTCACATATGACCAAACACATTCCTTTATGGAAAAATGTTGCATTTAGAACAGAAAAGCATGGAGTTCCTGTATTGTGTGCTTATTTGTACTATCAGCAATATAGAGGATTTTGTTTTCTTTCTGGAAATATTTACTTTTGGAAGAAGTATTTATCTCCTGAGTGGTGTGATAGTGACTTTGGGGTTACTTGTCTTTCAGTACTGACTACTAGCGAGGCAATAAATAATCTTGATCAACTAGAGCTGAACTTTAGCAACCTTGACGAAATTGAAAATTTCATAGCTTAAAACTTATTATGCATTTGATTAATTTTGAAAATACATGTTGCTGTATTCCCTCTCATGTGTGCTTTGGAATGATTCCTGAGCCACAAGTAAAATAATGGCTCAGCAATTCAGTCTTGTCCTGTAAACACCCTTGCATAAAGCACACAGGAATATTCTTGTTGTGCTCAGTGAAACTCCCCACAAAACAAGTTGAAGTGCTGAATCCTGTATTTTCAGTTTAGGCTTGCTTTCAGGCTTAGAAGGAGTGGTTTTCATCAAGGAATGTGTTACTTGTTGCTTTTTTGCCTTACATGGAGGACAGCTAAATTAGTGTTTTGTTTCAAGACTGACATTTGCTTTTATGGTTTTCATAATTTATATAATTCCATGGGTAATCCAGCCCCTTTCCTTTGCTTTTAATAACATTTGTATTGGCCCAGCTCTTATGGAAGGATATGCGTTAAGACCTGTATTCCAGACTTTGTGAATATTGATCTGTCTACTCTCCTTTAAGCTGGAAATTCCTGGTAGAAATGAGCAGTGTTTTGTGTGTGTGTGATGGGGTATAGGGGCCTGTGGTACTTGCAGTGATTAGTGATGTCTTCTAATTGTTATAGCAGCAGTGGAAATGAGTGTTCCCTGTAGGAGGACATGGCTGTACTAGAAGAAGCTGGTCTTCAGTCAGCTGAAAAATGAGCAAGTGGGTGTTCTTGGGTGAGGTAATACCCACCCAAAAAAGTGCCATTGTCTGTGCTTACCAGAACCTGCCACATTAATTTCCTTCTATCTTAAGGAACTTTTGGAAAGGAAAGAACTCTTCAGGCACCAGAGTTTTTTTTGGAACATTTCCAATGACGTAGGTCCCTGCAGTGGGCTGCTGCTGCATGCTCCGAGGATTTCCTCATCAGTGCGTTCAGCACGAGCAGGCAGGTGACAATTGAGATGGAAGGAATCTTCACCAACCCCTGAACCCATTCAAATCTCCATGCTGAGCTCCTAACTGATTTTTAAAAATTCGTTAGAACTTCACTATTTCTCACATTCTCACCTCCTGGATTCTGGGTGATAACAGAAATGCATTGCTGCACACATTGAGGGTAGATGTTGTGGGGGGAGGTTTGGACAAGTGACATTCTGAATTCCTTGAAATCTTGGCAACCTAATTTTTCTTTTAACTCATGGGTAGAGATCCGAAAGCTTGTTAAGGGATTTGTTCATACACTTCCTACTACTTTTAAAGGCAGTTCTTCAAGTCAGTGTCCTTGTAAGTTTAAAAACATTTACTGAGCTAAGACAGATGTGCTGGAAATAAACATTTAACATATGGATAGAATCTAACTTTTATAATACTCTTGCAGATTGTGAGTACCACAAGAGTTTTCCCTTCCTGAAGGCAATCACTAAATTCTTGTAGAAGTAGAGGAGTGCCTATCTACTCATTACTTTATTAATTTTATTAGAAACAAACTAGGGAAATGAGCAGTGAATTTGTGTTGCGCAGCAAAATATTTATCTTTTTTTTTTTTAACTCCGTGTTTCTCCTTCTTTTCTTGGCAACAGTAGCAGTATCTCATATCATAGGTGTTCTGTTCACGTTCCAGGGAGTATTTGAGAACTACGAGCTGCATAAAGAGAAGTCAATAAATATAGACAGAGAAAACATTCTCAAATTCCTTATAAAAGATGTTTATTCCAAATAAAGGTCTGTGTTAATCTGAGGGAGCAGTAACTCTAGCAGTTATCATACATATGTCCTTGGAAGATGAAGGGGAGACCACTTGATAAATCATGAGGGTTTCATAATTTCCCCTTTTAATGGCAAGTTTTTCTTTTAGCTTATAACAGCTTTTAATAAATGTCAGTTTTAAATTTCAGTTATGATAAGGCAGCATGATTCTTATAGTTTCTTTCATCAGATGGGCAAAATTCAGTGATTAGAATGTAGGATTAGGAGGCAAGGTCTCTGACAGATTTTACTTATGGCTTTGACTCCTGAATTGCTGTGTGGACTAGGACAGTCTATAACATGACTTTAGCATCCCCAGGGGAAATACTGACTGTAATTTCCTGCCTCATGGGTGCATATGAAGATTAACCTCATGGAATGAGTAAAGTATTTATTAATAGATGATAGTTATTGATATGTCACCTCCTTGTTCATAGCAGTGACATTGCTAATACATTATTCCTGAGGGGAATGTAAATGAGCACATAAGACAAAAGACATTAATTCAAGTAATTTTCATCATCCTATTCAAAAGCATGTGAATTCAGTAGTGGCCATGTTAGTACTTACTGTTTGGATGATTTAAAAATACTTTAAAAAAATGCCATGAAATACAAAGGGAGAACTCAAGGTCGTGCTCACTTATTCTGTCTTCACATCACAGTGACTGGAGTGCCTTTGATAATCTTCCTTTAAAGGCCTGCTGGCTGACAGGACAGGGAAAGCAGCATACATTTATATCCAGCTACACTTTAGAAGTTCAGTCTTGTTGCATGTTTTCTGCTGTACAGGTGTGATGTATGATTAAGTTGTGAAATGTCCAATAGCAGCATGGCTTTTTAATTTTTTATTTCTCACATTTTTCATGGCTGAGGTTAAAGATAAATAAAATATTTTGCCAGTCTGTTTCCAGTGTCAGAGCTGTCGTTTGGACTGCCATGAGCATGTGAAAATGAATATTACTTTATATTTCTTTCAGTGGTCAGCTTGAAGGATGTGAGTGAACAGCAAGGTCATACAGGGTTTTGAATGCTGCTTTTTATAGATCCTTTTACTGTATTATTACCTCCTTAATGAAAAAGGCTCCCTGGTCTCTTTTTTTTTTGTTTCTCTATTGATCTAGAATTCTGTATATACTCTACTATACTTTAAATATTAAAAATATTCTTGTCATAAATGACCTTTGGGCTTAAAATGGAATTACTGCACAAAGCCTTTGTTTTGGGTGTGGGCTGAAAGAAAGACAAGATAAATATGCAGTGCAGAGGAGAGGGAATGCCCTTGAACCCAATTTGCTACAAAAGCTGATGCCCAGAGGTAATTTTGACATAGTGCTTAGTATCTGATCTGTTGCCTGAAAGTAGTGGTAGTGCTCCTTGTTCCTCTTGGTTCCTCTGCCATCATCTCCTTGGACTCATCTCCTTTTTTAGTGTTGTAGTCCAGTTTGCCTAAATACTACATTTGAAAAAAAAGAAGGCAAATTAGGTGAATCTCATCTGCTTTGATAAACTTGATGCTGGCAATGACCGAGTGGGGCCATAATTGGTGTTCTGTTGTGGTTTCAGTCAGAAGGGTCCCATTCCCTCTGCCCCAGTGGTGGACACAGAGCTTGTGCCCTGCAGCTGTGTAGGAGACAGCTCAGGAATGTGGCCCAGCACTCTCAGTGTCCTCTGCAAGATTTCACTGCCTGCAGGAGCTGCTGAAGGTTACTGTCGTGGCTTCAAACCCTTGTGGTGAACACACATAACAGAAGCATTCAGAATGAAAAGACACACTGAATTTAATGGTATGTTTTTGTAATGGGAGTTTGAGTTTCTGTCTGATGTTATTGATGGAGCTTTTTCTCTCTCAAGAATTAAACCCAAAGCAATGACTTATGAATCATACTTTGTGTCCCACTTACGACTAGCTTTGACTCATCAGTGATTTTCCTTCTGGCATTATTTGGGGGGAATGCCATTTATTTTTTCATAGGAAGTTTTAATAATTATTGACTGTGGGATAGAGATGAAGGCAGTCCAGATAAATACCTGATTTTATTTAGGTCTGTGTTTCTAAAGAGTCAAATCATACAATAAAGTATTGTATGATTTCTCAAGAGAGATGGGGACATGTTTTTCTGATCCTTCAGTGATAATATCAAAGAAGGGAAGTAACAAGTGAGGACTAAGAGCTCATTATTATGCTCATAATTTATTTGGCCCAATATTTTTCAGCTGTATTAGAAATGAAAAAAAAAAAAAAGGAGTAATCTCCTGTCTGGAAAGTATCTCCTGCGAATAAAGCCCAGAACCCAGAGCTTCTGATTTCTAGATTTTCTTTAAGCTCCTGATGATCTCATGATAATATGCATTTGTACACAAATTACACTGGTCATGTAACTTCTGCCATTCTTAATAGTACTTATTTTATTGGATAATGTCATTTTAAGTGTTACATTCATCCTGTAATGTAACCAGGCATACAATCCTTTTAATGCTTGTTTTGTGGGAACTTGAAAAGCAAAACTCAACTTCTGTAGTGCTAAGTATAAAAATTTATAATGATCTAGAATTAACACATTGAAACACTATAAGACTATTCTCTCTTATTAAGAGCAACTGTATAGTTTTTTCTGTATTAAACTGTTTATACTTGCTTTTTCCCTATAACCAGCATCTAAATACTCTTAATGTCTTTTGTAGAGCTGTAAAAGCTTTCAGTTAGGATTCTCAAAGCCTTTTGGTTTCATTTGCATGCATTTGTAAGCCTCAGTGGCTGAATTCTTACATACAAACAGTAAATTGTTTAATCTGTTCGGTATTCTCTAATCTCTCCTCCTCACTATACATTAATTGTCAGAACTTGACTCGGGGATTTGTTTCATGTAGGAAACCAAAATTATCAGGAAGATGCAGCTATACAAGGAATTCCCTTAAGAAATTACTAAGTATGTACTTTTCTGCTGTATACGAAGACTCAAAATCCCTGTATTTGCTGCATGCCCAATCAGTAGGTGCTTTATCCATTAACTGAAGCGGAATTCTGAACTGAAATATCTTTAATTGATGATTTAAAAGTTGTTGGAGCAACTAGAGAAGACAGAAATGTGACAAATGTGTAGGATATCCACATGCACAGGCTGTGTATATATCATAGATAAGATGCACAGATTCTATCTGCAGGTATGTGAGAATCCAGACTCTTCTCCTGCATCCTGTTGGCACATGGTCATTGATCTATGGGGAAGGAAATCCATGTGGCTAAATCAGACTTCTTAAATTATTGGCATTAGTTTGAGCCAAATATTTCTTTTGCATTACACAATGAATGGGAAAACTTTGGTGCCAAATAAAGAACAGAACTGACTGGTAACTGTGACAGTAATATTTATTATGGAGCTTTTCACTGTAATCTTATCTGACATGACCAGCTCTTAATTGGAGGTAACTTTTTCCTCCTTTCAAACTGACCAAGCAGCCACCCTTAATAGAAAAAGTAAAGAAAAACTTGCTCTCAAATTCCCCATTTTTTTTCTCGGCTGGAGGCATCCAGCTTTGTTGATAATGATCTAATCTGTTGCATAACCAGAGAATACTGAGCCTGCTGCCATAGCCTGCTTCTTTCTTGGCACTGTTGGAAGGCTTCAAAGAGAGCCTGTGTGTGTGAGGCGACTGCTCTACCAGCAAGAGCGAGGGGATCAAAGCCTACGTTTGGAAATGGAAAACAACAGAAAGAGAAGCACTTACCACACAGTTGCAATCCTGAAACTGAAACCAGTCTCGCAGGAATGAACTGTTTTGAAGCTGAGGGTAATTTATTGCAAATTGTACAGAGCGGGAAAAGATCATAGATTTTTAAGGAAAATTCGTCAAGATTTTATTTGGTAGTTTCTTGAAATTTTGAACAATTTATTGTTAAAAAAATGGATGTATTGACAATTATATAAATTGATTTTGCATGATTTTATGCTGCATCACATTTTCTTCTTGGCTCTGCTAATGTTTGCAATTAGGAAGTTCTCAAATGAAATCAGTTGAAGGATTCCTTCAAGAAAAAATAGCAAAGTTTCTGTACTGATTTCAGCTAGGGTAGAGAAATTCTTTGAAGGTTGGGTAGTTGTTTCAAGATTATATTTAATGATCTTGGGAAAAATACAGTGGCCTGTGGTGTGGAGTTTTTTTTTGTTTGTGTTCAATTTAATAATAAATGGAAAGAATTTCCACATTATCCCCCAACATTTTGGATGAAAATTCCTGATTGTTCAGGAGTTACCTAATTTATGAACATCTAATTTATTTTTCAGTGATATTAATAAATCAAGTTTATTATTCCTTGTATTTTAAGTACAGGGTCAGATGTTATTTTATTTTCACTTGCAATTCTGAATATTTGTCTTCAATTCTATATGAAAATGTTCATATTTACCTATGCTAATTTAATAAGCCATTGGAAATGTAGGAATCTGAGCTGTATGTGTTATTAGGGAAACTTGCTGTAAGGTACAAAATATTAAGCAGAAAGACACCATGAGACTTTCAGTGCTGACTTAATGGAGTGTTCTTGGCCATAGTTCATTTGTCCCTATCATTTACTGTGCTTTTTACTGTGGTTTTTATGGTGGGGGAAATGACAGTAACAGTTTTTTCATGCTCATCACCTCCCTACAGAAGGGAGGCAAAGGCAAGTCGGAGGGGCAGCGAGCTCACTCTCCCTGCTGTCCTTGTTACCGGGAGTGTTCTGTAGGGTGTGGCTGTGCTTCCCGTTCCTGGTGACTGGCATGCCTGTGGTGTTTCCTTTGTGCTGTGAATCCTAAGAAAAACCTCAAAGCACAATGTGATCCCTCTGGATAGAGGTGCACGTTATCAGGGTGTGATGCTTTAGTGGCTGAAATGGTTTATACGCATTAACTTTGAAATATCGTTCAACTAGAATTTTGGTGTCCAGTGTTAGAAACATTTCTCTCTTCTTGAAAAGCAGATTCCTTACTATATATATTTGCAAAAATTTAAGTTTTGATGGTAGCTTGTCCTGATGCTTACAGCAGGCAGCTGTAGTTGTGACAATGACAATGACTGCTTCCTTGGACTGCTTTGGCTCTGTGGTGGTGTGTGTTTCTTCAGGGGTTCTTCCTTCTGGGGTGAGAAAGAAGGAATGGTTGGTCAGATCAGACCCTTTTAGGACCTCAACTGTATTATAAAAAATATGAGCAATCTGGATGTTTTGAAATGTGTGTGAGATGTATTTAGAAATTATCCTGAGTGTCACAGGGTATCTTCTTTATCCAAAACTATCCCAGACCCTTTCTTGGAAACACCAGTCTTTGCAAGATTTCTTATAAAGTCTGTCTTTTTTACAAGGACTAAACAAGATATTTTTCTCTTGCTTTGTGAAACAACTGAGTTGTTCTGTCTGAAATTAAAATACTTTAAAAATTAAGACAAAGCAGAGACTTGACCTGAAAAAATACATTCCGATTTTTAAATCTTAGCAGTTTTAAGGGATGAACAGTTCTCTGCTCCCTAATTGTAATGCTGAGAGTCAGCTGCGTGGATCCTTCTTCTTGCTGGAGAAGCACTACCACCAATTTACTAATTGTCATGATAATGTTACCTGGAACATGTTAAATACCTGTTTAATCTTTTGTTATATTTTTTTCTGTCATTCCTTACTAGTAAAAAAGATCAGCAGTGGAGAAATTGTATATGCTTAGAGGATCCTCCTCTTGTCCTCTTTTTTTGGGTCATTGAAATCTCTCGCTTTTCAGAGGCTTTTGTACTTTGTTTTTATGTTGAGGGTATTTTTGACAGGGAGTCAATGCTCAGATGGCAGTTTTAGTTACTATGGAGAAGCTTTCCCACAGAAAAGCTTATGCTCTATTTTCTGAACACTGAATTTGACCAACTTCCTCTTAACTTGCAGTTCTGAAGTTCATTTTGTACCAGTTTTCTTTAGACTGAAAATTCTTTTGGCTCAGGCATGCTTCCTCTTAGCCTTTGCAATCTGTAGTGTCCTAATGGAAAAAGAAAAAGATGAGGACTGGGACAAAAGAGGAATATATCCTGAAATCCTGCATATGAGGAGGGAAATAAATGTAGCTGCAGTCTGATTGTTGGATTTTGTTGAAAGAGAGCAATGCCATGGCTGTCTCGCAAGTGAGTTTATTGGAGATTTCTAGTATATTCTGATGTATGTATGTTAGTTCCTCCACTTGAGGATATGGTTTCCTTACACAAGGTGCTAGATTGTTGGGGTTTCCTTTTTATGTTGTGCAGCATGTAAGAGTTGTTTAAGTTCAAGTTTTTTTTTTCCCTGGGAAAAACTTCCTGGGTCTGTGCTGAATGGCAGCAACACATGTACTTGGGTTCATATGTAGTTGTGGGGGTTTTTTTTGGTACTTTCTGTAGTTTTTCTTTGTGTCTGCTATACTGAATACTGTTTGAAAAGGTAGCTACATTAAGGTGTAGTTCAAAGTGGCAGGAAACCATATGAAGCTGGGAACTTGATCCAGAAATAGATTGTGAAAGGTTCTGAAAGCATTTTATTTTCACCTGCTCTGTCAGCATCTGTGCTGAATGAACACTTACTCTTAAGCCCACTGTTCTCAGGCTGGTTAGATTGTGTGATTTTTATTTTTCTTTCACCTCCTTCAGCAATAGGAAGGCATTTCTGCAGCCTTTGAAAGGCCCAAAAGTTTGATAGAATTGTGCTGCAATGCAGGCTTTCCTCCTGGTCCTGTGCAGTCACTGTGATGTGAAGAGTAGGAACCTTTTTCTCTTCATCTTTTTATGTCTTTCAAATCACCCATTAAATACCTGAGAAAAAGCAGGATATTGAGGAAAAAAGTTTTCTACATAATAAGAAAAGTTGGAGAAGAAGAGATTCAGAGAGGGAGCAGCTTTCTGGGTTATGGCTGGAAGATTATTCACATTGTGGGAGGACTTCAGAACACAGGGCTTAACCCCAACATCTTTTCAAGTTGCTAACTGAACTAAAGACAGATCAATTTTTCACCAATTATCTGTAAATGTGGAAGCATTTTAGGCATTTTCACTGGCTGTTGGCACAGTCTTAAGACATAATTGATGCTTTCTGGTCTCATTTTTTTTTGAGGTAATATATGGGATGAGGACGGAGTGGACCCTCTGTAGAGGGTCTTAAGGTTTCAAACATGGGAAGAATAACAATATTATCAGATAACCCATGAGGAAAGGGAGACATAAGAACTGCAGATCACACTGCAGCTAATCTTCAAAGATTGGGATTAGAACCAAGGTGGTATTTTCTGTCTCCTCTTTTTCCTATCTGTGTAAGTATAGACATATTTTTATTCTGGAATTTCAGTACTGAAATCCTTAAGTAAAATCTCAGGTTCTTAAACTACAAAGAAATTGTTTCCTGAACAGATGACAGAGGAGTGCTGGGTTTTGCTTCCTCTCTTTCGTGGCTCTGTTTCACTGAGGTTTGCAAGAAAAAGCTCATGAACTCTTGTAGTGGATAAAGGCTGAAGCTTCTTGTGTATAATCACAAGCAGGCTGACAGACACACTTTATCAAAGTGACAGTTATTGTGTATAGAAGATTAGTGATAGACAGGAAAGATTTTGTTATGAAGTCTTTCCCAAATAGTGAACATTTTCAGTTGTGTGACCTTTTCTAGTTTAATTAGTGTACATCTTAAAAGTGCAAGGCATCATGATTAGAGAAGACAAATGTTGTTCAGCTAAATTGCAGAGTTTATCCCCTGAATTTGGTATGAGGCATGATGTTCCTTGCTGGATTGCAAAACTGAAATTGGCTCTTAACAAAGGATCATCTTGAAAAACTGAATTCACATCCACGTTTCTAATACCAACCATACCTCTTGTGGTTTTGCTACTGCTGTCAGCTTGTATCTTCTTGTGTAAAGGTCTTAGATACATCCACACTTCTATTAATGTTTATAAAGAAAGCAGTGTGTTGAATATGTCTGGCTGAAAAACACATTTCCTGCTGTCGTCCCATCAAATTGCCATCTCTCTTAAATATTTGATTCTCAAGCAATACATATGAAAATGTGAACTGTTCATTCATATCCACACATTTCTCAGTTTGGTTCTGTGGAGAGGAAAAGCAGCAGGGACAAAATACTGAAGATTCATGATGTCATGAAGCTTAACTAACTTACTGTGTTGTCATTTAATAACTTCTGACAAAGTTTGTGTAGTTTTTGTTCTGTCTTTGGAAATGCAGTTTATTTGCTTATAAGGCAATAACTCTATAATATTGTGATACCTTGAGGTGTTCCAGTCTCCTCCTCTCCAGTCTTTATTGAAAGTGTGTGTTAGGGTACTGCAGCCAGGCTGTCTCTTCTACATAATGATAATTTCTGTTTTCTTTCCAAAATTCTGGGCATGACACTGTTTTTTGTTGTTTATAGAACACATTTGAATATCTACTGTCTTAATTGATGTAAGTTTTACGTCAAATCTTAATATAAAAGCTTAGAAAATATAGATGAGCACAGTTTCTGCATGTATTATTATTGGTTCTTAAATGTTGTCTTTATTATGGAGACTATTCTGATGGAAAAAGTGTTTAGGACTTTATAGCTGAGTTAGAATTATGTGCATGTATTTGTATCATGTTCATTTGATTAAAGGCATCAAAAGCCATTTTAGAAGAAGCTATTGCTATTTAATAGCGGTTTTATATTTATTATGCAAATGACCTCGTATAAACCTTAATTTACTTGCCTTAAGTACTAAGAAAATAACATTTTAAGGTAGCATTTGAATTTAGTTGCTCCATTCTGTACTTACAATAGGGTTAGCTGTGGGAATGTGTTTTATGGAGTTTTTTTAAAAAATGATTTGGCATTGTGTAGTTGAATAAATAATTTGCATTTGAAATGTGAAAAAGTCAGCACCACTTAGACTCCTTCACTCTTGCAAGCTAGTCTGTCTTTTTGTCTAAGCTAATTCAGAAGAACATGTGTTTGCACACATATGAGGAAAGCCAATATCCAAAACATGACAAAAGAAAGGATTTCTTATATAAATACCCTGTGTTCTACTGTGGGTCAGCAGTGTCCTAGAGCAGTGAGATTTTTGAAGTTTAACAGAGGCAAATCTTACAAAGACTTCAGTTTTAAAAAAAATAACTTTAAATATGAAAGAATTGTAAATCTTCTCCATTTACCTTTAATTTTGACCTCATTTTACAGCTCCTCACCCATACGGTCAGTACAGTGATTAGACTTGTTCAAGGCCATCCACATGCATCCACAGGGCCTGAGTGTTAGGCACGATGGTGTAGGGGGATACAGTATGGGTAAATTAAGGTGGTATAGAATGTAATCTTATCCCCTAAAGAGTTGCAGCTGAGCCAATTACTAAAGATTAGGAGCAGGCCTGATGTTAACAGGCTGCACCTGTAGCCAATAAGAAGCATGTTATAAAAGAGTGGATTGGTTTGGTTGAGGGGAACTGGAATCAGTTGGCTCCTGCAAGGACGAGTCAGTTCCTAGAGGAGTTGCCTACAAGAAACATCAAGGAGGTATGAAACTCTAGCAATATGGAACCCTTGCAATGTAATGACAATATAACCCTTGCACTATATGATAACAAATGGTGAACCCGACATGATTCAGGAAAAAGGACTCAAATACTAAACTATATGACCCTGTGGATTCGGGACTAAGCTATATGACCCTGTGGATTCGGGGAAACAGGACTCGATTATTTAACCCTGTGGATTCAGGGAAAAGGACTTGAGTACTAAACTCTTGGTAAAATATATCGACTGCAGCTATTAGCGTTTGTTAAATATGAGTATAAAAGATTTCGAAGGTAAGTACTTTGTAAACTGAGAAAAGCTGCAAAACTGAACCAACACGCAGAAATATATATTTATTCGTACTATAATATGTTTGAACATTTGTATAACTCTTAGCTCTAAATGAAATATATGAATGTGTCATAATGTTAATTTATTTGAATATGTACTTCTAGAAATGCTGCAACTCTGCAATTAAAAGAAAAAGAGGGGGAATTGTAGGGGGATACAGTATGGGTAAATGAAGGTGGTACAGAATGTAATCTTATCCCCTAAAGAGTTGCAGCTGAACCAATTACTAAAGATTAGGAGCAGGCCTGATGTTAACAGGCCACACCTGTAGCCAATAAGAAGTGTTATAAAGGAGTGGATTGGTGGGAACTGGAGTCAGCTGGCTGCTGTGAGGACAAGGAAGAGTCAGTGCCTAGAGGAGCAGCCTACAGAAAACATCAAGGAGGTATGAAACTCTAGCAATATGGAACCCTTGCAATGTAATGACAATAGAACTCTTGCACTATGTGACAGCACAATGGCATCTCCTCTAGGAATGCTGAGAGGTCTCCCAGATGTAGGTGGGTAGAGGTATTGACATGACTGGAGCCTCAGTGCCTGCACATGAAAAACAGCTTTGTTGTGGCATCTGTGATATTTTAGCAGCACAAATTTTTAGTTATGGCACATGCATATCAGAGACAACCAAAGCTTTCTGGTTTTCCTATATAGCTTGCCACACAGATCAGGGAAGTTCTGTTTTGAACTTCATTACAAAATGGAAATCCTGTAGCTGGTAACTGTGTCCAGACATAGATCTGCACCTAGTGTGCTTTCAGTAGCTTATTATTGTCTCATGAACTAGTTGTTTCTTTTACATGCTTTGGGTTTTATTTTTATTTGGTGGTGTGGCTTTGATAAGACCTCATGAGTTTGATCTCTTTTCTCAGGAAAATTCACAGGACCTGGTATTTTGGCTTCGATTTTTTTTTTTTTAAACACAGTACTCTTTGTGGCAGAGCACAGCTTGACTGATGACAGCCTAATGATAGAAAAGTTTGCTTTGAAATGGGGTTTGGTTTAGAGCAGGAAGTTCTGATGTGGTCTTGTAAGGGAAATGTGATGAAGGAGCAGGGAATATTTCTGCTGTGTTGTTAGGAGACCTTATGCTTTCCCTAATTTTTCTTGGTTTTATCTGTGCTTTTCTCTGTTTTACTGAAGATGTGCTTCACTTCCTAAGTTCAGAGTGGTGGTTTTGTGTCAAATTCAGTTCAGCACATCTTCATTGGCTTTTTTTTTTTTTTTTTTTTGTTATCTGGAAGAAATTGCAGTCTTGCAGAACTGAAAAATATAATTTGAGATTTTCTGAGCTTGGAACTTTTCCTCATTGTTAATAGTAGTTTTAATTTTTGGGCAGCTCATCACTTGAGTGTGTTTGGGTGAGCACTGTGTGTCTTCTGTGCCTCATATGTGCTGCTGTGTGGATTATGTTCTCCTCACCAACAAAAAAGAGATGTCATTGGAATAGGAAATATTAACATTAATGCCAATTACTGCAAAAATGCTGAGAGTTTTCATTGGAAGAGACACTAAACCTTGTGCTTCAAGGCTTAACAAATGCCTAAGACACAGATCAGGGAAGTGGGGAAAGTTTTTTATACATCTGCAGACTGATGGGCCTTGATTTGTTTCTGAAACGTACAGTTATGTGTGTTGTCTGAAGTTCTTGATTAAATAAAACATAAGTGTCTAGTGTAGCAGGATCTAAAGAATCCCAAAGGATTGAATATGGCAGTTGCTCTGTTTTTATGATAACACTGCCCTTCGCCCTCTTGTTTATCACCTATGAAATTGATTATTTTCAGTGATATTAAATTAATATTGCAGGCTTAGACTCTAGATGCAGATTAAACTTTTGATTAAATCTTCATTGATTTCAGGTAATGTATGAATTTCAGTCCAAGTATATGAACGTAATATTTAAAAATGCTATTTCTCTAATGTAGTAGTGAGTACATGGGAAAATTTGCTGCCCTTCTGGTGATTGAAGAAGCAAGGTTTTCTTCCCTTGGTATGCAATAAACCTTGTGAGATGCATTCTGCTGGGAGAGCATTACAGCTTAAATAAGGAATAACTGTGGAACTGTAATTAAATACAAATTGCAGTGCTAAAGCACACTCAACAAATTATCACTTGATAGTTTTCATGGTTCTGAGGAGGCTCTTTTAGATGAAGGCAAATTTGAATGCTCTTCCTTTAATTCTGCACTTCTGCTATAAAAGCTCACTCTGTTGCCAACTTTCCAGTTTTTATTTGTGCTTTAGACTTTCTAGCTTTTCAAAGGAAATGGTTTGCTTTTTTTTTTTCCCTAAACTCAAAACTCAGAGAAGTTTTGCTCATGTGTTTTACTGTTTGTTAAGTGAAGCTTTGGTCATCAGGGCATGACTCTGGCTTTATTAAAGTGGAGCTGCTGGGCAGTTCTTGGGGCTCACTGGGCTTGCTTGCACTGGGGAAGTGCTCCAGGCTGTAATAGCAGCCTTTGCCATGCACTGACACCGTGTGACATTAACAGCATTTATACAAATGTGACACCAAGGAGCAACCTTGGAGGATGAAGAACTTGTGTTTCAGCATAAGGTCTTTGTTCTAAAATGTCTAATTATAATTTTGAGGATTAAGTTAGAGAGATACACTTAAAACACAGGACTTTAAAAACAAATTAATACAAGTTTTTGATTTAGTTTCATTTAACTTTTTAGTTTCTGGCTTATAACCACTCTTCTTGCTGAAACTGAAAATAAGCACATTTAGTGCAAATTGAACCTCAAATTTCAAAGCACTTAAAAAAGAATTCTGAATAATCAGCATTTGAAGGTACATTAATATTTTATATTGAACTGTGTATTAATTACCAGAGAGATGTTTTCATTTTCCTTTCCTTTTGGAAAATTTTAAGTATTTGTAAGAGATATGACAGACTGCTACCAAAGATCTTGTCCTCTGAAAAATTCTAGTAAACAGAGGTCAATCTGGCTGAGATTTTTTGGTGAGGGTGCAGCTGCTTTGCAGTTAATGTGACCAAAGGAGATTGGTCGTGGTGGTGGGGTGGCTTTCATGCATGCAGAGGGTTGTTTCTAGTGGTCCTTCTTCCTTTCAATCTGCTTGATGGAATGTCAAATACTAGGTTTGGATTTCATCTTAATACAGCTGAAGTTTGGTCTTGTTAATCATCAGGTCCAAAGTTTGTATCTGGTGGAATTCTCTGGAAAAATGGTGCGTCTTTCAAAGCTGGGGTTTTTTCCCCCCCTAAAATACTACTCTAATTTAAAGAATTCATGTCAAACTTGTAGAGCAAACATTATATAGAAGCATATTACAGTATTACTATGTAATAGGGGAAATATATCACAAGGAATTTATATTTAAAAGGGAATTCTAAGAAAAAAATGTACAGATTTGATTATTTTGGAGGGCAGGCAATGAGAATTGCTTGTCTCCAGCCTGAACTTAAGTGCATTAGATACTGAAATACTAATGAGGAAAATATGATAAATTTTTTTTTTTTCATTTCAAGTGTTGAATCTTCTGCTTTCTCTTTTCATATGTTTTGCCCAGGATTTATCCTGCTAGTGATTAAAAATATTCCAGTGTGGGCAGTAGAACTGTAAGTTTGATAGCATATCTTGCAGTATTGCCTAGCAAAATTTTGTTTTATTTATCATAGCTGTTTAAATGATGCTGAGTATATGTGTGTTTTCTTCCATCATTTCTTAATTATTGTTCTCTGGTCTTCTTCAGTGCATTACTTAAAAGTTGTTTTAATATATTATAGATATTCTCATTAATGCATCCTTTTAATGACTCCAGGCCTAGATATATTTTTTTAGTAAATGTATTTTAGTTACAAGCATTTGTACCTATTTTTCCCCTCTATTTCTCTGTAGCTATCTGAAATGTCATGTGATGTCTTTTAGCTCTTTCCTTTTCTGGGACTACAGAACACTTGTGATTGTGTGCTTAGAGCTGTTCCAACTATCAATTTTCTGGACAGCAATTATTCTAAATCCACTTCAAACTACAATGAAGTTGCTCTCAGCTTTGTCCAATTCAATATGAAGAAATTCTTTTAAATTCTCTTAAATCCCCACCGGGCTTAGAAAAGGATGAACTGTATGGTGGCTGTGTTTGATTTTTCTGTTCTCATTTTAGTTAGTAAATGTTATTTTTTCCCCAACATTTCTTCAAAATGTTTTCCAGTTCTATTTTCCTGTGAGGTTGGTGATGTCCTGTTCTTAGGACATCTGCCTTGAGCTTTGGCTGGAGTTGCTGGATGAATAATTGCTGAACTGGGAACACTGCAGAGACAGCTTTTAGACAATATATATTTTTTTTTAAATTCAGTCTCTTTCCCATTTATAAAATTGTGATGAATTTGATTGGGAGAGTAATTTATGTTTCTATTATTTAATTAAGCGTTTTCCTCTGTGCCCCAGTCTCCCCTCCCCCACTTGAGGAGAGGGCCTGTAAAGTAAAATAGTAGTAGAGGTAACAGTACAGTTACAAGTTTTTTGTATTTTTCTTTAGACTGCAGTGCTTTGACAAATATATGGTGCTTGAAGCTCATCAGGTGCAAACCTACAGCTGAAATATGGACTGGAATTTGAGTGGAAAATAGCATAACTTTCACTAAAGTAGCAGCCTGTTTATAGTGGGGATTAACCTTAATTTAGAGCTGCTTTGGCCACTCAGTATTCTATGGGCAAAATGACTGCCCTGTTAGCAGTAGAAGAAAATATGTGTGGAAAAGCTGAAGGAAAAAAGCTAATCATGTCCTGTGCCTAACCTCACAGAGAAACCTCTTCCTTCCCCCAAGCCAACTATGATAAAGTCCCATAAATTTTCTCCTCATGTTCTAGCTGTGTTTAAGCAGACGATACAGAAGATTTGAAGCTGTAACAAGATAGCTTTTGTCCTTGAAGAGTGGGACTGAATTTCAGCCTGTTCTTTTCTGAATGTTTTCTTTTGGCTAGACATTAGAATTGTTTTTATTTGACTTTTTTTTTCCTCTACAGGATATCTGCTAGTGAAGGGTAGTTGTTGGATGTACATGTCAGCATTTAATTTTTTTGGCTCAATGACCCTTAGCTCCTTTTGTTGAAGTTTTGGGGAGGGACTAGATTAGTGTTAATGTCTTATGTATGAGATAAACTTCTTCATCACTTAGTGCTCAAGCCTAAAGACAAAGATGCAGGAAAAAAAAATGGAGCATTAGCTTGCAGTATTTATTTTGAAATTGATTTATGCAGATTAAAGTTGTTTTCTGTATGTAACATTAGCCAAAATTTTATAATATAAACATGATTCTCTCTGACTGCAGAATTGAGTGAAATGTATCATGCGGTGATATGGGGATATAAATGCCTTTTAAGAAAAGTTAGATTTGCTAATAGGAGGGTTGGTTATAAAGTGTACAACTAAGTAGGTAAATTCTTGGTGCAAATCCTTTGGGAAGCACAGTTGCACTTGGGATGCAGTTTACCTCTGTTTGTAAGATGAAATTCCTCTTCCTTGTTTAGCATCTGTTATTTAAGAAGAAACTCTTGGGATCCTGATAATGCATATTCCTGAAAAAGTCACCTCAAGATCCACGAGAGTGTCTCAATATTGTAACCATTTAACCAAATTCCTTATCCTAATACTTTAAAGAATGCCTGCTGTCCTGCCTTTTCAAGCAGTGAGCTATGTTGGGTCTTCAAGTTAGTCAAAGTGTGACAGTGAAGTCAAAACTAGTGTTTGCTAAGGAATGCCTTCAGTGTGTTTCAGAAAGTGGTGAAGGCAGTCAGACATTGACAAAAGTGCTCAGATCCAAGGGCTTGTAGCCCAAGTTTCTGCTCATTTGCTATGTTTAATAAAAGAGGGAAGAGAAAGGACAATTTTTCATTATTAAAATTTGAAAGTTCTATTTTGAGGCAGCTTGAAATCTTTTCAATAGTAATGAGCTAGATCTGAGTCTAGTTTTCCACCTCAAGCTCCTGTGCTTCGCACTGGTTTGGGGTAACTGCAGACTGCTGTTTGTGATTTGAGCAATGAGGGGAATTTTCACATTGTGGGAATCCCCTCAGGTGACCAGGATTCAGTGGCCACCAGAGACAATGAGTGCAAGACTGGTTGTGGATTAAGGAGGAGAAATCTCTTGGAGACTGCACTGGCGTCTTTCTGTGTGACCTCAGATCGGTTCCTCAGCTCTTTCTTTTGCTGAGTTGCGTCTGTGTGCAAAGGGTTATGTTACTCTTTGGACCAGATTCCCTCTCTTTGTACACCTGTGCTGACTGATTTCACCAGGGTTACTTCTGGCCAGTACAGATGTAAGGTGAGAAGCAAGGTTTCTGTTTACATTGTCAACGACATTTGATTTCTTTTTAAATTTCAGCATTCAGCTTGTATCTAGAATATAGACCATACTTTCTTAACATGCAAGGTAGGGAGGAAAAGTTAAGATAATGAACTTTTCAGGGTATAAAACTATAAGCAGGTCAAAGACGAATGTACTAACAGGTGAGGTGCTCTGGAAATTAGTGTCTTCCCTACACAGTGCTAGGTTTTATGTGCTTATGAATTTTGGATATGCAGAGGAGCTCCTGGATGTCAGTGAGAATGTCAGTGATGTTGTTTCACACTTCAACTCTGTCCTACAAGGAAAGGCCATTGCAGTCTGCAGTGTTCCTCCTCTGGATATGCTAATGCACTGTGAAAGTGCACATCATGCCTGGATGGGCCCTGCTGATAAATACTGCCTGGAGATCTCACCAAGTGCTAATGTGTCAAAGCGCCCGCGAGGAGAGGGTGAATAATACTGCTTCGGAAAGGTCAAGTCTGCCGGAGTTAGCTGCTGGTCCTTCTTGTGTGGGGCTGGACTCCACCCTGAAAAGTTCTGTTGTTCTTTGCAATCTCAAAATCCAGTTTAATGGGTAGAATCAATAGGGATGTTAACGTGTCTTAAATTAGACAGTGGGAAAGAAAAGCAAACTCTGAAAGCTTTAAAGCCTTACTTAACTGGCTCTTTTGAGTTAAGATGGTTGTCTGATTTCAGCTCTTGCCTAATGCAGTGTTCCCCAAAGTGTTACCTGTTCTGAAATTGCCTTACTCTCATTTCCAGGCTTCTTGTGTTTCATTACCTTCTAATGAGACAAACTCTTCCACTTCTTGCAATGATTCCTGGTAGTTACCTAGGACCATTTGCCAAGCAAAGTTAGTAGTTACTCTCACTTGATGAACACATTTTAAAAAAAAGCAAACAAAACAAATCTACCTTATATTTTTTTTAATGTTACATTTTACAGTAGCATTTGACTCTCCCCTTTTACTTAAAGCTTCATGCTTTTTCCTCTAGGGCTTTGATTATTTATTATCATTCATAAAATGTTGTGAGCATGGTGTACAATTTGTGTATGTAACATTAAATAATAAAACAGATGTGACTACAGTATAATTTCAGTTAGGCTCTTGCAATTTTATTTGGATCCTGGTTATGCTAAACACTTGCCATAAAACATGTACATGTAAAACTTACACATGTTAATATTTCTAAAAAAGAAGAAAATCTTCAAACAGCTGTGAGCCGTAATGCAGTATATCAGACTTGCCAACTATTTCTAGTGTTTTGCAGGACATTTATGTTCATAGATAACCTGTCAGCCTGGATTTAATTATTTACAAAAGCATGTGTCCATCATGCAGACTGTGTCATTTCAGGCCTAAATCTCTGAGTTCTAGATGATCTGGCATTTTTCTATTGTGAGAAAGAGATGTTTCCTAAGTAGCAAGGAAAAGATTTATTGCTTCACTGTAGGTATGGGACTACAGTCTGAAGCAGAACTCTGCAAAGAGGAAATGCTCTTCCTCCTTTTGTTTTCTATTTTGTTTCTCCATGAATAACTGTTCCTTCACCCCATTTGGTTAGCTTAGAAGTTCTGATTCACCAGAATGTTCTATTCTCCTATGTTTGCTTAAAAAGGAAAAGCATTCAGAGTCTGCTTTTAGGAGTATATTTAAATAATGTTCGTTCCTCTGTTCAGCCAGTGTTTTCATTGCTGGGCATTTAAAGGATAGATGAGAGCTCATCTTTCAAGGAAATCCTTCACTGATGGTTTCTATGCACCATGGTTGTTGCTTATTTAAGTTAGGCAAGCCACTGCCCCGCGTCACAGTGTTTTGTTTGGCTTTGATTTTTCCATTCCTGATGTCTGTTGGTAATTCCAAGTTTGATATCTCACCTTTATATTTTCTTGTCTGTTGCTCTTTGAGGCTCTGGTTGCGGTCACTGCTGCTGCTTCACTGATGAAATTAAGTTTATTCTCAAACACTCACAAAGTAGGTACTGGATGATTTATGTACCGTGCAAACTGCAAGGTGCCTGGCTTCCTATAGGACTGTCCTTCTTTGTGTATGTGAAGTGTAGGGATCTCCCTCCACAGGAGACAGTTGTTAAGGTTGGGAAACACCTCTAAGATCATCTAATCCAACCATTAGCACTGACAAGTCCACTGCTAAACCAAATCCTTAAGCACCACATCTACACGTTTTTTGAATACTTCCTGGGATGGTGATTCAGCCACTTCCCTGGGGAGCCTGTTCCAGTGCCTGACCACCCTTTTAGTGAAGAAATTTTTCCTAATATCAAATCTAAACCTCCTTTGGTGCAGCTGCTTAAACTTGCAGCACCTTGCAGTTCTGTTAGGTCTGTGCTACACAAGGCCATTCTTACAAGACTTGTCTAGCTTCAGCTGCCAAATGCTGTTTCCAACACACTTGGGTGCTTGTTTAGCATTTGTGCTCTTTCTTTGAAGTCTTCTGTTGTTAGAAAACCCAGTGGAAGTGCCACCAGCATCTCTGGTGCTCCGAATTTCCACTACTCTAAAACATCTGTTCTCTGGCATTTGTGAGGAGCAGTGCTGGGTCATGGATGCCTTGGGCCTCATCCAGCCTACACCGTTCTGAAGGGTTGAGACTGTGAGGGCAGGGGAGAGGCTCGATTTTGTCAACTTTTAACATTTTCTTTTTGTCTAAGAATACAATTTAAAAATCAGGTAGAACCAAACCCCCTCTTTCTCCTAGGACTTGATGTCTCATTGAGTGCACTGGGGCCTAAAGACAGATAATTCACATTGCTTGTTGCTTGGCACACCAAGAATGGTGTATTGCACATGACTGTGTTTGACCATAGCTTTTAATCCCATGACCATTTGTTAAACATGGCATTTAAAAATGTTTGCAAATTTAGAACAGCAGCAAAATAAAACCTGACATTGGTTTATAGTAAAAGTAAATAAAATATCTTCCTAACAGTATCCCATGTGGCTAGATATAATTTTTTTCCCGAAATTCTTGTTATATGCCTTGTTGGAAAACTCAATAAACCGTGCCACTTTGTTTCACTTGCTCAGTGTTTGAAGGATGCTGTCTAATGAGAATAAATTTGATTTAAACCCCAAAACCTTAAAAATGTAGTACAGATAATGGGACAAAGATCCTGAAAATAATTTGAATCTACAGAAGTAAGTTGCAAATAAAATCTAAGATAGTGTGGGTACATATGAGGTGGAAGTTACTGTGATGGGTGTACGCTTGACTAGGTGGCAAGTCCAAAAAAGAATATTTGAGTGTACTGAAAGTAAGACTATTCTACCTAGTATAGGCTATTTGGTCAGCTTGAATGTGGTCCAGGAGAACTTTACTCCCTGAAGTAATTGACGGATCCAGGCTCCTAATTGGTCTCCCATGGAATCAAGCTAAGCTATTTGATTCCTTACCTAGATGTGGGTTGTTTTTTTTTTTTTCCTTGCATTTCAGCAGCTTCCTGTTTTCATTCCAGTGTTTTTGTAATTCAGCATAGATTATGTGTACACCTGGTAAATTATCTTCCCTCTTCTCTAAGCATCAGGATGGGGGCTTACTGGGGAAATGCAATATATCTCTATTTGCTTTTGTTAAACAAAAGCCAGCCTCAGTGGTAACTTTTCCAGACATTTTCCTGACTTAGCCACAAGAAACATCTTCAGTAATTTTCTTGTTGCAGTGCAAGCTGGGCAGCTGGATTGACAGGAGGTCAGACAATAATGTGCCAGTTTATATTCAGGTTTATAGTCATGCACAAGTAGCACAGGAATGATTTTTTAATGAATGAGCAAGCAATTGACAGTTTCGATTGAGACCTTATTGTATTCATACCTTATTCATTATCAGTTATACATCTTTAAAAGAAAACACCATGCTAATTGATAGCCACCTTTTGTTTATAATAATTAATAATATAAAATTAATTATCTGCAGTGGGTATAGAAAGAGATGATCTATGTTAATCAATTATAAATGAAACCTTAATATTTGGTGAGTCTGACAGTGATCTCTGGAAATAATTTCTTAAAAGGAACATCTTTTCGAGTAATTATTTTTTTTTCCTAAACATTACTGTTGGGAATTTACTGATGCTAAAGATATTGAGCATTTTTACCTTCTCTTTACTGGTGTTTGCACTGCCTCTTTTTTTTTTTCCCCACTTTTTCTCACTTAGCTAAGCGATAGACTTCTCCAGTGGTTTTTTTGGCTGGAAAGTAAGGTTGAGTTTGGGGGTGGTAGTGGAAAGAAAAATAGGATTAAATAATAATTTTGAAGAAGTATTTTATTTCTAGACAGAACATTATTTTGTCTCATACATTAAGCTGCCACACCTATTTTTCCCATCCTTTTTCTTCCTGGAGGGCTCTGCTCGAGGCCCCAGTGACCTCCGTGGCCACCCTTCACCACTGACACCTGGAGGTTTAAATGTGTCCTGCTTATGGAAGGTTGTATTTGTCCCCTCACAGTTTTTTTTCAAGCTTCCTTGCCTTCTTTAGTGTTGGGAAAATTCTGGTAACATGGAGGCTGTAGCAGGTGAGGATTTCTGAAGTGTGTCCGTCAAAAGTAGCAGGAGGAGTTTGATGATGCTGCATAAGCCAGAAAGGAAATTTCCTGGGCTATGGTGGAATGGATTCTTTCAATTGAAAGGAGTGCACACCTCAGCAGTGAGCACTGAGGACTAGATTTTTTAATCACAGAAATTAGAAAAAGAAAAAAACTTTTTTGGACAGGTGTCACTTGTGTCTCTGGCACAATGTGTTTCCATGTCACAATGTCTTCCCTTCTGGGCCTGTGATGGAGAAGTGGGTTGACATGCGTCTGCCTGCTGTTTACAGGATCCACATTGTGAGAAAGGAAGAGCAAGGAGAAAAACGTGACCCTTTTTGTAAGTTTTAGGTGCTGTTTTGGCGCTGCTTGACTTAGGGATCTCTTTAATGATGATGCAGTAATATGTTAAAGAGGAATGTCCTCATATCTCCTTTGAATGGAAGGTTTATTGTACTTGATTTGTTTGCTGTAGTTGTAAGCTCTCTGGAGTAATGGCCTTTCTTATGTGGTTTGTAAACTGCTGTGTTTACTCTTGATGTCCTGCAAATTGCTGTAAAAAATAGTACAGGGAATAATGTAGCATCACTTACCTCTTATTCTTTATTCTATATCCAGTGTAATAAAATTATACAATTATGATTGAAGAAGATACAGAGGTAATGTAGTCTAAATGCTGTTGTTTCCAAGGAATTAGAAGGCATTTGCCAACCTTTAATGTAAAATACCTGGTTTTTTTTTTTTTTAATTCAGTGAAGATGGATGTGTGAAGTTGGGTTTGAAAAAATCTGCTTTTATGTAGCTATTAACCTAATTTTGAGGATGTTTTAAAATATTTAGTTAACATATCTCTAGAGTCCAGTAATGTTTAAGCACGGACTCTTTAAAAACTCTGTCATAGTTAGTTTACTTCAGGTATTTGTGAACATAGGAGCCAAAATAAGACTGATTGCAGTAACATAAAAGTTAGTATCTTAAAATCTGACCTAAGTTTTGTCATTTTTGTTTAATGGTGAAAATAATGGTTTTTTTCCCATTTTGAAACTTAGGTATTGGTTTTTGCAGTGTTTTTGGTAGTATTTAGTGTTTTTTAAGACTTTGAATTACAGACTCAGTGATAATATGAGAAGTTTAGTCCAGTGAAAAACTGAAAAGTTGTTCTGAGGCACCCTGCTTGTTTTGTTAAATGCCATGATTTTGGGAATTGGCAATTTAAAAGGCAATGAAATTAATTTAAAAGGCAACCTGTGCCTTTTAACAGAAGAAGTTTTGTGACACATGGGGTACCAAGCATTGAACAGAGACTGATATCGAATGTCTACTGCTGTTCTGCAGCGACAAATCCCCTTATGAATGGCTGTGGAAAGTTTAAAGGTTATTATCTCGTGTTTGTTTACTTTGTAAAGATAAGATTTCAGAGAAAATCGAAGGGTACTGTCTGGAATTCCCAGTCACTGCAGTTCCATGGAGAGCATCGATCCCTTCCTAGAGGTTGCTGGGTACTCATTGTCTCCCTGTTCATTATAGGCTGCTGCTGAAATCTCCAATATTTCAGGTTTGCGATTCTTTTATTGTTGTTTTGGCAGTTTGTCAAAATTAAATGGCTTAACCAAATCAATATGCTGTCTTGCTTGGTAATGTCTGCATTTCGCATGTCAAGGTGTTTTGCATTTTGAATGCAGTCACAATGGAATGAGCCACAGTGATTGCAAAAAGAACCTTTTGGCCCTCCAGAGCCCTCTGACTGTAAGGAAACTTTCTGGAAAATAAACTTTGCTCAGTTATGCAATCACAGCTTCCACGGAGATCAGTGGTAATTGCACACATCTGCCCGTGGGTAGGAGTGAGTCGGTAAAGAATAGATGCTGCAAGGTCAGAGACAGCATATAAGCTACAAGGATTATAAATTTTACTCAGTTTAGAACAACTGTTTCTGTATTTGTATTTATTGGTGAAACAATTAATTGCATAGTAAGAAATAATAAAAAAAACCCTTCCTCTGTTGTGATGGCCTCTCATTCCATGGGGTGACTAAGCTTTTCTCACCAATTTTAGTCGTGGTGATATGTGGATACATGTTTATCATTAGCTAAAATAACACAGCTGTTAAGACAAGGTTTATTGCCATACTTTTTCTGCATGCTAAGCACATTCTGTGTACATGTCAAACAAAATGCCAATTTAATCGGCCCCCTCAGAGTTTCCGAAGGAGTGATGATGAAAGTTTGGCAAGTTTATTTGCACCGTTCTGTACAAAATCTGCACGGCCATTATCTCCAGACACTTGCAATATGAAAAATGCCAATGGTGTTTTTACATACTTAAGAGACTAATAAGCTACAGATGTCAAAACTGTAAAGTTGAATTATCTTGAGCATGTATGAATATAGCAGTACATTTTTTTTTTTAAATTTGTGTAGAGTTATTTTTAAGCTGTGTTTTAGTACCCAAGGCTGTTTGTATCATTTCTGAATGACCACTGATTTAGTGAAATTATTGCCTGAATTGAGAACCCATGCTATAAGGAAAAATGGAAATTTCTTTTTAAAAGTAGGAGTCCTAATTTGTTCTTAATTTGTTTGGAGCAAGAATGTAGAGGGAAGTAAACAAAAGGAAAATGGCTTGGTTTAGAAAATTGTCTCTACATTGTTGTCTGACACCCTGATAATAATCACAGCAGGTTGCCACATTTAGGTTGACAGATATATCATACAGTGGTGCAAAGCTGTCTGTCTGTCTGTCACAGAATAGATGGAGTCCAGTGCAAATGATCAGGATGTTCCCCTACTTCTGTTTCAGCAGCCAGTTTACTTTTTTGCTTCATTTAACTTTCCACCCTCTGCAGCCACACTGGTATAGGAGCTATAGTTTTTCACAAAATAAAACTTCAATCTTTCCAGGCAACATCTAAAGTATTTAATAATATACTTTATAATTTTCATTTTTACTTCACATCAGATGACAGTTTGAAGTGCTCAGGCTGAGGGAAAGGGAAATTCAGGCTAACATTTTTCACAGAGTCTATTTTGGGCATCAGCTCTGGGTGCCAAGCTTCAGAGGGAGACTTTGACTTAAAGAGAAATCTTGTGCTCTTACCTTGTGCTCACTCAGGTTTGAACCACAGGATTCAGCACCTCTGTCAGGCTTTAAACCTTTCAGACCGAGTACCCCAATTTAGTTACTCTTTTTGATAAGCTGACTTATGTGGGCTGCCAGAGGGCAATGAACCCACCCAGAATCAGGCAAGAAAAAGACTTGTCTGAATGCCCAGTTTTGTGCTTAACTTTCAAGACTGTCTCCTTGGGCCTCTCAAAAAATCTCTTCTTTTATGACAAGCCAGGAAATCTTTTAACCAGACCTGAACTAAACATTTATGTCCCCCTTTCTAATGCTTTCCAGACTAACAGTAATCTTTAAATACTGTTTTTCATGCATGGGTATCTTTAATTTACTGCCTTTCTTTTTTTTTTTGGTCTTGTTTATTCAACCCAAGTTAGTATTTGAAAAATAAGGAGGTAAAATGCAGAGTACTTACAAACATGGATAATTTTGTAACCATGATTGCATGTTAATGCCAATGTATTTCTAATCAATTAAGTGTTTCCATCACAAGTGACAAAAAACTCAATCAGGATTACTAAGTTCAAAGGACAACTGATGGACTTCCATGATCCACCTATAAAGTGGATGATACTTTCATGAAGCTGAATGCAAATGTTTCCATTACAAGGTAATGGACAACAGTGACTGATCAGCAAGCTTAATTTTTACATTTTTTCTTTGTTAATCCCAGATCAGATAATTAATAACTCAAGGAATTTGCAATGCCAGAAAAATGCAGCTATGTTATTCTCAAGGGAAAGGTAGCTTATTGACATTTCGAATATCAGTCCTCCAAGTGTATGAAACTAGTTTCCTCTGCACACAACAATTTCCATCCTGGAAATTATTGATGTCAACCTACCTAAGGACAGTAGCCCAGTGATGCTAAACCTTTTCCCAGTTTTGTTCTCCCATCCCTGCCCTAAATGTTAGCAGGATTTCTGTGCTTATTGGAAAGGTTTTCTGTGAAAATGAAGTAATACAACTTAGGCACAGTTGGAAACAGGTTAATTTGTTTTCAATTGCTAGATGCTTTTCCATTCAAATGTGACTAAATTCTTTGCTCCTGACAAGTTATATATGAAAGTTAGTTGGACTGGGGGTGGATATTGAAACAAACAAATAGACCAGGAAACAAAAAGAACAAAAAATTAATTTTAAATTACTGGATTTAGCAGAGTTGAGTGACAGTGTCCTGGTGTCATGTTAAGACTACAGTATGAAACAAAACCTCTGTTTAAGCAGCTGCAGGAAGTTTTCACTTCCCTGTAGTCAGTTTTAGTTTTGAAATCTTGTTTGCTGGCAGCTTGTTTTGTTGTAGTAATGATAAGGAGACATGACCTGAGAACTGGGGACATTGCTAGGAAATAAATAGCAAGGTTAGAAGAAAGAAACATGTTTCTTACTTTAACTAATGGGTATGTGACCATGTGTTATGTTGTAAGCTTGAATTCCAACAGCAGGTAACAGTCATGTACAGTTTTATTGTTGTATTCTGAAAATGTGAAATGTGGGTGCTTTTAGTTACCTGGCCTCGTTGTGTTTTGATGAAGAAGCCAGTTGTTTGCTCTTGTTGTTTGCTGCAGAAATAGAGAACTGATGTTTTACCAGGGAGAAAAATAACAGCAGGGAATGGGGAAAATTATTTTATGTATTGCTGTATGTGATAGCAGGAATGTTTGAGGTCAGTGTTGTTCAAGCAGTTGGCTGGTTAGAAACCCTTTAATCACATCACCCCTAGGTATCCACAAGTTTTTATGCAGAAATGTTCACAGAGATGAATGCTTTATGACTGCTTTAAAAATACCTTTCACAGCCTAGAAATATCATGCTTTCAGGTTCATGGTGTGGTTTTGGGGTTGTCCTGTGCAGGGCCAGGAGCTGGACTGGATGATCCTTTTGGGTCTCTTCCAGCTCAGGGTATTTTCTGGTACTGTGGTTCTGTAGGCATATTTGCTAGTGGATATCATCACATACACATGTTTCTATACCACTTGTACATTGATACAAGGTGTGTTGATTCCTTGATACAAGGAATGCAAGTTATTTTCCTTTTTTGCCAATAGTAGTTCTGTAAAGTTACAGGCAGCCAGTTCTACGTTGCCACAGAACACATTCCTCCAAAAAAGACTTACAGAAAGGTCTTAATCTTGTCTGGGAAGGGAATGAAGATCTCTTCTACAAAAAATGGTGATTCATATTGCTGTGCTCAGTGAGGCCAGCCAGATACTAGGAAGTTGCTGAGCTGCTGAAACTTCTCTGCATAAGCTTTCAGCTCCAAAAAATACTTTTCTGCTCCTTGATTGGGATATTGTTGTTCTTAGTCATCAGAGCCCAGGATATCACCACACACCTGTGCCATGTGTGTAAGAACACAGCTTTGTGCTGGGGAAGATCTAGATGAAACACAGGTTTTGTTTAAGTGTTGGGAACCTGTTAGTCATTCTTACCACCACTGACTGAGTGCAAAGTATCATAAAATAGTATCCATTTCTTTTGAAAACTCTCTCCCTCGCTTATACATTTCCCCTGTTGACTTACAGTGAAAAGCAGCTGTTGAAAACTTCCAAGATTTTTGTCCTCTGGTAGCCTGGTGTCAGTTCAAGGAGACAATCTTTTCAGCAGGTGAAAGAGGCTGCTAAAAGCTTATGGGGGTTCTCTGCTAGGCAATTTCTGCCAGGAGCATTGGAGGTTTCCTCCTTGCATATCTGCTGAAAAAAGTTGAAGAATAAGTGGATTTGTGCATGTGCATTTAGGAGATGATCTATCAACATGAGGTTTAAAAAAAAGTTTTCTAGGAAGTCCATGAGATCTTTCTGTGGGTCAGTGTACAATGACTGTGTAAGCTCCAGGATTTTCATTTCAACACCAGGCAGCATCTTAATGACACCTTGCAATATCTCCTGGCCCTGGGTGATGGGGCAAGCATTACAGCCCCAGCTGTGGTGTTTTGTGTCTTGCATTGTGTCACTAGTCAAGACTTACATCAACCCTTAGCGATAGTGATAGGTGCACTGTGCCAGTAGATGGTCTCTGTTTCTTCAGGAGATACAACTCTATCAGGTTCCTTGGGCAGACCAGAGACAGAGTCACTAACAAAATGTCTAAGTTAGATCCTAGATCCCCAAAACAGTTGCTTTCATGACACAGACTTCATCTGAAGGGAATGTCTTTGCAGAATTGATGGGAACAAGAGCCATTCTGCTTCTTGATGTGTCCTCTCATGCAGCTTAAAGCACCTGGTGTGATTTAGAGAAACTCAAGTATGAGGCAAATCATCATTGGGCATGTGAAGATGTTGAACCAAGATTTTGTGATAAAGAAGTCTCAGGTGGCTCAGTCCTTGTTAGTTCCTAATAAGTGCAGTTGTTACTGAGCACAACTGAGTCAGGAGAGCCTGTGGCTCAGAGCTTGGTGCTGGTTTTTCATGGGCCTGCCAGGAAGGGAGGATATGGGCTTACCAAACACGTTTGAGAGACCATTCTGGATTGAATAATAGTTGTGGTTCACCCACATTCTTTGCTATGTAGGGGCCTATTTCATACACCTCAGGTTCAAGTTTGGGTTGAGTCTGAACTATTTGAGTCCTAGTATGGGTTGTATAAGGCCCTGCTGTTGTAAAAGTGAAGTGTCTACTTTGAATTTAAATGAAACTCTGATAGCATCCTGAGCTCAAAGGCAAGTCACTTCTACAGGCTGTATTAAGGTGAAATTACACCAACAGTCTGATTCACTTAGGCTATCACAGACTTCCTGGTGTTCATATACACCAGGGGAGGTTGAGACACTAACTGCATCTGGTCTCTCTGGTAGGAGTTTTAGGGAATTGTCATGTCTGACGCTCCTCAGTGAGAGAAGAAGCAAGAGCCCTTCTTGAGATTTGTGATCTCCATAGGTTGGCTCTGAAAAGAGTGCTGCAAGTTGTCTTCTATTTTTGGTCATTCCCTGAATTAGTAAGAAAGTAATTGGCCCTTGGACTTTACCTAGTAACAGTGAATGCTTGAAATCTTACATTTGATGTCTGAAAGCACAAGAGGGGAACCTTCTCAGGGTTTGCATTCTGCTTCAGGTTTCTTTTATTTCAGTAGTGACCCCAAGAAACCATCATTTTATAAGCAGAGAGCAGGCACCTGCGCTACATCTGTTCCTTCTTTTCATCTGTCTTCCAAAGCTCTTCTAATGTTGTTACAGTTATCTAGTTTTTTTGTTGCTTGCCAGAAAGTTTTTGATTCTCAGTTGTCATTTCAGGAGACAAAAGAATAGCAGAAAATCTTCTGTGGCTAGGAAGGTAATGTTAGTTGTGGTTTTTGATGGAATTACTTCTACTGCAGAGCATCTTATAGCCTCAGGCATTTGGAGAATTTTGACTTTTCTCCTGAGCTCTCCAACCATTTTTATATTCTGCTGGAGCATCAGAGAGGTGGATGGGCCAAGACCATGTCCTCCTAGGGTCTGTTTTAGCTGCAGTTTTTAAAACAAATGGATTTTTTGTTTTCTTCCTCATTCCAACTCTTTCAATAGCTTTAATATTAGAAAGAAAAAAAGACTACTATGTTCATGGGATTCAGTGCTTATAGTTTTCTTTGCAAAATGGTTATTGAAAGTATCAAAAATGCAAACAATTATCTTTGAAATTTAACTTCAAAAGTGTCAAGATGCATTGCATTGCAATCCATTATCCAGCTTAAAGTCCAGTAGCACTTCTCTGTGTGGAAAGTCTCTTCTGACTTTATGGTGGCTAGTAAAATGTGATGCAAAGCACTGTGATGTTCTCTAAAAGTCCTGGGGCTTCAGTTCATCTGTAGTTCTCTCTGATTTACCTTAGCCCTGGGAATTTAGTGAGTGTTAGACAGGGGTTTAATGCCATTTGAAGGATGTGGAAAAATTACCTGTGGGAAGGTGCTTGTGTTTCTGGGAGAGAGCCTGGATTGTTCTGTGCTTGACAGAGTAGATGCTCTGCAAGGGACCGCTCTGTTTTCTGACAGTAGTTTTTTGAGCAGATATAAATTGAGTGAATGCAATGCGTGACAGAATCCCACTGAACTGATTCTAAACTTCTAAAACATTCTGTTAGATAAAGCAAAGATGGTCTTGTAGATAAATTGTCTCAATAAAAAAGTATAGTATTACTTTTAATGAGATGATCTGCACCAGTGTCTTTAGTTAAGTGTGTGCGTGAGCCTGCATTTCAGATTGAAGAAGTAATGGAGCTGAAGGTAGTGTAGGCTTGTCCACTGGGTTTTGGATAGCAAATATGTCTGAAAGGTGTGAAGTTCTGTGATACCAGGATTATTCTAAAGAAAAAATAAATTGTCCTGCAACTGACCTCTTGTGCAATCATCAGTTTGTCACTGATCAAGAGTGCCAGCCGGCCATGTGGGAAGTGTTTCTGAAGGGATTTGGGGTTTGAAAACTTAGAGTTATGGGTGTTATCTTTCAGAGATAGTTTAAAACTAAAAAAAAAATAAAAATGGGACTGTGTACAGTGGCAGAGTGAGAACAGTGGTGTGGTATTATTTTTATGTTAGCATATGAAAATGAGTATGAGACTGGAAATCTCATTATTCCACTAGTGTCTGAATGTTGGAAGTTGAGTCAGTGAGGGAGAGAAGGAAGAGAATAATGTGGGTGCTGCAGCTCTCCATTTTTATCTCCTGTAAGAACAACAGCCATGAAAAAAAAATCTAAATTTCTGGAAAAGAAAGAATGTTTATTATAGAGATTCTCTAGCAGCTGAACAAAGCAGACACCTATATATAAGATGATTAATTAAACCAGTGTATTTGTGTTTATCCAAAATGGTCAGGAAGAGGTCAGACCTAACTGAACTTCCTAAAGCTCCTTTCCTTGTATCAGGGAATTCACCCTGTTCCAGACCTGGCTTTTAGTTGGATGTATCTTTGCTTTGGTAGCTGTGACTTTCATTAACTACAGTGATCCTGGATAACACCTGGATAAGTTAACTCTTTATAATTATTTGGCAAGTAACGCTGGTTTTCTTTTGCGGAAAACAGTAGTCATTACATAAATGAATCACAGTACCACAAATGGCAGGGCTCAAAAGCTTTTCAAACATTAGACCTTGTATAGTGAAAAAGAAAAAGCCTGGTTCAGAACCTAAAGAGGGAGAGCAGTACCAAAACAGTGATAAGTGAAACAAAAAATTAGGAAAGACAGGTTGGAAGATAAGTGTAGGAAAGGCAGATGAATCACTGAATTGCTGAGAATGACAGACTCTGTGTCATAGCAAATGCCTGCTCCATGAACAAAAGAATTAACAAGGTAGTAATGTTGTAAACACATCTTATATAAGACTTAGTGTTTCATGTTAAAGGATTATTATGATTGCTGTAATGATGTTTTCATCAAGAAGAAAGGGTTTTTTGAATAAAAATTTTGTCCAGTGCTTTAGTTCTGCAAGAAGAGACTTGATTGAAAAAATGCATTTAATTTTGGAAAAAGAATTTGAGTCATCCTTTGAAAAAATTACTATGGTGATAGCAAATTAAGCATACAGAGTATTTGGGTTATTTATAAAGTTGAAGAGGCAGGTCACTCCAAACTGTAGAGAATAAGAAAGATTAAAGTGCTGTAATATTAATTTTCCAAATGTAAGCACTGTAGTGTGTGATAAGAAGAAGCTGCATGATCAGATTAAGCTATATAAACCTCTGCAATAACTAGTGTACCCAGTAGGAAAGGCTACTGTTTACTCTTAGAGCATTTTCATTGAAATATATTAAAATACTGGTTGTTTCCAGGTGGATGAATCTGTCTTGCATTAGCAGAGTCACTTGTCGCAGTTTACCAAATTCTGTGTAAGCAGAAATAAACAAACCCAATCAGTCAAGATCACTGCATCACAAAATATGCTTTATTTTGGCAAGTCTACTTAGTTTTAATTGCATATGGTCTCAAACTTGAACCCTAGGTCTAAAAAGCTTAGGAGAAATTTGAATTGGAGTTTAGACTTCACAGATTTTATTTTGTTAGTTAGAAAATGCTTCCAGACTTCGGCCTGCACCACATATTTATTCATGAGAAACAAGCCTTTTATATTAGGTGTTATATAAACATGTGTCAAAGACCCAGCATTATTTTTTATTGAGCTGCAAATAACATGTGCAGTTGGGAGTCAGTTTTTTTTATTTACTGATTGCTGCTGGCATGCTGGTCCCCAGGCTGAATAGGCAAGAGGGGTTCTGCACTGAGGGGAGCACACAACCTTCCAACAAAGGGAAATATGGCTGGAAAACACTCTTCTACTTTCTTCCTCTTCCTTTTCTTCTCAGCCTTCCTGACTGAAAGAGGTTGTCTATGAGGAGCTTTCTTTAACAAGTAATTCCTTTAGGGTAAGTATCCTTGTTTGGAGGCATGGCAAGGGAACTCAGTGTCTAAAGGAACCTGTGGCCCTTGACAGTGCTGGGAGGAGTTCTCCACCTGTCTGCAAGGGCATTTGACAGCCAGGGCATCCTTCCTGAGGTACTGGCTGCTATAAAGCCCTGGATCTTTGCTTCCTGGTGGGAATACAGGGCTCGTTGACCTTTCATTTCAGTGGAGTTCCTGTTTCATGCTCTAAGCACCTGGAACTCTGCCATAGGCTTGAAAAGGAATGATTGCCTTCATAGGCAGATTTTGCAAGTATAGGTCCTAGCCAGCATTGTAGACATTTTTCCTCAAAGAACAAGTAAAAAGTGCTAAAGCTGCACCTGGAATTTGAAAAAGAAACTTTGAATCTGACATAGAATTTCCTTGTGGAATATGGCTTGAAAATCCTCAGAATTTGAGCCCAATTTGTAGCAAACCCGGGAATTTCTTAGGAGAGATACTTTTTGGCACTTAAGAATCCAGCTCTCCAAGTGCTTACTGTTTGCCATTTTTCCCTATTTATTTCAGGCTTTTTTTTTCCCAATCTGGAGCAGATCAGTGGAATTTATGCTGCTATAGTGCTTTCTGTACTAATTCTGCAAAGTTAGTTACACTTTTCTGTCTTAGCATGATGTTGATGGCATTGATAATAAGCATAAATGAGGAAGCAGACTAGAGTTTTACAATATCAGGTTCTAGAAATCACAGTGTAAACATGTAATACACTGGATTAATCGAGTGGTTTTCCAGTGTGATGGGTTTTTTTGTGCTGATTACATTAACCTGTCTTCCAAATGTAGATGGGATACCCTGTTCCCTGTCTTGGTAGTTTTATGGATTTACATCATCAGTTACTTCTTAACTTTTAACTCAGGAGGCAGTAGTTTGTAATGTTACTCCTTTAAAGGCTGTCTCTGATCACTTTTTCTGAGAGCATTTGGCACGATTTTTTGCTCTGTCTTTTCAGGTAAATGTGCTTTTCTAAAAGGCAGTTGGAAAAATTTTGCTGGTTTCCCATTTATCACTTGTCCTGTAGTAGCCAGGAATTAGATGGGTACTATGGACTTGTATATGCTTGGTTTTTTCCCTTGGCTTTCTGTTGTATGATGATGTTTCTTATTCAAACAGTAAAGAGAAGAAAAGAATTCCAGACTTTTTAAGATCACCCTCCTGTTCATTGGAAAAAGAAAGGGAAAATCTTCTGCATGCATTGAAGTGACTAGAGAATTTTCAGCACACCAAGTTCCTATTTTCTAATGTTTGCTTTTTAATCCTCAGTGAATTCCTGATTCAGAGTTTAGTGATGGAGAAAAACTTCTTGTGTGTTATTTAAGATAAATTATATTTCTATTATTGAAAGGAGGTATTCAGTAACCTGTTAAAAACTGACATTTCCTCTGCCACGTAGATTTGGTTGGTTTGTTTAATAGTGCACTCAAGTGACTTTTTATGCATTGGGATTTTCTCCAGCACTGAAGATGATTTTGTTCAATTGGATTTTTAAGCATTTGAAAATTGGAATAAGAAAGGCAGCATTGTTTAGGGCCCTGACTGGGTTTTTAAAAACAGGAACAACTCATAGCATTCCTTATTAAATTTAATTAATTGCTGCTGGTGGGCAATATGGCTGAGTTATTGTTACAGTGAGACCAATAACTAACATAATTTGGATTTCTGAATGTTCAGACCTTAGTTAGAGCTTTGCCTAAGAGTAGTTTGATTATTTACTTCTAGAAAATATATTTTTCTTTTATTTCAAAAGGGTATTGAAGGGCATTTCACTTGTAGATTTATAAAAATTTTGGTGTTTCTATTGGCTAAATTTTCTGTAAGAATTCAGGTTTATTAGCAATTAAAAACATCTTTACTATTTGGTACCTGCTTAATAGTCAGATACAGGCCATTAATTTGATCTCTTTCTGTTTTCTGTTGCACAGATGTTCGCATTGCAAAAATCATTATTGTCTGTCGGTAATCAGTGCTCCTATCGGCAAAGCCAATATAGGAGTGGGGAACTAAATGGGTGACTGAGGTCTCATTCTATTCTACAGATACTCTTTCCAGCTGAGCAATAAAGGGGGCTGCATGAGGAAAGGCACCTTTGGTGCATCTGAGATGTCTGTTCCACGGCTAAATGGAATTCTCCAGCCTGACCGTTCACTCACTCAGCACCAAGCCTTTATGCAGTGAATAATTATTTTTAATGAATAGCACGGGGAGTTAGATCCTTATGACTTAGTTATTTCTCAAGTGAACTCAAATTCTGTTTCCACAGTAAATATGAAGTTGTAATTTGTGATAGGAGTTTGAAGTAATGTAGTTGTGCAAACCTTTTTATGCTCAGATGAAACATGCTAAATGTTTTAGAAAGGTTTGCATTTGATTTTGAGAAAATAAAGCTTAGGAGTTTGTTGTGATCCTTGGCTGAAAACTAAAGTAAATATACACAGTGCTACCCTAAGTCTTAGTGTATTTAAGTATCCGTGGTTGGAAAATGCATAAAATGGAAGATCTACTGATTTCTTCAAGCTCTGTCCTCATTGTATAAGGCATAATGCTCTTGGGTTTACCTATAAAATTATGAAATGAATGTGGGTCGCCTAGGTAAAATTCTGCTCAGAGTGAAGTTATTAGTTAAATTCCCATTGAATGAGGTGAGGGCAGAATTTCACTGACACATGGGACACTTAAAATCCAGTTCAAGGTTAAAAATAAACTAAACCCCTAATTCACATTTGAAAAGTATATAGTATGTCTGTATGATAAACTTTACATCCTTACTAAAAAAATGTATTTACTCCAAACTAGTCACATCTCTCTCCAGACAAAAATACTAAGTTAAATCTGACTGAGTTTTATAGAAATGAATCCTCACTGTGTTCAATTATTGATTGTTTTTATTGATATATCAATCATATGATATATCAATATATACACGGTGATATATCAAACCTCTCCAGTTTGATGACATTTTATGTCCATTTAGGTTTCCTTTAAAAGGAGTCAGTCTCTTGGCACAAAGTATTAGAAGTGTTAATCCTAAATAGAGGAGCTCCTCATATTATCCCTATTCAAGTAACCACATTTTGTGAAACAAAGGCCTTTCTTGTGTTTTGTCTTTAAGTGACTAGGCAACATAGATTTTTAGTTTTAGTTCATGCTGTATGATGACTCATAAAAAAGACTTATAAAACCAAAGTGGAGGTGCTGCCTTCATTGTTTTCTTGTTTTGATGAAAGCAGAGCTTTCAGCTCTCATACTTTGTATGGGGGGTTATTGAGGGGCAGAAGCCAACCCATCATGAAGTCTGCAGCACTGAAAGAAATCCCTGACGGCTTGTTCCTAGGCTCTGGACTTAAAGCTGGGACAAAACACAAGCCCTGCTCACTGCCAGGAAGTAGTCTGCTGGTGGGTCCTTCACCTTCACAGTCACCCCTACCTCAGGGAGATGTGCTTTGAGCCTGAAAATCATCAATCCTTATCCCTCTTAGGGAGGACAGAGCAGTGGGGAATGCTGTGTCCTGCTGGGATGGAGTTACTAGCATAGCTGGAAGACATGCTGGGGAAAGGAGAAACTGTCCCAAAAGTGATCCCAGTGGTATCTGGACCAAATCTGCAGAGACCTGTGTGAGTCCATGAAGAGCAGTGAAGGGCACAAGCCCACTCATGGATGGTGGGGGTGGAAGGAGTCCCTGACTGCCTGTCCCCTCTGCTGAGTGCACAGCTGCGGCAAGGGCAGGGTGAGAAAGTCCTCATGGATTTTCCCTCTGTGTTTTTACTGAAAGGCGTAAAACCATTTCTCATCCCATACAGAGAAACTAGAGAGGCTGAAGTTTCCTGAGGAAAATGCAGCTGCTTGATCAGCATAGAAGGCTAGAAAGCAATGCTCATAATGATAATTTGTTGTTCATTGCTGCTTGGGGAAATACCTCTTACTGGGGATTCTCCTGTTTTTTTTGGCAAAAGGCATTTGTCTTGGCTGTTACAAACCATTTTGACTTGGTTCTTTCTCTCCATTTTTGCCTTACCTTCATGACTCCTACTCACTTCTTTCATAATTTATCTAAAGCAACTTTCCACAAACCCTGAGAGATCATACCCTTCAAAGCTGAATTGTGTTTCTTAACTCTCCTACTCTGCCTGGAGAGCTGTCAGGAGGTGGTTTTACATTTGGAGCAAAGATGGCTTGTTTCACCTCAGCAAGTATTTTTAGTTGCCTCTAGGCAATTTCAGATGGTCTCTATCTTGTCTTTAGTAACATACTCACTAGTATATTTTATTTTAAGTTGTGATTTGTAGTTTTTCTATAATTTGGAGATAGCCAGAGGCTGTGCCTTCTAAAAGAAAAATATTTTCATCCTCCTTAACATGAAAAAACTTGCTCCATTAACTGCATTTGACTTAATGTCATGAGCTTAAACACTAACCTGGAAGCTGTTAATCAGACCTCTGGTTTAAAACAAGGGCACAATTAACAAGTCAAATTTAGGTGGTAGCATTAAGCAGTTAGCAACTGAGTTCAGTAGTCTTCTATTGAATGTTTGGTTATGACTTTCCTGGTTGATAAATTTATCTGTTCGAGATTCTTTAGTTTTTATCCCTCATATTTGCCAAGAATTGCTTGGCTGTGAACTCTAAAAGCCTGACCAATCAGTTTGTTAAAAATATGCCTTATAAAATAGGGATTTTTTTTTCTGTGTTTATTTTTGGCCCTAAAGAGGGCTAGCAAGGTGACTTCTGCATTTTAGCATCCTCCTATTTTCTGTTTCTGGCAGACCACAGGAGATTTAAGAAATACTTTTGCTCCAGCCCATGTCCTACCCAGATTCCCTTCTCCTTTTCTGGCTGGAGTGGACACTATGAGGCAGAGTCACTGTGGGTGACTGGCTTTGGTCGGTTTTTCACCTGTTTTAGGTGAAATTCTTTCTGCTATAGCAGAGCTCTCTTGTGACTAAACTCATGAGAAGACAGCTCAAGGAGAGAGAAAAATATTTGCCCTTTCTTTTGACAAGCTGCGGAGGATCCTGTTTCCCCCACTTTTTCTAAGTAGAACAAATTCACATGTTGAAGTTTTAAAATTTTTTGTCTTTGGTTAGTGGTCTCTGCATTAATTTTGTTGTCATGCCGACACCATGGAATCATGACAGCATCTATGTCTGCCTTCACCCTGCAAGCAGGCAGAAGCTGTCAAGCCTGCATTATCTCCTGCTCTTGTTCTGGGAGAGTGGAAGATGCAGTGCCTGCAAGGTGGTTGGTAACCACGGTGCTCTTGGTGATGGCTCCTGAAAGTGCTCTGACAGTACTCTGGAGATTGTTTTACATCCACATCCATTGGGAGCAAAGAGCTACCCTCTTACCACATTAAATTAGTTTTAAAAATTCTTTTGCATAGCCTTGTAATAGATTACATTAGTGTTACAATACGTTAGTGTTGTTCCTTGTATGTTTTTTCTTCTTGGAAACATCTTTGGGGAAGCCTCCTCTTTGGAGATTTGAAGATCTCCTTGAATGTCCCAATTTGACAGGAACAGGCTTTTAAACTCAGAAATTTAGAATCTTTCACATACATATTTTACACATACAAGGAAATGCATCAGATTTAATTGTAAACAGATCATGGACTCTTGGTGCGTGTTTGGATGGATTGTGTGTGTTTCTATAAGAGTAATGTCTTGGCAACTACCTTGCTTACTACCCAAGGATTTACACTCATACTCTTGGCATTCTTTTTCCTGTATTATTAGTGAAAGTTTTTGCTATTAGGGGAAATACTTCTTGTAGAAGTTTTCCAGGGAAGCTTTGCTAATCTTCAGGGTTCCAAAGTGAGAAGGGAATGTGTGTGAATTATACACATGCACATACTGTAAAACAACTGTGTGTAATCTAACTACTGCTATTTATTAAATATTTGCTGTTGTAGGATTGTTTTCAGCTGCACATTAATTCACATGTCTTTAACTTTTGGACTGAAGTTTTCCACGCTGGCTGCCTGCATTCCGGTGTGTTTTATTTTAGTCAGAATGGCTCCATGGTTTACAATAATGGGATTAATGTAAAGCATGTTTTGCATTTATAAAAAGGAAATACTTAGGCAAACTTTTTTTAGAAGCTTATGGTCCTTGCTTATTTAGAAATTGGACAGAAACTTGGTTTTTGCTTTTTAACTTTCCAGTGCTACCGGTAAGTACCGGTAGTAAAGCATTCCTTGTCTCACCTAAGTGTACCCACATCTAACTGAGGCAATAAAGAACTGTTAAAAGCCCCTGAGGGGGTACATGGTTCTCCTGTCAAAGCAGGGTTTGAACAGAGTTGTTAACTAAGTCTGAGGCAGCGTTCTGAGGACAACGAAGAAAAGCAGTATCAGACATTCATATTTCATTTCTGAAAGCATTTTTGTCCTGGACTCTGAGAAAAACACAAATTATGTTAAAGTAAGTGCTGTGCTGGGGAGTACTGGGAAGATACAGTCAATATGAAAGGTCTGAGCTTCTGGACTGCTGGGCTCCAGGAACAGCAGGACTTGGGTTGTTTTGAGTTCTGCTGCAACATCTGTCGGTTTGATTAACTTAGTACATATTCCCAAATAGACTGGGAACGACACAATCATTTTTAGGAACATGATTTGAACATCTTAATAATGTTCTCTGTACTGTGCTTTCAAGGGTTTGATCAGAAAGAGAAATCTTTCATGATGCTTTCATCAACATGAGACTGATGTGACTCCTCTGTTTGAGAGTATCAGAGCTCATGGAGAAATTTTGCAATCCTTATATAGTAGAAAAAGCCCACCTTTTTAGTTTTTGTTTATATTTCTTGATCGTAAAGAGATTGAGATTTCTTAATTTTTTTAAAATCCATTACTTGCAGTCTCTTGAGTACACAAGGATCTGGGTAGAAATGGAGGAAAAACTTATTTGCATTTATGTGTGTCTAAAATGATTCAGTGAGATTTCATAGTTAAAAATGAGTTAATATTCTGGCAATATTAATTAAACATCACCATACTTAAGCACTCATTTATTTGCTTAGGGAGTTGGGTTTTAGAACTAATTGAGTAAATAAATTCTGTTCAAAGAAGTTCTGTGAAGAAATGGGAGTTTAAATAATGCTTTTTACTGTGTAAGAAAAATTAAAAATGTTATATGCCTTTGATGGTCCAGCAAGCCTGCATGTGCTTTCTGTCCCTTCTCCTACCCCTTTTGGGAGAAATCCAACATGGTTAATATGTTGGGATGCAGCATTGAGGGGGGGGAAAAAAACTACAAAAGTGTGTGGATAGCCAGTATTTGTTAACAAAGTGAAGCATGATTTGAAAAACACTTTGTGGTTGTTTTGTTTGAAATAGTTTGTTTGCAGATTTAGGCCAAGATCCTGTTGGGATCTCTGGCTTGTCAGTGACCCGAGAAAAGTTGGGAAGTCTCTTTTCCCAGCCCAGTGCTTGATGAAGGAGTCAGGGCTTTTAATTTCTTGGTCTCAAGGTTGTTTATTGTATCTTAGCTATAAAATTCTTTCTCCTGTCCTGCTGAGGTCCACTCATCATGACAGTCTGAGGCACTCTGCCTGCCCTGGGGCGGTGTTATGTCTTTACACTAGAAACTACGTATACAATGTTTACAATTACTTTCCAATACCTATCACCTATGTTAGACCCTGAGCGTCTGCTCTAAACCAATCTGTAAGTGCCAACATCACAACAGAAGATGGAGGCCAAGAAGAAGGAGAAAGGCTGAACATGCCCAGATCCCTCCGTCTTGCCTCCTGAACCCCCATTCCAAAAAGCCCAAAATCTACTTTTCCACCCCGTGATAACTTCACTATTATTCTTCCTAAACTGTTGTGGCTTGATGATCTTCATATAAGGTTGGTAACTTGCTCCACAGGTCATAATCAAAACCACAGGCATTTTGGCCTCTGTGCCAGGGTCCCTGAGACCCCTGGAAGGGGTCTTGGCTGCTCAGGACAGCCAGAGGGATGTTCTGGATGTTCTTGGCTGCTCAGGACAGCCAGAGGGATGTTCTGGGTTCCCACAAGATCTGTCTGTTGGGGATCCTACAGGAATACACCAGCTCAGACATCAGGAAAATTCTGCCACAAGCACTGCAGTGGTGCTTCTGATGTGTGGTAGTCATCACATGAGGGCTTCACTAAGAGCCCCGTGCTGAGCTACAGCTTGTGCTCCACATCCAGGTGGAGGTTTCCATCTTTGGGGAGGGCTCCAGAAACACAAGGTCCCCACTGATGATGCTCCCGTGGATCCTTCCCAGTAGGAGCTGGGTGGAGTTGGATGGGCCAGCTCTGGGCCTCCCCTGTGTTTCCCACCTGGGCACTGAGGCAGGAAGGGCTCCTGAGGGCGGCTGAGCTGCACCAGCCTCGGGAAAGCCAACATGGAGCTCACTCCAGAAAAAGGGGTTGTGTAGCCCTCAGGGGCTGAGCCAAGCCATTCCAGTTGTGGGGTTTTATACTCTTACTGCTGTGTTGGGGCATCCACCTGCATAGGGAGTTTGTCAGAGAAGCAGGGAAGGCCCTGAGGGATTATTGTGAGGCTGGTGAAAGCTGCTGGTGTCGGTCTGGCCTCTGCTGCCTGTGTGTTCCTCTATGTCTGTCTTCAAACCCCTCAAATGACTGACTCTAGGTTCAGCTTTACTTATGGGATAAAGATTGATGTAAGCTCTGAAGTGTTTAAGTAGCCTGACTGCTGTATGAAACACTGGAGTTTGTTTAAAAACTGAAACATTCCCTTGTTTGCCAACTGCCACTTCCGGTATTGTTTTCTTTATCTCCAGTAGCACTTCTGGTAGCCCCTGATTTTAGTGAGGGAAATAGCAGTGCAGTCAGGGTCTGGTGCCTCATGACTTCAGAGAAGATCCTTTCATCAGTTTTAGCAATAATAGGCTCTTAAAGCAGTATGGAAAATGAACTAGCAGCAGTTCTGTGAAAGAGACCTCGGGAACCACCACTGCCTTTACCATTCACTGAGAAAGTCAAGTCTTGGGCTGAGAAAATTTTTTTTAAAATAAAACCCCCAAACTTGAGTGTAATGAGCTGACATAGGCTGTATAGTAATAATGATAAACTTTATAAAGCAAATGTCTCTTATTAATGTGCTGCAAAGCACTCCAGAGATTCTCAATGCTCAAATTAAGCTATAAAAGATAATAGAAGAACTTATAAAGTTTCTGTGCAGTGAATGATTTCATGACAGTGGCTTTGTTTGTTTTAATGATGTGAGCAAAGGGCATTTGCCCAGCATCTTCAGCATTCCCAAGGGGAACAGGTGCAGCAGTTACATTTTAGGGCTTGTCTGTCATTATAGAGGTGCTTTTCTGTGCAGCTGTATTATAATGTACTGCATAGATTGCATGTGAGATTTGAAGTTAAAAAATTCAGTAAGGAAACAGAAGTTTACTTCTGCTATGATTCAGCTGGTTGCAGAAATAAATACATTTACTTACATTTGCATAATGCATTTGAAAAATAATTTAGGGCTGTGACTTTTTAGTGACATCCGTAATCGTAGTGTAGTTCTCTGTGGACTGCATGACTATTATAAGCAGTGATGTTTTATTGATGAGCTCACCCAAGGAGTCAAGAACCAGTTGGAAATGGAGACAGATTTACCCTCCTTCATCTCAGATGATCTTTTTGTTTTTCCAAAACCAAGTATAAGCAAAGGGTTTTTGACAGTGCTATAGCTACAGTCACCTTGGACTGTTCCCACCTGGCCTTATATCATCCATGGGCATTCTTTCCTAAGGAGCAGGTGTAACAGTGAAGTAGGGAATTTTTCATCCACCTAACTGGAATAACAGAGAGAAGTCTGGATTTTAAAGTTAGATTTGAGGTATCGCTAATAGATTTCAATTTGAATGCTGTATGTTTAGTTCCTGTTATTTTTGTAGGTGTCCTTTGCCTCTATTCCATTCACTTTCACGATAAAATTGCTTTATTAAGTGCAGCAAAAGCACCTGGAGGAGGATTGACTCATATTCTTATGAGGTGATTTTTTCTTTTAGTGTAAATTAGTCTTGTCTTTAAGCAGTAAAACGTCTGCAGTGGTGGCATGAAGTGCTCTAGAAGAGCATTTACTGCAGGCATCCAGGTTTGCGTCCAGGGCTTTGTACAAAGACATTTCCACACAAGTGTGTACACAAATACACCAACAGTTTTCAGAGACATTTTGCGTAGCGCTTAAAATGACAAGAGGTTGTTGCAAGTTGCTGACATATAAAAAGGCTGCGAGAAAATGCCTCTGAATTGGGAGAATGTATTTTCATTCATTAAGAGGGAGAAGATAACATTTTTCTTGAAGTCACTACTTGTCAGACTGTTCGTTTGCAGTGGTTTTTTTCTTTTTTAATTTAGCAGATTTGTCTGGGTTTTTGAAGGAAGGATTAAAATAAAAGGAGGAAACTAGATCCCTTTCTCACTTGCAGGGGTGGAGGTTTATCCCAGCTGTGACTGCTGCTAAGTTCCCTATAAAATGCTCATGAGAAGCGTTGCCCAACTTCGCTCATTTGTTTCAATTAAAATTTGGCATTGTCAGTTCAGACTTTTGGTGGAGTGCAGTTTGGTAGTTCATATTATGCAGGTGAGTATGGAAGGTAAGGTATGTGTGTGCAAAAAAGGTATTGAGCTGGAAACCGGAATTGAACTACATTCAGTTTTTGCCAATTATGCTTTTAAGTTTGTGCCATTTTAATAGTTTCCTGAAGTGATTGTGTTACTAAAAAAGTACCCCTCTGAACTGAAGTTTTTGATGTTTGCTTCTGGCTACAATGTAAATTTGGCTTGGTTATTTGTTAAAAATCTACACAGCTCTCTCTGCAATGCATATTTGATTTTTTTCTCCTCGTGAGTTCTGTATGATTTTCATAAAAAATCCCGGAGCCTTTTCTGAACTCTGAAATAAATGTGGAACTTCAGTCATGTCATGAAGTCTCAACAGGTAAAAAATAGGGTTTACATCCACATATTTTTATGTATAAGATGATGCAAACAGTAGCAAAACCTTTGACTTCTAAAATTGTGAAGATATATGTGACTAAAAATGGCCCATTACCAATCCATAATGTGCACTGAATTAACATACCGGGGTTGGTTGGTTTGGTTTTAGTTCTGTCATCATGGCAGGGAACAGACATTACACATCATTTTGGTTGCTTTTTCTTGCATCTTGTTTAAGAACAAAGAACACCAACAAACACCACACAAGGAGTTTTAAGCTAGAAGAGATAAGAAGAGGCAGAAAAATGTCTAGATAAATCAGGATCAGTCTTGCTATCTTATGCATGTACTGGGTAGCAACCGACTCCTTCCAAAAAATGGGACTCAGAAAAGTAATCCTTCCTTTTGCCATAGGAAGAGATGCATGATGCAGCTCCTCTGGGGTTGTCCCCTCAGTGACAGCAGCCCTTAATGTTTTTCTGGTGTCCCAGAAGACAGCAGGGCAGGCAGTGGTCCCAGGGCATGGGGTGTGTCCCTTTCAGCCAGAGGTGGGGTGATGCAGTCAAGCCTACACATCACTGCTGCATGGAAGATTCCAGTTTACCTGTGGGTTCTGGGCTGACCATCCTCTTTCAGAAAGGTTTTTGGACACCTTCACGTTTTCTTAGCTCAGGGGTGCAAAGAAATGCTGCAAAGCCTTCCAGAAAGCGAGTGCCATTTGCAGGATCTGCGTGCAGCCCCACGGATTTTGCATTTAAAAAGAATGTGAGGCACAGATATTTAGTTTGATGGTAATTAACTTTGAACAGTGTACTGAAGTATCTGGCACATTTAGAAGTGTTTTAAAATCAAGGTTTCAATTTGTTTCTGAGAAATTTTGTAGTTAACCCAGTTTCTGCTCTTGATGCATGAGTGACTGGGTACCATATGATGAACTGTGTTATATAAGATGCTCAAATTGTTGATCCAAAATTCTAGCTATTTAACTCTTCTGGGATCTTAGTGTTTCTTGTTTTATTTTTGTCCTGTTTTCTCTTTTCAGTATTTGAAGTGTTGATACGAAGCCCTTTTCTGCCAGCGCTGTTAGCAGAAAGAACTTATGTATACCCATCTGCCTGTTCCTTGGGCATGGCAATGGGTTGTGCTACCAGGAGCTTTTAACTGTGTGGTAGATTATTACAGGAGGGATTTTCCTGCTTTCCCCTCTATTTCCTCTAAATAGGTTTGTTTCTTACAGCAGGATATAGTGCAGTAAGAATAATCAGCATCATTGATTCCAGCTGCTTCCTCAACAGAAAAACTACATTTTATTTGGATGAGCTTTGCTGTCTCCTAAATATTTTGAGAGGAAAACAAGCTTCTCCCTTTCTGTGAATCTTTCCCACCCAGATGTTCAGTTCTTTATTGTATTTTATTAATAAGTCCACTGCTTTTTTAGCTGTAGGGCTGCAATGCAGCAAGCAGATGCTCCTGTTAGAAAAAATTTCATATTATTGGAAGCTTAATTATCAAAGGCACAAAGTCAGACTCTCATTAAATTTTCCACTTGTTTTAAAGGGGGGCTGGTGGGGTTGAAAGGCAAAAAGTAGTTTTGTGGGGTTTTTTTTTGTGGTAAGACTGATGGTAGCTTAACAGCTGGGAAATACAAAGCTGCAGCTCTATGACTTAACAAGGAAGATAATGATTGTTCATCTGCAGAGATCATTATTTTCTTCTAATATGAGATTGCAGTGTTTCTGTTTGGGGCTGTGAAGCTTTAATTACAGTTTGCAGTTATTTATAAATTACGACTGTGCAGGCCCTTCCTATGGGAATCTGTCTTTATTGCAGAGGGTTGTGGTGGTGGGAGAGAGGACTGACAGGTAGGCTTGAAATACTGCACATGTAATCTCCTGGACATTTGAACGTAAAAGTTGTGGATTTGTACTTTTAAAAGGCTGCTGTAAAACACAAAACAAAGCTAAGGGATGGTATGTGTGGAGAGTAATGAGAACAGCTGAATGGGATGTTTGCTTGAAAAAAAAACAAATCAGCCCAATTTTCCTTCATAAGAATACCAATTGTTGAGTTGTTTGGTCGACCTCCCCTCGCTGTTACTAAGGGAGATGCTGTCAGCATTGTGTCAGTAACACATTTCTGCACTTTCATGCAGTCACAGGCCTCAGTTGCACCCAGACACTGTACATGAGCATAGCAAGAATGATTTTAAAATACAGCAAGGGCATGTTAAAATAAATAGATTATTAAAAAAACATTGGCAGAAAATAGATAAGGCACTAGATTACACAAACACGGTGTTCTTAATGAGTTGTTTGGTTTTGCCAGTTAGGACTAGGAATGCTTCATGAATTAAAGCTGAAGTGAGTGAGCTGAGATTCTCTTTTATTTGTGCTAAGCAAAAACTTCTCAGGAATATCACAGATTTAACTGTTAACAGCATTGCCTCCCATGCCTTTATGCAGTTTGTTTATGTAAAAAGCTGTCCTTCAAGCACGGGAAGAAAATAACCTTTTCCTTTTGTATCTTGAGTAATGGGGAATTGGAGAGAATGAACTGTGGTTTTCTGGGACATGAGATTTAGCTGATCACCATAGGATACTGCTTTCTGATGTGCTTTTCATGTGATTTTTTTGAGATTTTTTGGTGTAGTTTTCCAGTATATTTTTTGAAGAAGGCCAGACTTGAAGCAGAGTATGTGTGTTGGTATTACCTGGAAATAAAGAATCATTGACTCTACCTTAGTTAAAACTCTTTCTTTGGCATGATTTTACAGTGCTAATTGAGTTGGTTTGGATTTTGGCAGAATGATATATTCTCTTGAGAACAAAAATTAATCAAAGCTCTGCTTTAGCATTTTCTGTCTGTTTTACCAGTAACACTTCTGTTTCCTAAGCTTTTTATAGCTCTTTAATCCACAGGTAGAAGTTATATGTACTTTAGTGACTTGATCTGAAGCCCAGAGAGATCAGATAACATGCCCAGAAATATGAAGTCCAATGTACTAAGTCCAAGAAAAATACAAGAAATACTAACCCATTATTTTGTTCCTTTTCTCATTTATGTGTTAAACACTGGAGTAAAATTGTGTTGTTAATTGTAGCTAAGACTTGCTGAGGCAATTACTTATGCCCCATTGACTGTAGGGCTCAAAAGCACACACCTTTAAAATGCTGAAAGAACACTTTCCTCAGTGTTATCTGGATTATTGAGCAATAAGGCAAAGTTCATTTTCCTTAGTCTGGCATGGACAACACCACTGTGGACACAGGAGAAAGTTTTGCTCAGATATGGCTTCTGATACATATTAATCTTGTTGTTATCTAGTGTCATTCAGAGGATGACATTCAAGTGGATGCTCTGGAAAGCAGAGCAGCAGGACACCATGTTGAAGAAATGGTTTGGATCCATCTGAATTGTTCCATGAAGTTCAGAACTCAGCCATAATGTAATGATGGAGATGCAATTTAAACATACCAGTTTGGTTAGATACTGGTCAAAATGGAGACCCGGTCTTAATGGAGGCAAACAGGAATTTAAAGCTCCTATTACATCATGTAGATGGTTGTAGTTTAGTGCGAAAGAGCTGGTAGAGTGTGCATCAGCATAACTCATGGATTTTCAGTCATCTGAAATCTGGTGCCATTCTACAGGAGAAGTTTTAGGTATTTGTTATAACAAGGGCCCCTTTGGATACAGTCACACATCTTTTTAAGATTTCTATGGTACTGGAAGTAAAGTGGATCTGTGCAGTCAGAAATAGTTGCACGCCTTCTTGAGGCTGGGAGAGGCATACACATGAGCCTGCACTGCACAGACTGCCTGTGTCTCCTGTGCTGCTCCAAGTAGTGCTGGGAACACCCTGTAGCTGATGTGCTCAGTGCTGTCAAAATTTTCTTCAAGTTGGGTTTTTCTTGTCTGGATAATGTTCCATTTGCATTTCTTCACGCAGCATGCAGATGATGTTGGCTCCTGAGTCACTGTCAATAAACCAAATGAAGTTTTGTGGTATGGCTTGATTCACAAGAAGCTAGAACTAGTTTTGTGTAGTAATGTGCATAAAATACTAGTGGACTTTTCTCTTTCCTTGCCCCCCCCTGAACAGCTGCTGATCACAGCAGATGGGTGTTAATTGCACTGACTGATTCAGCATTCCAGAAAGGCCATTCTTATCAGTGTTTCTTCAAATAATATGGTGTCAGTTTATGCTAATTCAATTGTATAACTCATGTTTGACTCCTTAGTAGAAGAGAATTTGCTTTGATCTTGGCCCAGGTGCACAGGATGCTGTTTCCCTCTTCAGGCTGGCAGAGCACACTCACTCCCCAGAGTTGTGCATAGCAAGCCCCAGTGCTGTGTAGGTAGTAGCTTTGTATTCCAAGACTGTGGTTTCATTCTCCAGCAGCTTCCTCACCCCTGAATGTCTCTTCAGCATCAGTTCTTTTTTCCTTACAGTTAGAACTGTTCTCTTCTGCATTTTGCATTTGTCGAAATGAGCATAGTGTTGTGCTTTTTCAGTTGTACCCTGTGTTTTGATAGAAATTGGAATAATTTTGGGTAACTCTTATTAACCAACCCTTGAATTTTTAGATTCCCTTATATTTTTACTTCCATGGTCTCCCGTACTGTGGGAGGACTCTTGTCATTCTGTGCCCCTAAGATGCTTGAGATTTCCACATGAGAGATACTGTCTTCGACACTTTCTTTCCAGAACAATGTGCAGATATTTCTGCTTTCAGAAACAAAGTGCAGCTTGGTTAGATCCACACAACTCTTGACTTTTTTGAGCGTAGTAGGTGTGTGTGTCTGTCTTCCTTGTGTGTAATAGGCATTTTGGCTGCTCTGATCAATGCAATGGGAGAAGCTGCTATCATCTGTGCACCTTTTTTTGGTGGATGTGATGCCCTTGCCCAGAAAATGCTGTCAGTGGAGAGGGGAAACCTGACATTGGATCCTCTGGGGATGATGGGCATGTATGACATAATTGTAATTTGCTCCAGAAAAGAAGCACTGCCCATTTGCTTTTATTATGCAACAGAAATGCACAGAGATGGCAAATAACCATGTGCTCCCGTTACACCTAAAAGCTTAAATAAAGAGCTTGAGGAGCTTGTGTTGGCTGATAAAAAACCAGGAACTTGGCAAATGGAGAGCTTGTAAACAACATACAGTGAGTGTGTCTGTGTGGTGGGTTCTCAGGATGAGGTGAACGGGAGCCAGAAGAAAGATTTTGTTGAAGCAGCCATGGGTTTCTGTGGGAGTGGAGAAGGAGATAAATGTGTCTCATCGTATGCTCAGCTCCGCATTGATGATGGTCTGACAGCAGAGCACACTGTGTTGTGTTCTCCTAAGGTCTCCCCTCCTTGCTCACACATCCATTGTGGCATGAGAGGGTTAAATGAGTCACTTCCCGGTCCTGCTGCTCCTTGTCTGGATGGTCAGGTTCTGCAGCTGTGACTGACAACCACAGTTTTTCCAGTGGTGTGCAGCATTGCTAAATGCCTTTTGGATTGTAGCTAGATGTTGGATACTCAGTCTTGAGATATGCAGGATTCCCATGGATTCTGTCTACTGCTCATTTCCCAAACAAGTCACAGAAACACCAGTCAAATTTGTCATCTTTTTCTCAATCTGTTCAATTACTGTTCAGTGTAATTTTTGCTTCTACCAGCCTTCTGCAAATTCAAATAGTGACCCTTTCTGGGAAAATACTGAGACTGGATTCTGCTCTTCCTACCTTTTTGTTATTTTGGCAAATAAAATTTAGAGGTCAAGTTTTTCTTTGACCGGTCAGGTTCACAGGGCAGCATGATTAATAACTTCTTGTGACAGATTCTGATAATTATAGTTTTATTAAGCTGCAAAAATAAACAATGCAGTCTTCTTACTTGCACTGCATTACACAACTTGTACAATTTCTCCCAATACTTACCTCATCCAAATCCAGTCATTTGCTGTGGAGATCTTAGTAAAGATTTCCACTGACTGCATTCTGTCAGCACAGATATGATAAAATGGCTTCTTAGTTTGTTTGCAGAGACAGAAAATAGAGGATTCAATTATTTCACTTAAGAAGATGAATGGAAGAGATTGTGGCATGTTTGTTTGTGTTATTAGTTATTTGTAGGATTTCTTCCTACGTGAAAGGCTTCCCAAGGAAGTGGTCACAGCAGCAAGGCTGCCTGAGTTCAAGAACTGCTTGGACAGTGCTCTCAGACACATGGTGTGACTCTTGGGGATGGTGCCGTGCAGGGCCTGGAGCTGGACTCAATAATTTTTCTTCCAACTTGGCATATTCTGTAATTCTGGGAAATAATACTTTCTACATGGTTGCCAGAGGCTATTTACTTCAGCATGAAGTTACCAGACAGACCAATTTTTTGCCATTGCTTCAGTGTGTTTCTTCATTCCAGAAAGAAATAAACAGGAGGAAGAGGAGGAGAAGTGTCTGTACTGGAACAGTTATCCTTTTCCTTTTTAGCTGGATCTTGTCTGCAATGTTTTTTTGTAGTGTGTGCTTGTGTTTGGGATATATTTTGCTTTATAGAACATTTTCTTAACAGGCTAGGAAAAACACTGCTGGGGTTTGGCCATAAGCCCTCTTCTCAAGACCTGTTTCCTGCTTCAGCTAATAAAAAAAGACCACCTTGCTTTGCTTGTTGTCCATTTCCCCCAATTTAGGGAGTGTTGTAACAAAAAAGAAGTAAGAAAAAGCTTCGACACGATTCCTTGACAAGCCTAAGAGTATCTAAGAATATCTGTAGGAAAATAAATGTGTATAACATAACATATAAACTCATTTTGTATGTCACTGAAATGCACCAAAAAAGTAAAATACAGCAGCTGTTTAAAAAGTCCCAACTGACCTATGCAAATATGGAAGATTGAAAGTAAAAGCAAATTATATGTGTGCATGCGTGTGTGACAGAGAGAAAGATGTGCTTAGATAAACATATTTCGAACATCTGGTTTTCTGTTTGATTTGTGTATGGTCTCCTGTGAAAGTTGCTTTGAGTTTTTTAAGTAGTCTTTGAGTTATAGAGCACAGTATTTCCCAAGAAGCAGGATTTACTTAGCACTGGTGCAATGTTATCTTGGAAGGAAGACAAATTGTAGATAGCAGTAAATAAAATAAATGAGGATCACACAGTAAAATGCAGGCTTTACCACTGAAAAAGATGAGGTAGAATTGGTTGCTATTAATTTATCTAGTTTTGAATCTCTGTAAGAAGCAAAAACAAACCCTGGAAAACTTGGTAAATCCAAAAGGAACTGGAGAGGTGAGCTATATGTGTCCACAAGAGCTTCATTTTAAATGGCTTTAGCAAACTTTAAAAGATATTTTGAAACAAAACAGTTAAATTAAATAAAAAAGTTGCAAGTGTTTTTGTACCCAGAAACAACTTAAAGAAATATCCAAGTCTGTGCTGCCTTAACCTATGGGAAGTATAGGCATTACTTCAGCAAAGTGTTGAAGCATGCTGATAGTTCAGTGCTTGTGTGGGTTTCAGCCTGAAGACTTTTGTCCTTGGAGATGTGCTCCCATCTCCCGTTGAGATGGGACGCTGCCAGCCCAGCCCGCCGTGCTCCTGCCCTCCGTTCAGCCATGGAGTGAGGCTGCCCCTGCTGCACCCTCCTTCTGCAGGGACCACAGGGAGAGCAGGGCAGGGTAGCTCCAGCTCTCTCCCCTTTTACACTCCTTCACCTGAAAGCAAGAAATCCAAGCATGAGTCCTCCCTGGATTAATTTAATTTAAAGCACAGCTCACAAGTTGTCCAGTGACTTTCTTAAAAAATGTGAATGTGTGGGCTCCCTGTGCAGATATTCCTGTTGGGAAATGTATTGTACACCTTAGTGAAATGCTGTCCTTTAGCATCCCAAAGGATGCCAAGGGCTATCACAGGAAATGTTTCCTATGGATGTAGCTCTTCTGGCAACACATTGAGTGAGTTCTTCAAGCCTGTGTGGGAACCAAAGCATTAGCCAGAGAAGCAGACTTTATATAGTGAAAGGAAATGGAAAAATCCCCTCTCCAAACAAAAAAAAAAAAAACAAAAACACCAAACCAAATTGCAGCATTTACATGTCAGCCAGTGCTTTTGAGTTTTTCAAGATGTTACAGAAATATCAGTCTTGGAAAAAGCAATATTTCACTTCTTCTTTCAGAACAAGTTCCTCCAGTCTTGTCCTGGCTGATGGTTGCATAATACTTCATAAAATGTAGATATTAATGCAGAATTTCATTATACTCTTTGCTTAGTTTTCTCCCTCAGATTCTTTTTTTACTGTTACCCTTTTACATCTTTGAAAGTTTAGAAAAGGGAAATAACATGTTTACTAGCTAAATATTCCATGAGAATGTGTAAGACACAAAAGATGTTAAATAGTCAAAATACTTTCTGTTTGCAATTCATGTGAGGTTTAGATGGGTGTGTCTTCCTCAGGACCAAATCTGAGAAAAGCAGAGAGGATGAAAATAAGTGGGTTTGATTTTTCTTCTAGATACTCCATTTTGTAAGTGCTTAGTAGCCAAAAGTCCTTATAGCACAGCTATCTATTTATACATCACAATGGTTTGCTCTGGTTTGCTTCTGAGACTCATAAAACACTGCAGAGTAGATGAATGAAAGCAGAAGTGGAAGCAGAGTTCTTGTTGCTATTGGAAGGAAGGCAACAGATGGAGCAAAGAGAACATCTCTGTTTTTTCTAGTTCACATTTTCTCTTGCTAGCCATCAGTTCCCACTGGGGTCTCTGCAGGTTGCAAAAAAGTTACATCAAAGATCACACCTTATTACAGTTCTATCAGTATGGTTTATTCTCTCATTTTTAGATAGGTATTTTCACTTTTTGGGGCCTTAAGCAGGTTGGTTCAGCATTTCTGCACCACTCTGGTAGAAAAGGATAAGCACTGAAATGTGTCAGCAGAGGTCCTGACCCTTTCCATGCATGCAAACATACCAGTGTGTTGGAAACAAACATAAAACTCCTCCCTTTAAACATAAGCTCAGCTTTAGTGGAAAATTTCTGGATAACGTGAAGTACAATAGAAAGGTTGTAGCTCTGCATGCTGTTCTAATCGGAATTTTCAGTTTTCCTTATTTGCTGTGGTATAATTTTTGCTGCTTTGTCATCTTCACTTGGATGCATTAATAATCTGAGAAACCTGAAATTGTGCAAATGTGACTGACTAAAGTTTGCCTAATGAGAAGGATCACCAAATAGGCTACATAGCTGTAAGGGACAAGCATTTTATAAGTACTGAAGTTGGTTTTGAACGGTGACAAGGCCCAGCAAGGGCTGAGCACTGCACAGGCTTCCCCCAACATCCTGCTCCAGTTCCTTCCATCCTGCAGCCACCTCTGAGTTTGTTATCTGGCACGGGAGAAGAGCACTTTTGCAGTATAGAAAACACTCAGGGCAATAAAGAGATATCAGCATACCTTGAGTCCTTGAGGAAGGACTTAAACCTGATGCAGTGCACTATCCTTTGAATATTAAGGTCTAAATAAACTCTTGAAATGTTTCAGTATCTTGTAATGTTGTTAAAATTACATCTTTCCTTGTGAATAAGCAGTTGTTACTGCAACTGCCTGTGTTCTAGCGTTTCTTCAGCACTACTGGGTTCTTAACTAGTTTAGCAAAACTGTTGAAGATGTGGAGAATAATTATTCTTTTCATAAAATATTAATTTTCAGTAAAGTGAAAATACTTCATTCTTTTAAGAATTAGAAGTTTATTATATCTAATATATAGAAATCAAAAAGGAGAATTTCCCTGGATGCTAAATGTGTTACTGCACATCTCTTGAGCATCTCTAAGATGTGAAATGAAAGTGTTGAAAATAGAAGCATCAAAATTTTGGATTTATAAACCAAAATCAAAAGTTAGAAGACTGTAAATGTAAATATGGATCTCCTCTTAGAAATACAGAGGAAACTTAGGCCACTAGAGAGAAAGCTTGGGAAATGAGTACAGCATCCACCTATAGTCATTATAGAATAATTAGCACAACGTTAAGACCCAAAAGAACTATATGCTGCTGTGTATGTATATTATATTTCCTCAGTTATATATATTTTAGAATAAAAGAGCTTCATATGGAATTGTTATTAGTTGCATTGAGCACTTCAAAGGGTTGAAAGAGTATCTCAAGGACCTATATAATATTCAGGAATAATGGCTTTTAAAACACTATTCTAAAATTTTTTACACAGTATTTTCTGATAAAAGATATTACACATAATTTTTTTTTCTTTCTCCCTTAATTTCCACTTTATTCTCTATTAGTTTGAGATGTTTGGGTAAGAAATGGGGAAAACATTTAAAATCTGTTCTGTAACCTTGTTTGATTTGAATTCAGATGACTGTATTTGAATACAGGTAACTAATCAGTCGTTCCTGTGCTGTGTGTTGAGACAAAAACCATGTGTTCTTCAGTAATAGTGGCATTAAGAAAATTGGGGGCAAAAGCAATACCATTGAGATTCATCTTTGCTAGCAGCTACCTTCCATTCAATGTGTTGCAAGGAAAATGACATTCATCAGGTGTCAGGCTCACTTGGTTTCAGTGGCACGCTTGAGGAGAGATCCTTTCTGTCCCTCACCCAAGATGGGTCCCTGATGAAGCCCTCGAGGCCTGGCTGACTGTACCCCAAGGAGCATGAGAGTCTTCTCTGCAGTTTTGGACTCTCTAGGATATCCCTGAGCTGGCTCTTGCAATGCTCTGCAAAGCAGCGGCTGCTGGGGCTGCCATGCTCTGACAGGGGCTGCTCCAGCAGGTAGACCTTGGGTCCAGTCCTGTAGTGCAAGCTCTGGCTGGGCTCATCATCTAAAATCCATTAATAGGTCGTAAGATCATCACAGATATATTTTCAACCTGCCTGTGCCACTGAGCTGGGAGTAGTGAGCCAAGCATCATTGCACAAGGAACAGGATGATTTGGGACTGATAGGTTCTCATCCAAGTCCCCTTTTCTTTCTTCCTTGTTTTCTAAAGTAATCTTCTTCAACGTGTGTCTGTCTGCTGTTCACTTTAAGCCCATTAAAGTAATTTTATCCTAGTTTTTAAAAGCTGGGTCTGGAACAAGCTGTAGTTTCCAGTGAGCTGTAAGTGTCCATGCTTTATAGAAGTAGCAGTATCAAGTAAAATGTAACCACCTTTCTGCCTGTGGGTGTTTTTAACCAACCTCATTGAATGTCTGAAGGCATCTGAATTGTATCATCTGTGTTACAATTGAGATTTTAAAAAGATAATCTACAGCAAGACCTACAAAGTTTGGTAGTCGACAGGAAGAAATGCAGAGGTTTTTAACCGCAGAAGACTGTAAGAATGGCATATATAGTGTTGGCTCACAGCTCTCTTTTTTCCTGCTCCAGAAAAGGAGGGAAGCAGCTATATGAAATGCTAATAGTTTCACTGTGGTTTTGAATAGACTAGACTTGAGAGTCTTGAGTATTTTTCCTTTTCTCTTTTAACTGCAATTTTGTTATTGTATTGCTGCCCCCATCTCTGCTAAATATGGCTTTTGAAATGTAAATCATATCATGTTCTCAGAGATGCATATGACACCCTCAGCACTGTTCCTCTTTGCACTTCAAAGAGCTGTGTGGTCACACTTTGCATCTCAGCAAAATCGCAAGATTTGCCTTCTGAAGATCTCCTTTAATGTGTACAATCAATCCCTGATAATGTATTTTGGGTTTTTGTTCCCTGGAGTCTGTTAATTTTAGTGTTGCTACAGGTCATCAGGAAACATAATCTCTTCTTTTTTAATTTCTCAGTGAGCGTGCCTGAGGGGAGAGGAACACAAGAGAGGAGAGACAATTGAACGTCACCATTGGCCGAGACCTGGAAAAATGGTGCTGGATGAACACAGGATTAGAACTTAATTGTAAAAGGGAAGGGAAGTCTTGACAGGAGATTTGCTTCATTTTCACATTCATCATGGCACAAATCCTCTGGCTGGCTGGTTGATGGGACTGTCCAACACTCCTCCTTAGTTTCAGTGCAGATCCCTTCTGCTTACACATCAAAAGACCTGGGAACAGGTGGGAACTGGATGGTGCCAGATACAGGAATGGAAAGAGAAATGGACTCTGACGAGCTAAGATGGAAGTGACTTGACAGCAACAAGCTCAGCAGTTGTCTCCAGTAAGGACAGGTTGAGACGGGAATCTCAAGCTTCTCTGGAAGAGCAGTATGCAGGAAGCTGGTTTTCAGGCCACAAATGCTTTCACAGGTAAGGATTTCTGTTCTATTTGCTGGGTGCCCCATGGCTGGAGGGAAGGAATGATGAATCTGAATCCATGTTCTCAGAAGGCTAATTTATTATTTTGTGATACTACATTGTATTAAAGAATATTAAACTATACTAAAGAATACAGAAAGGATACTTACAGAAGGCTAAAAAGATAATAATGAAAACTTGTGACTCTTTCCAGAGTCTCGACACAGCTTGACCCGGATTGGCCATTGAGCCAAAACACACCAGAAATCCAATGAAACAACCATCTGTGCTAAACAATCTCCAAAGACATTCAAAGGCAGCAAAACACAGGAGAAGCAAATCAGATAATTATTGTTTTCCTTTTTCTCTGAGACTTCTGAGCCTCCCAGGAGAAAAATCCTGGGCAAAGCAATTTTTCCAGAAAATAGGAATGTGACACTGTTGTAGTTCCACTCATATTCTCAGGATGATTTACTGGAGTTTGGAAAATGAATAGGTCCTGACTGTCATTAGCATCTTGTAGTACTTTCAACTTAAATAGTATTTAAAAACAATTTACTTGAAGATCAGTTCAACACCTTGTACTAGCAGTGAGGAACACAGTTATCCATGTTTCTGCTTTCGGAAATGGATGGCCATGAGCCTTGGGGAAGGTTTATCTCAGCTTTCCTCGTTAAAGTACTCATTAACAGCTTAACCATGAGTGGTCTCTTGGGTCAGTATAAAATGTGGTCTGTAAAGTTGCTCTTGTGCTCAACACAGGAGTTTGGTGAGGCTGCAGGATGGACATGGCTCATTATCAGGAGGCTTCTCAGCAACATGTCAGTGTTGAGCCTAATCTTGTCTGCTGGAGCACGTCTCTGGGCAGACCTTGCCAGGCACCCTCTCTGTATTCCCCCTCCTCACCACTGGCCTGCTGTAGTGCTTGAACTGGCTAAACTGGATGGTCTGAATGGGAATTGTTTCACCTCAGTCCGGTGTATTTCTCTGTAGATGAATTAAAAATAATGCAGTGAGAAAGAGGATGCCACGCTGGTGTGACTTTCTGAGGAAAGCTCCCTCTAGTGTAAAGTCTGCTGGAGTTCATTTAGTGCTTTCCCTGTATGGGATAGTTTCTGATTTGAGACGTGGGAGGAGGAAAAGAGGATGAGCAGATCCTGCTGCTTTGTTTCCATGTCTGCCAGCCAGCTGAGATGCAGCAAAAAATGCATAGAAAATCAACTGGATATTGCTCTTGTTTTGGTAGGTCTAGATAAGGGATTAGTTCCACAGTGTAAATAAACTAGTGATGTGCGAGACATTTATTTTTCTAATATAAAATATTTGCCTTTAGGAGGAGTTTTGGCTGCAGTGGGTGTGATTCTGTGTCCAGCTGTCTGCACCAGCACAGCAGTTTGGAGTGGTGGTGCAGCTCTGAGCTGTCTGTGTTGCCTTGCTTTGATTTACAGCCTGGTTTCTGTGTGTGCCAGTGAGACGTGTCCTGAAGGAGAGGAAACGGGAACTCTCCTCCACATGTGCTCCAGTGCTGATGGGAGAGGTGAAGTCTGGGACAACCCCAGGGCTCTCCTTCCTCTGTCTAGCCAGCAGCACACTCCTAAAGCTCCCCACTGCTGTTCTTGTCCTTGCTGCTTACTGCCAATCCTCAGCTCTTTCTTAGGAGTTTTTGTCACTCTTCTGCTTTCCACCAAAATTCCCAACTGTGAGGATATCTGCTCTCTTCCTTAACCTGGCTCTCTCCTTTGCTGGAAACCCTATTACTTCTAACACCCTTGCATTACTATATTATTTTCTGTCCAGTTTTACACTTTTCTGCCACTGTGTCTGCTGCCCCTGAGCTCCCAGAAGTTGGCACTGTGACCAGGGTGCTTGGGGAGGGGTGTGTTGGAAAGCTGAGGTTTCATGATTGCTGCTGGATGGAAAACACCTGGCAAGCAGAGCTGCATAAAATTCAGAGAGGTGAAATGGGGTCCTTGGAAGCCCAGGACAACAGTCAGACAGTGGTGCAACCCAGCAGATTCAGATTCAGACCTATTCTGGAGACTTAATGGCATGAAGATTGCTTGGTCTCCTGTAAGAAATTCTTATATTCCTTTGGAATTGCCCTTAGGTAAAGATGTTAATAAACATATTCAAATCTTGGCAGCTGTACTAAAGAATTATTAAACATTAAGGTGCACCAAACGTTCAGGAGACTTGTTAAAGAAACAGGTTGAATTTTATTTCCTTTGTATGAGGAGAAAACTTCCAGCTTGTATCAAATTGCTATCTATATTTTTGGAGATCCTTCTTGTTCCTTATTAGATTTATATGATGTACTCAGCAATAATAAACACTGGGTAGGTATGTATTTCTCAGAGAAATCCACTGGAGTGTGTTATGCTAATTTAAGAGTTGCAATAAGGATGTAATGGCAGTACATATGGTTGCTCCTCTGATCCTTGCTGTAGTGCTCCTTTTGTTTTGTTGGAGTGCCAGTTTAGCTGTAGGAGAGAACAATATCTGCTAGCAGCAGAGGGGGCATGGCCTCATGAGAAGGGAGCTAATTTGTACAAAAAAGCTTTGATATCTGAAGCCTGGGGGGTGTCAACACTGAATTGAGACATGCTAAGTGATTGCAGCTATTGCAACAACCAGAGGAATAATTTCAATTTACAGCTGACCAGAGTGCTGGCAAAAGAAGCCTGGGAGGACAATGCCTCTGTGCAGCCATGGTTAGAGTATTTCCTAAACCTCTTTTCTACTTTGCTGTTTGCTGTTACCTGGAAAGGTTTGCAGTTATGGCTAGGAGAAATTTTGATCCTGTCTGTATGCTCATTTTACTGGCACTGGTGCCAAAGATTCTCTTTCTTGCAGATGGCTCTTGTCCCAAGACATGGGCTCTCCCAGTCATTTTATCATATATTACCAAACAATAGCAGAGGTTTAGAGTATTTCCACTTTATGTGCTAAATACTGAATTCCGTAGATCATGTGAGTGTAATAGGTTCAGCATTACAGAATGTAGAAATAGCAGTGGAAGGGAAGTGCTCCTGGGCTTGGTTAGGAAAGAGATGGCTGAGCCTATGATGGTAAAATACAATTTGAGTGGCAGCAATCAGGAAAGAGTGAGCCTGTCCTTCTTCAGAAGGTGAGAAGAGAGAATTTGAGAATAAAAACAATAGTATGCAAGAAAGTATATTGCATTGAGCTCATAGAACTGATAGGTAATGTTTCCTGGGATACAAGCCTGAGAAATTGTGGCAATTTTAAAAGGAAATAACTTTTTCTTTCCCAGTCAAAATAAAGAGTAAAAAAAGCCCAGATGAAAGGCATTTCAGTAGAAAAAGAGCAAGAAGAGACAAAATTATATGATCCGATAATTTGACTCATACGTAAGGTGGAAACTCAATATGTTACTGGAGATGACTGTAAAAGAAGATGAGAAAAATGCAAGGGTGAAATCAGGTAGGCCAGTTCACAGAACAAGGTACAACTAATAAAGGGTATGATAGCAAAGTAACATACCACATTCTCAGTAGTAATAAGAGGAAGACCGAGTTTCTGGGCTACTAGTTGACAGGGAATTACAAAATGTCAGTTAAAAAACTCATAATCTGATGGTGCAGAGAGGATTGAGTAGTTCATGTAAGTGTTTGTATTGTTCTTTGCCTAAAAGGATGGTCTGGAATCAAGTGGCAGGAAAAGAACTGCGACCTTGAGAAAGGTAAGAATTCCAACTAGAGCAGGAAAAGAACAGATTATAAATTAATGAGATAGGATAATGGGTGTTTTAGAACAAGATGGAGTTTATTAAATTATCTCTTCAACATTGGATGAAATAGCTGAAGCAATCTCTGAACAATTAGTGGCAACACTGGAGAACATTTGGAGGACAGATTAGGTTCAAAAAATCTATGAAGGAGCAAACGCTGCGCCTATGTATAAACTCTTCTGGGTCCTTCCATGTCCCCACTGGAGTAGCTAGCTTATCTTATATTCTTGGGGAAAAAAGTTTGAGTCAAAGAGTCAACTGTATTTTTTAATAATTAGCCTGTAGATAATAATATGATAAATGAATTTGCATGGATTTTTTTTTCCCAGAAGGTACCTTGTCAGTGGAGCCTAATTTTCCTGTAAGCAGAGAAATAATATATTTTGATTTTGGGAAGTCTTTTCAGCTTCTCATAAACAAGGTGGCACAATGGGCTACAAGGTGGGTACACAGTTGGCTGGAAAGCTCTGCTCAGAATAATTACTAGTGATTCACAGTCAAACCAGAAGGATCTGTCAAGTGGGATTCTGCCCTAGATTGCCAGAAAATATTCAATATTTTAATTAATGATTTAGATGATAGAATCTGCATGCAAAATTTCTAGATGACACCAACCAGGGGGAGGATGTAAGCCCTCTGAGCACAGGATTAGAATTCAAAATTAATGTGATATATTGGAGAACTGATCTGAAATAAATATGATGCAGTTCATCAAGGACAAGTTCTAAATTGTAGTTCAACAGGAATAATCAACTGTGCAAATCAAAATGTAGAATAACTGGTGAAACACCAGGTCTGCAGAAAACAGACAGACAGTTGCAAGAGTTCAGAAAATGGCTATGAATCAACAATTCTGTCCCATGAATATTGTGCTAGAATATATGGACAGGAGTCTGCCTGCAAAATGATTTTTCCAGTCTACTTGGCATTTGTGTGGCTGATGTACTATTTCTGCTCTGAGCAGTGCTCTGTGGGTCTCTTGGAAGCATCCAGAGAAAAGCAGAATGAATGGCCAGAGGTCTAGACAACATAACCCCTGGGAACTGCAAAAAGGGTCTTGTTCAGACCAGAGCAGTAACTCTCAAACTTTCTGTGGATTTTTCCCTTGGTTGCCAGAAGCAGCCCAGATTTGTGTCAGGGCGTGTCTGATGCACTGAGGGACATGACAAGATGTGGCTGTGACACAGCACTCCTTTGGGGTGATGGTCAGAAGGACCTTCTCGCTTGCACATGAAGTTTTGCACCTTCTGCACTGGCCATTCCCAGTGCCACACCAGTGCTGGATAACAGCAGTGGCAATTCTGGACAGCCAAGGTCTGTTTTTAAAATCAGCCACTTCCTTCACTAGTGTGTATTTTGAGTGCTCATTTGGGAGAACAGTGTGATTCTGAAGTCTGCCCTCCATCACTGGGGAGTGTGTGGCACAGAGACATCCAGGATGATCAAAGGATAATGGGAACACTGTGGGATGGATTAGGAATCAGTGTATGAAGCTACCTGACCTTGCAAGGTCAGCCTAGGTTCATCAGGATTTTATTAACTCCAACTCTGTCAGACCTGGGCTGACTCAGAGGCATTCCTGCCCTGTGACCCTCAGCAGTGCTGGAGGGATTATTAGTTCTGGCACTATGGAAACCAGAATAAATAGTAAGAGGCTCTGTGCTGCTGCCCTTCAATCTAGCACTGACTTTCCCTGTCATCTCCTGATCCCATTCTGTCATAGCTGCATATCTTCTCCCTCACACCTTTCCCTGTGAAAGTGATGGCACCCTCAAATCTTTCCGTAATCCCTCGCAGCCTTATGTCTGAAAGTCATTCTCACCAAAGTTTGACCTTGGGCCATATCCAGAGAGACCAGGCTACTCCCAAGGAGCAGCTCCTCAGCTTGGCTGGCACTCCCACAGGCCCTGCTGTAGCAGAGAAAGAGAATTCATCTGTTAGATGATGCTCATGGTCATAGAAACACAACTTGGTGGAGCTTCTCCAGTGTCCCCACCTCTGTGCTGTATTTCCTGGCACACAGGATTTCTGCTGCATTTCTTCCTGTGTTTTATGTTGTCCCAACCTCTCTTTGCCTCTTCTCCCATCAGTGCCAACATCCCCTCCCCTCTCTCTGTATTGAGGCTCTTTCATCCCTCCCCATTTGTACATTTGGTTTCACTTATCTTCCAAATTCCCTACTCTTGTGGTAATCTTTCTGCTTTTCACTGCTTTCCTTCACCTTTATTTCCAGACCTTTCCCACTTCCAGACAACTAACTACACCCTAATTCCAGGTTGTGTAAGAGCCTCTCTCCCTCTTTTCTAGACTCAACCCTTCCTCTCTTCATCTGCCCTTCTCTGGGGTGAGTACCTTTCCCCACATCGCATCTCTTCCATGGTCGCTTCTGCTGGGATCTTTCTTTGCAGGAAGGCAATCTCAGAGGCTGCCATCCACTTTGGCTTCTCTCCCTGCATCTTGTTTTGCTTAACTGCCTGCATTTTGGGTGGAGATGTCTGTGGTACAGGGGTGGCAGTGCCAGAATAGGGAGGCTCCTTGAGGGGACTACATGGTAGACCAGATAAATTGCTCCAGCAGGTTGCATATGACCTAGTTGGCCATTATGCATTTAGGGAATGGGAAAGTGAGGGAAGATGTGATAACCATTTAAAAATATATGGAAATTTCATGTAAAGAGTAAAGTAATAGAAACTGTTTTCCAGTTCTGCTGGGGATAGAGCACAAAGTAGCAGTCAGGTTTGCTGTAGTGGAGAGATTGAGGTTAGACATTAGGAAAATCTTTCTAATGGTAAGGGTAGTTAAGGACTGCAGCCGATTGCCTAGGGAGGTTGCAAAGCCTCTGTCACTGAAGGTTTTTAAGAACAAGTTAGACAAATATCTGTCAGGAATGGTTTATGTACAGTTGATTTTGCCCTGGGGCAGGGGAATGGACTTCATGGGAGCACTTCCAGCCTTACTTTTCTGTAAAAATGATGCTCTCTTATTGCTGGTTCCCTGGATAATAAATGTACATTTTTAAAGTTAGTAACCCACCTGTACTACTCTATCATCTCAGTGTTTAAGTAGATTCTGTTGAGCTCTTGGAATAATTGATAAAAAATAGATTAGGAGTCGTGGGTGTTTAAAGTATTAACTCTCCTTTTGCTGGAATATTACTCCGTTGCTTTCCTTATAGCTTGGCCTTGTTTAGATGTCTTATTTTTGGGGGTGTGACATGTTTCTGTGTCTGTGCAACTTGTATAGAAATATTTTAATGTTACAGAAATGCTGCATCCATTCTTCCATTTCACAGTATGCAAGTATTTTAAGAAACACTTTTGCCACTCTTAGATAGTAAGCATATTTAAAAGGTAATTTTAAAGAATAACCAAAAATAGGGCAAAGCCAAATCAACAATCCCCTGAGGTTGTTTTCTTTATTGTGAGCAAAACTGATCTGTAACTGGTATATCTGCTGCTGAAGGTAGCCTTCTTCCTCAGAATTATAATTGAGGCTCAGTGTAAAATAGAAAAACAGGTTTTAAATGCCTTATATTAAGTATATAGTGTAATATTGAAAACAGTTGAAAATTAATTTATACATTAATACAGATCTCCCACATTGCTGATTTCATTATTTGCATGATTTTCAAGTACAGATAAACATTTCATTTAAAAATTCAGCTTGAATATGTAGCAGAGAATTCTCACCCCTCTCTGTTCTAGTTTTGTTTTCATCTCCTTCATGAAACTGTTCTGACCTTACTAAAATGTTTGCAAGTTTCTTAACAATTGCATTCTTATTTTATGAATTTTCAAGATTACTGTGTCACTCAGAGACAACTCTGTCTCTTAGTTCTTGTGAGAAACAGATTGCTCTTTTGCCATGCCCCTTACTCAGCACACAGATAGTAACAGATCATATTCCATTGTATTCCTTAGGTGTTTTATTTAGGGTAAGCAGTTTTTGGAATACAGATAGTATTCTCAGCAAAAGTACATGGAAGAAGATATAACCATGGTCTCTAAGAGTTTCCCATCTAAATATGTGACATTCAGTAACATTCACCACTCCTGTTTTAAGTATAGTATTGCATTGTTTGGAAGTCTCCTCTTCAGCGTTAAAAACTTTAATAGAAGTACAGAAGAGTGTGAAACTGTGAAAATGAATTTGAGAGCACTGTTGCCACGTGAGAGTGATAGCTTTTGGTCTCAGCATAGTTCTTCCATTGTCCTCATGGTCAGTGATTAGAACCAGAATGCTTTCTCTTTAGGATTTTCTTCAAGCCTGCAAGGCTGGCTTTTAAGTTTTGATCCCAAACTTTATGTAGGTGAAATACTGTATTTTCTGCTTTGTTTCCTTTCACCTCAAGAAAATGGGTAGTTCCCCTTAAAATGTCTAGTTGGAGAACTGTTTAATCTTCAACTGGCCAGGTACTACCTTTGCTTCTTGAACCGTGGCAGTCCTTTTGGAAACAGAGGGACATGTCACACAGGCCAAGGATTTCACATTTTAAATGCTTCTCCTTTCAAATTTATATTTAATTGGGGTGCAAGACCTCCTTCCCTGTTTGCTTGTTTCAGCGAAGTACTACATCCTTTTCCATTTGCTAAGGGGACAATTTGGGTGGCAGTCACTACCAGCAGGAGGGCTTGCCATGTGAAGCCACCTGGAGCTCAATGAACAGCAGGCAAAAAAGGGCAGAAAAGAAGCCAATGAGACTCCAGAGGAAGTGCAGTGGTGGGGTGCCCTGTGAAACAACTTGAGAGTCCCTCACTTGGAAAAGGATTCTCCACGAACCTGGAATTACAGACTACTGCATGATATAACACCATTCATATAAAGCAACATCCTACTTACTCTGATACAGGAATATTTCAAAGAATTACTTTAAATCAAATTTTCATTCATTTTTGATTTAATTTAAATTCAGTTTAGACGTCCTTTAGTTTTCAGTCTAGGTGTTGTTTTGGGTACATGTATGTGGACCACTCATTCTGACAGTCCAGAGCCAAATGAAAAGCAGTGGTTTGGGCACACCAGAGCAAAAGAAAGTTCAAATTGAGAGAAATATCTTGGCCAGTGCTATTATTAAAATTATTCTATGAAGTAGTGTATCACTGGAAATGGCAAACTTCTTCCCAAAGTGGGAGGAAATGCTCCAGCATGTTCAGGCAGGATGTTAAGCCTGGATCCTCACCTTTGGTAACCATTTTTAGCAGATGATATTCAGCTATAGCATTGCCATTTGCAAAGCTGATGGTTCTTTGGAAATGCCCATCTGCCATTTCTCATTTCTTAATAGTACATGTCACGATGCCTTCGTGTGGTACAACTTAGTCAGCCAAATGGCCAATTCCAGACTGAATATGACAATAAATTTAGCTGTAAATATGCTATGTTTCAGTGCTTAATCATAATAAAAAGGCAGACTTTTTGAAAGGACAAAATGCACATCATCCCTCAAGTAAAACTCAAAAAATAAAAAGTGGTGAAAATTGATTGTTAAATTGGCCATTTATGCTTTCTGTTAATTCCTTCTAATTAATTAGGTGGGCTGCTTTTGGAGTTTTTTTTATCTTTAGGGGAAAAGAGGCAGTCTGGCTGTGCCCATGGCTGGCTGAGTGTATTTTCACTGCTGGAAAGGCCTTTTACCTGTTGCTGCTGGTGGTCTCCAGCAGTGGCAGTGGGGCTGCCTCCTTGTGTTGGAGCACCACTGTGAGGCAGGCTAGAAATGCATTTTGTTACAGACTTAAAAGTGCTAAAAGGGGAAGCCTAAGCCCCAAATCAGTGCAAAGCAACAGAAGCACTTGACTGTGCCGTGTTGGAAGCTGAAGAGAAACAGTGGCTAATTGGAAACATAAATGCTGTTAGAAAAAAACGAATTTTATTCGTGTAAAAATGATGCGGGATATTCCCAGGCACTTGTCTTGAGGTGAGGTAAAGTTTTGGGCTAATGTTTTGCTGTTTGGTTTTTCTGTAATGTCAAGCAGCCCATTCGACTTGATACTCTCTCTCTCTCAGTTTTCTTTTACCACCAAAAAAAATAGTGTGGATTAGTGTTATGTTTCTTTGCTCTGTGCAGTAGTAATGCCTTTACAAATCAGAGACTGCAGTCTGGATAAACAGAGAAGTGAAAGTTGACATTACTGGATAAATGTTGTGGAAAAGCCTAAAGTTACTGAGGAGAAGGTAATACCCTGTATACAGATTAAATGCTACATTTACTTCTCTGATATTTACAACCTTTTGCTTTTTTAGCAAAAGAAGCCAGGATTCACAGGTATTAACTTCTTTCTAGGCCTTTCTTTGTTGCTGTTTGGTTTGGGTTGTGGGTTGGCACAGTCCTTGCTCTGAGCCCTTCTGTGAACACACGTGTTCCTGTGCCTGTATCAGCTGCACCTCCCATCCTGGGGCTTGGCTTTCTCAGCAGGAGCACTTCATTAGGGAGCAGCATGGATCCACCCAGGCGTGCACCCCACGCTCTGCCTCTCCCAGGTTTTCTCCCTGGGGGCTGCCCAACCTCTGCTCCAAAACCTTTCTAGAGGGATAATCACACCCGTTTTAATTTCTACTCAGCCGTCGGCAACAGTGAATAACCAAAATGGTCGGTTTCTAGTAAGATCATTACTTGCTAATATGGTGTAGCCTTCAAGCCCTTCCAGCCTCTTCCAAACACCCAGAGAGACTCTTTTCTCTGTGAGAATACATCACCATGATATAACTGTAATAACAATGCTGCTTTCTGAAACCCATCTTTTCCAAGGCTGTGCTTGTGCTGATTTCTTAACCAAGGGAGCTTCAAACAGGAAGGCTTTGACAGTATCTGGAGCCCAGGAACTTGGAGTTTAATAGCAAACCAAAATTTCTCTGTATCATAGTTGAATCCTTTCCACTATAATTTATTAGGATCACACCACTATCATTTGCCTATGAAGCTTACCCAGTAGTTTGGCCTGCTGAATCCTTAAACTTTGAAAGCCATGAAGATGAGTTTCCCTGGGGTTTAAGCAGATGTATTGATACATGGATGGCAAGTTGGGACACTCTCCCTGTTCATCAGAGCCACAGGTCCGTCTCCATGCTCTCTTTCATCCCAGGATTAATCTGTTAGCGATGGAGAACAGACTGAGCAGTATGTCTTTCATATATTGTAGGGTTTGATTTCTTTTATTAAAATTTTCTATCCTGTTGTGTTTTTAGCTTTCTCACTTGCTTCACAAGAAAGTCACTCCCTTCTAATTTAAGTGCAAGAGTAAAGGAAGCTTTGTTTGAGTTGTGAGGAGTTAACAATGAAGAGTTTTCATGATGAAAATGCCCAAGAAGAATCCTTCTCTGCAGCCAGCATCTAAGCAGCACCTTCAATCCACGCCTCTGAGGATAAATATGTCTCTGCTGTTAGTGGGTAAAATAACTTTGTTCAATGCCATTTGATGGCTGACAGTGCTGGATGCCTGTGTTGTAGGTGTGCATATGCTGAGGTGGTGATAGGTAGACTGAGGACAAGGTAATGGCTTCAGAAAAGCCTGGAAGACTGGCTTGCCTATGAATTGTTTAAGAATTGTCTGTTTATCCTGGAGGCTCAGACTATACAAACCAGTAATTTATACTGGCTGAAGATGGATTCACAGCCTGGCTGTGCACTCAGTCAGTCCTTGATTTAAACGGAAAAATTGGAATTTGGGCATGAGTCTCCATTTTTCCTCTTTCTGATCTTTATTATTCTTGATTTGTTTATCTCAAAAGAAATACTTTCAGGATAATATCTGCTTCCAGTTGCTCAGAGCGAGAATTTGAAGAGACACATGACCTGCCACAGCAATGCTAAAGTTCAGAAAAGCCTCACTCTTCTTAACTTGGGAAGTAGGTGACATCTGTAAACTGAAGATACTTCTTTTTTTTCCTGTAGCAATCATAACCTTTGTGCCCAAACCACTGCTGTTTATATAAATTGTTGGACAGTTTCTGCATAATAAAAGAAAGAGGGACAAGCCCAAACAAGAAAGGCAACAAGTATGGTTCTTGAAGATGTTTTTATTCAGTGGCTTCTCTAGTGTATGCATGGAAAAAGTGCCATAGCATTGACTTAGTGGCTTTGTACAATCTTTCAAGTATGTCACTGCTTTAAAACCACGTTATTCTATTTTTTGAGATAAACATGATAATGTTCTCTCAAGCATGACTCCTGCGTGTAGTGGTCAGTGTTGCACCAAAGAACCTTCAGCTGAGATTAGGACCCTACTGTGCCAAAACAGTGAAGGACAGCTCTTTTTAAAGCCTCAACATCTAAAAAAGACAAGATAGAAGCAGAAGGAAAAAGTATTGCTGTCCAGTGTTTGCAGACAGGCACCTGAGACACTGATGCGGTATTGATGTGAGGTGAGTCGGGAGCTTGGCAGACCTGAGGACTAAAGCTACAGCCTCTGAATTTAAACCCTGTATGAAGGGTGAGGTTATAACAGAAAGTACTAATGTACCTAATGCACTATTTTCTGTGTTGTATTTTTGTACTTTTTGCCTGCTGCCGTGAGGAGATGAATGTAAACTGGCAAGATTTCTTGTGGAAACTGCAGGCTTGCTTTATGCCAGCAGTGCTAGAAAGAAGTTCTCTGAAGAACAATTACAGCTGTCCATAATATGTAACACAAACAACCCTTCTCATCTGCAAGTATTAATTGTGCATTGGGAAGAAGAGGGTGCTGGGATACCAGACTGCTTAAAGTATATGGGATATTACTAAAAGGCTTAAAGAAACTCTGTCATTGAATTGCCAACTACAGAGCAGGATTATTGAAATTTATGAGAACAAAATTTAGTGAGATGAATACAAATAAAGCTGTCCATATTAGTGTCACTTTTTTTTCAAAGGTCTTTAAATGCAAAATATAATTTCATTAATGTAATGCAGGCGGGCTCATTGGATTGTTGCATTATACGCTTTTGGATCTGACTTGATGTGGTATCTTAAGACATAATTTGAAGAGCCTCAGAAAGTCCTGGGTTTTATGTGACTTGCTTTATCTGAAGGACAAAAAGGCAAGTTTTGTGGAAAGATTCTGTTTCATACTACATCTAGTGGTCTGTTTGAAAGGCAAACAAACAAGATGCCAAACCCCACAAGTATTCAGGCATATGAGCTCTTCATCTCCAGGAAAACTCTTAATGAGCATTCAAGATTCTTCAGTTTGCTAAGGGACATCTTCTGCTACATAAACCATCATTAAAACCAGAAATGGACAAGCAAGAAGGAGAAAATTCTCATGCAAATAAAATCAGCTGTTGCCATATTGGCATTGTGCTTTCAATTAGTATTGTGATTGGGAACAAAATCCCCCAGTTGTCCCCATTCATGGCACTGTGGTTCAGCCCACAAGACAGCTTTGTTGTTACCAGAGTAGATAGTAGTCTCCTGCTAACAGGAGGTTGGAGAAAGTGAATTTGCTTCTTTCCAGCTGTTCAGAGGCAATGGGATGCTGGATTTGTTCATGTGAGATGGAAGGCAAGAGGAGTGAGACCTAGGGACAATGTCTGCAACTGAACTGGACTTGTGGAGTTCCATCCTGAAAGAAATGTGTGCTTGAGCCTCCACCTGGATATAGTGCTCTTGGAGAGGCAGAAGAGCATCAAAGCCTGACTTGGGATGGTTGCAGAAGGTAAAGCTGAAGATAGAATTACATGTGTGTACAGTGGTTAAGATGATTCTTTTAACAGTGATTGCTGTCACTTCAACCACGCTAAAGTTCTGCCAACACTAGATCAGAAAAATACTTGTACAGGGAACAAACTCTGGAAATCTTATCCCTGCAGTGACAGTCTTGAAACAGTTTCAACTGGGAAAGAGCTACATTCATTTTGGGGAAGAGTGTCAGAAGTCTAGTGTGCTCATTCTTAGTTTTTGTCTTCTTAAATATAGAGCCACACTCTAAAAGTTCGATCAGTGTGAGACTGTGTAGACATTACATGATGCCAAGCAATGAGTTCCCAGATATTTATAAATAAACTCTTGGTGCGCTCCCATTTTCCTCTCTCTCGTCTTTGCCATTATCCCACACACTTGCCCCAGGCTTTCTGTGCTATTTATAGAGATGGTAGTAGTAATTCCCTTTTCCTGAATATCATTCTTGAAGAAAGTAGATCAATTATGCAGTATAATGCTGGTTGGGTTACACCTAATAGCTATAGCTGTTAACCTCACATGTTCATTTTACTTCTGTGGTAGTAATGAATCGTTAAATTAAGTGCAGCAATAATCCTTGAGTGATAAAAATAGAAATAATTTTACAAAGGCATTCCAAAGTGAATTCTTTTATTGATTAATATTATGTAAGATTGTCAATATCTTCTGACTGTTACGAGGTTTCCAGAGTGCAGCTCAAACTGTGAGGGTGATGTGTAGAATATCTGCAGACCCTCATGCCTTTATTGTATTCTAATCTTTCAAGACTGTTTTTCAGAAACTAGAAATGAATGAAAGAACAATGTAGTCTTCATGTTAAAGAGCTCCCATTTTAATAAAACTTGAACAGTTAAGAACACTTAGTTTTGCTAAATGTGTCTACCAGAAGAGACAAAATTGAAAAATATGTCCTTTTAGAAAAGAGTATTTCAAGTTTCATAAAGATTCAGATATATAGGGGGAGATGCATTACTGCTCTGGTCCACTGTGGAAATGTATTCTCTAACTACTGTGCAAATGTTCTAACATAGTGAGAATATTTTTACCTGCCATCGATACTGTTGTTGGTTAAGAATTACTAAATAGTTTAGTGTGAAGTGAGACAGTAACCCTTCCCTCCTTACTTTAAGTTTGTTCTGCAGCTTGGTTGAAATAATATTAATAATACTGTTAGGGTTTTTTCTTTCTTCTGTCAAGTTTTACAACAAAAGCAGACACGATGTTATTTGGGTTATAAGATCACTTAATAGATTTCTGTATTCTGAACAAATAATAATCAGTTAAGTTTAGCTGTCTGAGTTTGTATATTAGAAAGAATTACAGAGAATTCAAACTGCCCCTTAAAACAGCAAATAGTTTTGTGTTAAAACAAGAAATTGAAATAATAAAAATTGAAGGAACAAAGACTAAAATAAAAGTAATTGGAAAAGCTATGACAATTGTCATGCTGGAGATAGGACATAACTTTGGTTTTTGGTTCTCAGTAGTAATAACAGTTGTCTTATTTCAGTGTATTTTCTCTGGGAAAAAAAAGTGCCTCTGTTTTTTACTTCCTATGATAGTGTAATTGAAATTTGCAATTGTTACTTTCTTAATAGTTCTGTGTCTTCTTCTGACCAACTGTTGTTGGTGTCAGGAAGAGTAGATTGCATGTGATTTAGAGTTTAGATATTGGTATTGGCAGGTGTGTGGCTGCATAGTGTGTCAAATGAAATGTTCCTTCTGAAATTTATTCTTCTGGATGTTGTTAGATATCTGGAGATTCAGTTTCCCTGTAATAACTTAGGCTGACTTTGGAAGACATTGCAAGTCTGATGATCTCATGGGTATTCTTGTTACTGAGAAGAGCTGTTCCATTTGCTGTGAAATATATCATGTGGAGCTATACATCCCCGTATCAGTACTTTCTACAAGGCATAAATTATAGGAGGTGGTAGTTTCTTTTATTAGACCATCTGATTTAGTTGGAGAAAATAGACAATCTGAGTGCACTGCAACTCCTTCTTGAGGTCTTTGAGAAAGATCCTGAATGACAGGTCTGCAAGCTCCAAACTTGACCTGTTTTCTCCACTTGTATCTGTTGATCAATTAAAAGATAACCTGTCTCTTTATAATGCTTACCTTGATTAAACTGCCATGTCTACAATAAACCACAGCTTAGTAATTTCAGCATTTGCCATCAGGACACATATCCTTATTTTCTTTGAAGTGCCTGAATGAAAGTTACTTTCAGCCATTTTGCTTTGTTCTCCCTTCACATTTCTCACTCTGGGTATAGCCAGAAGGGCTGACTCTTTTACCTAAGCTCAAATCAAGTTGTGCTAAAAACCCGATGAAGCAGTTGAGCCTGTGATTTGCTTTTCAGTTTTCTATGTTGTTCCCATCCCTCAGACTTCACTACAGACCTCATTGGTAGCCAAAGTATTTATTTTGTGGCCTGTCATATGTGATGCAAGCAGCCTATTTAAAGCTTGGTTTCATGCTCCTCAGTCAAATCACCTTGGCTTCAGGGACAACCACACAGCTTTGCGTCCTTGCGAGGGGAATTTTGCTAGAGCAGGTTAGTCACTTTCTTCTTTGTAGCATTTGCAGTTTTCTGTCAGTTTGAATGTTCCTCCTACTTTCTGATCCCTGGCTCCTCTCAAAGCTCTGCCTACATTCCACTTGCACATTCCTTTGCCTTGGGAAGATTTTTTGGGACCAATCGAAGGGCACACAAGGGATTCAATACATGGACCAGAAGTTTCCTGACAACTGTGCATGCCCTCATTTCTCACCTCTTCCTGGTGATTGTTGCAAAGGAGGAGAGCCTTTGGATAAGACTCACCATCTCCTCTCAGGGGTTGTGGTTCAGCTGGTAGCTTGGGAGCCTGACTCTGTGTGTTTTTCCCTCTTCTTCATGGAAAGGAAGCAGCTGTCAAAAAGAGGGCTCTGCTGGAAGTCACCACCACCCTCTTGTTCCAGCTTATAGCCCAAGAGATTGGTTTCTGCTGGCTTCAGTGGTCTTGCCAAGAGCTGACCAAGCTGTCTGTAGCAGTTTCTGTGCATGAGCTATGCTGAGGAGTGATTGAAAGATCCCTTCTAGCAGGGCATGGACTGCTGGATGTGTGTGTTGAGTTACAACACATTTTGAGGAAGAGCAAAATTTTAATCTTTTTTTAAGACCACTGTTTCTTGTCTTCTAGGAGAGATGATCATGTGTAAGGAGCCTTCCTACAAAATCAGGATTTGTAAGCTTTAGTTAGAAGCTTTCTGCCATCAGACTGTCTAAAGGGGCTCTGCTTATGCCATCTAAAATTTCCTTTGTGCAGCAGCAAGGTATGCAAGTATTTGTGATTCAAATGTGTGTAAAGGTATGAAAACTTAGCACCAGGAGGAGCAGAAATGGGTTGTAGATCTTGAAATCCTAGATTCTGGGCTTTGACATCTTGTGTTACTCTTCAACTTAATTTTTTTTTTTTTAAGAGTACACGGAGACCTTGCATGAGCCATCATGTAAGATGGTTTTGTTGGTGGTGGCTTTTTGCAACTACTTAAGCACATTTGGCATTTAAAATTTTCTCACAACTGCCCCATAAAATTTCCTTCTAAGAGAGGAATCTTTAATGCTAAAATATATTTTTTTGTTTCTCTAGTAACTTTTTACTTTTATTATTGAAGCAGTAGCCTGAAACCTTACAAAATTTTCTGAAACTAGAGTTTTACAGCAAGCATATGGTAGATTTTACATTTCATGAGGAAGGAAAAAGATATCTAAAAAAATCTAGAAATATCAATTATAAGGAAGCTACATCTAAGGTCCTAAGTGCAGATAGACTGAAGACTTCTAAGAAACTTTTTACCTTTCTGTGTAATTTTACATCTAATAATTGATGACATTGTCAAATAATATGCTAATATCAATGATATATTTTCATCAATTTTTAAAATGTTTGATTTTCTCTCTGAATGCAGTGGAGGCAGTTCCACTATGACATTTGTGTGTAATGTGCATTATTTCTGTCATGGCAGAAAAACAGCTACAGCAATTCCACAGCTCACAAAATCTTCTGATTTTCGCCTTTTCATTATATTTGGCACTGATTTGTGTGTGCATGTGATTCCTTAAAAAACTAGTTGTGAATATTTTAAAGATTGAATTAGTTTTAGTTCTGAAGGACCAGTGTCTGTTGGCTGTCTGTGGTAAGAAGGAAAGAAAAACACATACATGAAGCTCACTTTCAGAAGGTAATTGGCATTGCCAGCAAAACTATGGCCTTATCAATATTAGATAAGAACTGAAAACTTATGTATTATAAGGGTATTTTCTGCATGGCAGGAGAAAGTAGGGAAATCACTGGATGCAAGATGGGGGGAAGCTGACAGACAATAAGGCTGTCTCCTTTTGCCCTGCAGGTAATGTAGCATGCATCAGGACTTTGCTTACTGCACAAGGTGTTCTCCTTCAGCACTAAATCTGCCAGCTCAGTAAATCCCAACATGCTTAATTATCCTGTTCATTTTTCTGGAATAGGAGAACTGGGAGAAGCACCTGGATCTGTCATGTGCTCCAAGTACATCTGCACAACTGCGACTGCTGCTGTAGAGGAGACTCCTTTCCATCAGCGTTGGGCACTTCTTGTTCACTGGAGCTGGGGGTAGCAGTAGGGTGTAGGGCTGCATGCAGTCACAGAAAAGCATGGTCCCTGTTTTGAGGTGTAGTCCTATATCCTGTTGAAATTCCTGTTAAGATACTATAGCTGTCCAGTTGAAATTGGGCTCTTGAGAGAAAAAGATGAGAAGTTTTATCATGACTGAGTTTGTGACTGGAGACACAGTGTCAAAGGGAAGTGAACTTGAGCCCCTGACCCATTGGTACTAATGGCTGAACTGGCAATAAAATAAAATGGCTGTTCATGTTTTAGTAGCAGTTAAGATAAGAATTACTGGTCTCTGTTCATCTGTAGTTCTTCTTAAAATTATCCTTCCCTAAGATACTGGGGAGTGGAATAATAAACCAAGGCAAGGAATAAAACAAAGGCAATCCATAGCTGGATTCAGTTGTCCACTAACTGTGCTTTTCTTTTTCTTCCTCTTCAAAACCCTTTTCAGGTTCAGCAGAAATCTGAGCAGTTCTTTCAAACCTTCACATCTTTCTAATAAACTAGTAATTTAACATTGCAATAATTTTTTATGTTCTGAACTGTCCCAGATCTATCATGGAATGATGGCTGTCTCAGACATGCCCAATTTCATGGCCTCCAGGGTGGAGAGGTGACAGGGTCATGGACAATTGACACAGACTGTGATGCACAGTATTTTAGACAGAGCTCATGGCAGCTTTCCATCCTTAGGATGCCTCATATACCCTGCTAGTTCGTGTCCTTCATACAGAGATAAAGCATTTTCATATTTTTGACTGCTTCAATTTGAAATATTTAGGGGAAATGTCATCAGGGACAAAGATATCATTGTATATTGGTGCAAGAAATTTCTAATAATTCTTCCTCATTAAAATCCTGATCTTTGTAGTCTTTTAGTGAAGTTCTGCTTTATTGTTGCCTTCACTGAGAACAGAGATTAGATCCTGGGAAGAAAGAATATGGATTAGTCTTCTAAGAGTACATTGCTCAGGGTTTCTTCTTCAGGTGTTGCATCTACCTCAGGAAATGAAAGATAAACAGGGTAAAGCTCCACTGACCACGGCAGCAGTGGTAGTTATGTATTGATTTAATTGTTCTGTATAGCTGGCTGAAAAGAGATGCTTGAAACCATGTCTGAACAACAAAAAAGTGGCTTGTCATGCAGGACGGGACATAAAATCGTTTTGGTTTACTTTGTCTTTAGAGATAAATTTTTGGGTTAAATGGGAGTGAGTTAAGAGCATTGTATCTCATAGCTGGGAAGGTGGCCCATCTGAAACAGTTTCCATTGAGAAAATCTGCAGATAAAATACATTTTTAATAGTTGATGAGATTTAAAAAAATCGAATAGAATTAGAAAATTATTAAAATTATTAATCAATAGAGAGTCTCCTTTACACTGAGACACACGGTAATGTTGCTCAGTTTGCCTCAATACTTTCCTTCTTACTGTCATCATGAGCTTTACATGTCTACATAATTTCACACCATCAGTAGTGGCATCATCATCATCATTATTATTATTGTTGTTGTTGTTATTACTATTATTACAGCTCTAGGTATGCTGGGAAGATCCAAGCAGCTTGCCCAGTGTCATACAGACTGTGAGAAAACTGCAGCTAAGAAAAGAATCGTGACGTTTTTGTTTCAAGATCTTACAAAACCTTCTGTGACCTTACTGAAAGGAAAATTTCTGGAACTATTACTTAAGACAGCATAATAGTTTTCCCCCTGGATCTTTTGGTACACAGAGTTATGCATTCCCTTCCTGCTGCTCCATGTTCTTTACAGGACTTGAGTCTTGCATGCTTTGCAAATGTAATAGTGCAGTACTGCAGGCAGCTCCCTTGTGCAGCAGCCAGCAAATCTCTTTTCTCCTGAATATCAAATGAAAATAATTCAGGCCAGTCTTCTTGTTTGGCCTGCTGGTTTTGTATGCAGACATCAAGTATTAAAACGGAAGCTGGGAAATTGTAGCACAGTCTGGCTACAATTCCATGTGTTTTTGGAATGTGCTTTTGCAACCTGTGTTGCCTAATCACATCTAGGTTATATAATATGTTGATACATGGATTCAAAATCAGTTGATACTGTGTTTAAAATAAAAAATGTGTTGCCTATTGACTCATGGAAATTTCCATACAAAGCAAGCCAATGCATTTTTAAGGTGGTTTTGCAATGAGATTTTGAGCTCTGTGTTGTCCTTGCATTTAAGAAATATGAAATAATTCACAGGCTGAGTACTTTGTAAAGGAATCCCCAGGTCAGTACATCTTAGGCCAGATTTTGCTTCAAACCTTGGCCTACAATGCCTATGCTTTGTGTTTGCTGTTAGATATATTCATGTGAAAGCACAGGTCTCTTTATATAATGGTACATGAAAGGTGAACTTTGTAAGGAAAGCGTATGGAAAGATTGGATTTTTTTGTTCTTTGATTTTATTTCTTTGCAAGATACTTGCCTATATGTTGTGAAAAAGGAAATTATTTTATAAGAAAAGAACACTGATGAGATTAGTTTAAAAATCAGGTTATTCTTTCCTTGTTTTACTGTTGATACATGGCTTGAGAGAGAAAAAATATTTAGAAGACACTTGGAGAAATCTTTATGCAAAAGACAAGATGTAGGCTGCTGATTGCTAGGCATGTGATAAAAATAAGCTTTAAGTGAAATAAATATGTGAAGCCCCATTAAAGTTGAAGATACTATCTAGAGAGTTTTAAAGTGATTTAAGGAGTAGTCCTCTCTCATCTCTAGGTACTTGTAATATGAGAGAATGAAATACTTAATGTTCTAAAAAAAATAAGAAGGGGCAACATTCCTCTCTCTTTTTTTAGTCTTCCTTTTCCACATTCCTATATCTCTCTCTATATATTCACAGTATCTCTTAACATATATAGGTCACCTTTAGTGTCAAAGAAAATAGCGAGCAAGTTATTTAAAATACACGTTTAGGGGTGGAATTCAGTGAAGCGAGTTCTCATTAAAATACATGGGATTAACCCCCAAAATGTCAAAATGGGACAGAGCTACCAAACATCAGCACACTATTAGAAAGATGCCTAGCCTTCCGTACCCACTGCCTATTTCTTTGATGCTTAATATGTGAATTCCTTCCATCAGTGATGTCATCAAATAGAATTAATTTTTACCCATTTTTTTGTCTAATGGGACTATGCTTCTAAAAAGCTGTAATCTGGTGATTCTCTGAAGGATCCTAATGTTCTATTTGGAAATCTGAAATAGACTGAATTCTTTTCTTCAGCTATTCATTTATGTCTCTCAAATACCTGACATTTAGGATGTTTGCCCTAATTTAGTTAATTAAGGTTCTCAAAGAGCAGGACTCTACATCTGTATTCCCCAAAAAAATGCCATGGAAATCAAAGATTGCAACCTGAGGAATAACATTGAGGAGCAGTGTTCCTCAAAGCAAACGAAGTCCATCTTAGCTAACAGCAGCTCTGCCAAAATTTTGCCGTTCAAGAAGAGTAATCAGATACTCTGCTGTGTGACATCATGTGAATGTTAGTGTTTTACTCACAAGATAATGTAATTTTTCTTTTATTAATGATTTGCTCAGTATGTCCTTGCAGAATAAGATTTTTTTATTCGGTTTTTTAAGCTTTGACAAAAATAACACTGGGTGTGTGAGGTCATATTTGGAACTCTAGAAAGCATGTTTAAACCTAAACCGTATTCTTCTCTCAAACGTTCTACCATGTCAGCTATGAGTTTAACAACAGCAATATGCTCTGAAGACTGTAAGTTATTACTCTTTTATTTGCATATCTGTTACAAACATGCTCATCTTTTTTAAATAGTTAATCTCATTTTGAAGGCTTTGATGACTGCTTGCCATATACCAATAAGTATTAAAGTGTTTGTCTGCTATTTAAAATAGGTGAACTTCACAAAATCCCCTAATGCATAGGTCATTTAAGGAAACTTTTCTTACATATTTTATAACACTAATTGATTATGAAGGGGACTTCCTACCCTTTTAAATGACCTTTTATCAGGGTGTGTTGTCCTGCCATCACTGCTTCTGTCTTTTAGGCAGTAGGGCACATTTAAATATTTTACAGTCAACTCAAAGACAGTTACTTCATGAAGTATAAAAAGACATATGTCACTATCATTTCCCCACTGTTGTTAACTGCGACTTTTCTAGGTAGTTCCTAATCCACTGGCACACGAAATACAAAGGGTTTGTTTAAGCTTTTGCTGAAGTACTTTAGGTGAATGTTTTTTGTTTAATATTGTGTAGAGCAGATGATATTTGCTCGCTGGATGCCACCTCTCAGCTCAGACCTTAAAAACAACAGATTAGATGCACAAACAGAATGTGCTAATGTGTTCACAGTGTTCATTTAATTGTAGCCTTTGTTACCTTTCAGTATCTGAGAACTAGACTAGGAAAAAATCCCTACAGGGACCCTTATATTACACTGCTGTAGAATTTCACTCACCTTTGAACTTGATTTCCAAAGATTTGTGTGCTAGATTCTTTTTGCCTAGTACTGGTGACTGTTGGACTTCTTTTTTCTTTCTTGAAGATCCTTCTTTTTATATCCATGTATCTGAAAGAGTGCCTGGAGATTATAAAATATTCTTGGTCTACATCCTGGATTTTAGACTGGGCTCTTCTCTGGAGAAGTATTTTTGTATGTTAGTGTAACATTCAGTAGTATGACATGTTATGTTTTAAAGAAATACCTCCTAGTGCCAAGGAAAATGAATCTATTTAGATGGTGTTTCTTAGTGTCTCAGTAGTTTCTTAAACATAAGGACCCTAAATTAGAGGGTTATTAGGAAGCTCTAACAAATACTTTGTTCCTTTGTTGTTGCTAGAAAATGAGCAGTGTGGTATTAACTGGATTTTTGCTTTACTATGAGCTTCCTATTTGAAGTATTCTGAGGAGGGAACAGTGCTGTGAAACTGACCTCAGTTCAATTATCTTGACTTATAAAAACACAGAAAATTATCACCATCTTTGAACAGATTATAATAATGATCTGGTACAATATTACAAACTGCCTTGCCTAGAGTTAAAACACAATGAGTTGCTCTTGAGTTTCCAGTGCTCTGGCTGTTTATTCTCCTTCGTGGCTGGGAGGTTCTCTGTGTTCAGCACATCATTTGTACAATTTTTAACGTGCTTTAACTTGTCATCGATACACTGATAGCTTGCGCTGTAACCGGAGAGTTATCCTGGGCCCCTCTCTTGTCCCCACCCAAAAAATTCTGTGGGGCCTCTGACAGATCTACAGTGGCAGGTTTAAATTAGATGTCTGAAATGATTACTGCTATTGGCTGCCTACCCTGCCTCTCTGACAGACGTTGCTGTCTCAAGGCTGGCAGGACTGATCTGCATGTCAAGCACAGTAGTTTCCAGTCCAGCGTATTAAGATAAACCACAGACAGAAATCATGTCCAGAGCAGTCGGAGGCGTGAGGTAATGTGTCAGAGTTTTGGAGTGTGGTTTGTAGATCAAGTCCTACTTGGATCTCAGATGCAAAGCACATTTTGTCAGAAAAGCCAGACTGAACCATCAGTGGTACTCCAAGCCCAGGTCACAGCTGGATGTGTGCCTGGCAGGTGGGCACTTCTCAGGTGTGTTGGTTCAGTGCATACCAGGTGGGCACTAGACTGAGCTTCTTTTGCAAAACTGTGTTTAGGAAGGGACAAGCATGGTTAACTTCTCAAAGCCAGCTCTGTCAAGAAGACTCCAGGCTGTGTGGCTCCACCGAAGCCAGTTGTGTAGATGTGAAGACAAGCCCTTACTGTGACACGTGGACACCCAGGCACCATCAATCCTCCCTGGGTGCCCCATGCCCCACTCTAGTCTTTTCCTTCTCACCATGCCAACACTCAGCTTGGGTCAGGTGGTCCCCCTGACTCAAGCAGACCTGTCAGAAACCTCCTTAGTTTCTCTGTCTCTTTCCAGAGGAGTGGCTGCAGATGGATGTGAACTGCAGCTGATGTTGGAGAAAGGCTGTGCCATGTCCCCCTGTTGCAGTGTGTTGTAATGTCCTGTTTTAAACTTCGGGTCCCTTCCCCAGGTGTGCCAATACCTCTCTCCCTTCCCCCTCGCCCCCTTGCTGAGTGAGTCCTGTCAATCAGGCTTAACATTCCAGGAAGGCCATCGTGTGGTTGGTCAAGTTCAAAGGATGCCCCTATGCCCAGAGGTCATTGGCCTGTCTGGGTGTCATCCTCCCCTGAGACCCTGCCCCTCCCACCTGGTTGGTGGCTCACCTGTCCCTTCCCTGCCCCTCCCCCGGAGCTTAAAAGGTCAATCAGACCATGTGCTCGTGATTCTGTTGGAGCTGTTACCTGACATTCAGACCTCTGTGACCATGGAATAAAGCTCTGGATATAACCCTCCGGCAGAATCCGTCTCCTTCCTCCTCACCATCGCCTGAAGCCTTCCCTCCTGAGGTAACAGGGTCCCTTACAAGCCTGGACTTGTTTAGTGCCCAGCTGCAACCACCAGCAAGCTAAAGGTGTCTCTGGGGTGATACACCACAGTTGCTGCCTTTGGCCCAGCAGCGAGGGTCAGACTGGCCCAGGCACAATCTACCTGCTAATATTGGGATTCATATTCCAACATCCCCCCAGCTGTCACTGGGAAACAGTGCCAGCAAAAAAACACTCAATTATGGGGACAAGGTTCTCCAGCTTGTTTTTATTTTTGTTCTTGTTGGTTATCACATGCAGTGTAGTCATGGCCTGAGCTTGTGAACTAGAGCCTCTGTTTATATTCAAGTTTTGGATTGTATTAGGCTTGGGTCTACTTATTAGGTACTTTTTGACTTAAACACTCAGTGTATCTGCAAAGTTGAGTGCAGATTAGGGAAGGGAAGTAATGTGCTGTGCTTGTCTCTGCTATGAAGGTACCCAAGACAATGCATGGTGCAACACCATCCAGCATCATGTTAATAGTCTGTTCATGTTAACAGCCTGAAATGAACTGTCCTAAACACACTGGCCATTTTTAAATGATACTGTTGCAAAACCAGAAAGATCTAAGTGGTAGAGATTTCTATGCAATGCCTGTATCAGAGTTTTCTGCACGGTGTGCTTTGTAAGCACTTTGGCCATGGAAATAGTTAAATAATCTTGATTAAATACCTGCTAGGTGGTCAAATATGTTGCTGATGCTTAAACAAAATCTCATCATTGTAGTTTGAAATAATCTTTTTAAAACTATGCTGAACAGGTTGCTAAATGAGGCATTCTCAAAGCATAAAATACTGGATCTCTGTTCGCATTTCTTCTTTGTGTCTGTCTGTCTCGTGCACTTGATGTTGGGAGCACTTGGGGAAGGAAGAGGTGCACCTGGTGGTCGTACTAATGGCTGAACTTGGCTGTGCCTGGAAGTGAAGTGGAAATCTTGTGTGAAAGTGAGGGGGAGCAGAGCTCACACCTCCCTTCCCCTTCCCCACATCTGCCTCTTCCCCTGCTGTCCCAGTATGGCTCGGGCTGTTGCTCTGCCAGTGGTACTGCTGGAGCCTCACAGTGTCTGCGCCTTTGAGTTATTGGGGAGTGCTGCCAGAGACTCCCCTGATGCAGACAATAAGAAGATAAACGATTTTTTGTTTTGTTTTTGGTGTTTTTTTGTTTGTTTGGGGGGTTTTCTTGGGTTTTTTTTTAAACAGTTTTTATTTCCATAAAAGCAGAAGATAATTTCTTGGGGCATAGAAAAGGCACTTCTGTAGGCTAGGGGCATTCTTCCAGCTCAGCGTCACAGACCTGCTGCATGCAGTGAAAATGAGAGGGATTCTCCAAGGTATTTATTGTGGAAAATATTAGGCAAAGCAAAGGAATACCAGCTCCACTGTATGGAAATGCATATACTTGGAAGTCTGCACTACAGTACATACCTGAGTGGAAGTGTTCATGGCAACTGGTAAAAAGGAAGAATTAAAGACAGGTAGAAAGGACTTATTTTGTTTATTTTCTTTAAAAGGCTTAGCCAAAAAAACTGTGGACTTCTGGGAAAAATACTAAGATGAATAGAATGTATGACTCATTTTTAGATAGAGATGAATAAAGAGGGAAGGGTTTAGTAAGAATTGATACAAGACAGTACTAGTTTGTAAAAAACTTGGTCCATGCTGTATGGTGCAAAACACTGAGAGCTATCAATTTCCCTGTAATCTAGGTATTATTTTGTTTATATTTTTATGTGAACCCTAAGGCACATTGAACTGAGTTAGACACTTCTTAGATAATTGGACTTTAGTTAAAATTGCTTTTAAAGTACAAAATCTAACAGTGACAAGGTATTTACTGCAGGAACACGCAAATCTTCGCAGGTGTGGATCAGAGAATATGATCCAGGTGATAACAGACTTCTCATTACTCACATTAGTGTGCATTGCACAATTCAAATACCACTGAGAAATGAAAGAAGAATGCTGTTGTCCATGGAAATCTGAACTCCTATTACAGTGGAAACTCCGTAACTGTCCTGCATCTTGACACAGAGTAAATACATTAATTTCTCTTAGATTTTCTGCACATTGCGCTTAGGAAGACATGAAAAAAAAGGTACTGTCATCAGTATTAGGTTGATATCTGAGCAGCTACCTCTAACACAGTATACTCTTGCCTGCATTATGCATTGCTTTTATGAAAAGTCCAGTTCTCAGGTCTGCTCTCAGACCCTTCCTGGATTCAGTAGCATTACAGCACTTCAGATGAGAATGGTATTTGTTCTGTACTTCAGTACCTCCTAGAAGAGCTGACGTAAAACAGCTCCTGCCCTACAGGGGTCACAGGCTTAATGTGACCTAATTAAATAACAAAATACATAAGGAGAACTCTTTTCCCCATCAATCAAACCATATTATCCAACCCCAGATAATCCTTGGGTATTGCAGTAACTGTTGTGTGTCTTCATCTGGGCCTGGTTTTAGTGAAAGCTCCACAAGGCATCTGTGAAGGGATATGATTTAGTCTGTATTTCTGTGGATTCAAAGTTTTATGAAGTTGCCTGATAAAATGGTCTTGTCTTGAGCTGTTTGTCAAGCAAACAATATGCCAAAGGATAAGCAACAAACTGCTTCAGTAATGTGATTTTTTTATTTTATATTCCTCTACATATGCGGTACTCTACAAACCTAGTAAGTGGCACTGCTTGTGATTATTAAAGATTTCTTAAGATGAACACCAACTAAGATAATTTTAAAATATTTACCATAATTCAAGAATTCTTTGAATTATGATTAAGGAGGATGAGATGTTAAGAAAATCTCATTTGCATATACCCTTCTTACCTGCACTTGCCCATGATAATGACATTTTGCTTGACAAAAATTATAAGGTACATGCTTAATGTATCTTTAACAGTCTCCTCATGTAATTTCTCAACTGAAAATGAGAGTGTCATTAGTTGAGTCACCAATGCTCCTTCCCCCCTTCCCCATACTTGACTTGGAAAACTTTGCTGGTGCATGTAGAGGAGTGCAGGCAGCTCCTGTGGGGTCTGTCAGGGCAGACACAAGGCCCTCCCATGATTTCTGGAAACCCATCCGTCCTCACAGGTCATTTCTTCCTGTCAGGTGGAATGAGTGTCTGTGGTGGTGCCATGTCCTTCTGTCTGGGGGCTCTGACCCAGGTGGAGCCCTGGGGCAGTGGCCAGACTGTCACTTGCTGGAGCTGTTGGCACTGGCCCCAGTCCCTGTGCCAGGGAGTGCCAGGCACATGCTGCTGGAAGGAGGTTTCTGCAGAAGCCTTGTGGCTGGAGAGAGTGTCAGTGGGCTTTAGGATGTAAAGGATCTTCACATGAATGAGGAGAAGGAGACACAGTTCTCGACTTCTGTTGAGAAGTCCTGGCATTTCAGTTCTCTGTGGGCATAAGCAGGCAGAGCACTGCCAGTCCAGGAAACGCAAGTGGATGGAAGAGCAGAAAATGGAACTCCCTATTTATACTGCCTTGCTGTTTTATGGGCAGGTAAGTGATGAATAGAACAAATAATTTATGACGGTGGCAATAGAAGATCCTTTCCTTTATTGGCTTTTCTGTATGTTGGCAGAACTGGCAATTTGTGTGAGCTTGGCAGTCTTTGAGATCACCTTGGAGAGGTTTTGTCCATTAGTGATGAGTGCTGTGATGGGAACTGTTGTCTCATTCCTGAGGGGACATGCTCAGGGCTGCTGCTGGTCCCCAAGGTGAAGCTGTGGAGAATTGCTGTGTGGACAGAATGGTGGCTCAGTGACAGTGACTCTCCTGAATTTAGTTTCCAGTGTTGATAAAAATTCTTCTCTTAACGCCCCCATGGCCCCTGGGGAGAAATTTTTCTCTTTATTTTCACACCAGAGACAGGTATATGCTGTGAAGAAAGATCACAGGCAAAACTAGCCTCCTTGACCAATCTCAAAATAAAGGAGCTCTTTTGTTTACCCCCATGATGTCTGGGGTAATTTTATTCAGGCTATTAATTAAGGTGAGCTTTGTGAAAAGTCCTAATGCCCTGAACTGGTGAACTGAGCAGTGGATTTCGCTACCTGTGTTCAAGAATATTGTGCTTGCTTCCTTTAGCTGCTGACATAAATAGTAACTCGTTAAAGGGCATAGCTCCAGGCTTTGCCTTAAGAAGTAGATGAAAAGATAATTGCTGGATAAGCAAGCGAGCATGGGGGACTGTAAGAGTAAATGAGACTGGTTGTGAACCAACAACAATCTTCTTTCAATCAGCCTGGTTTTAAGGCTGTAATCTCCCCTGGGCAGAGGAGGTCCCTGTCCCCGTGTTGTGTGGCTCTGGGAGCAGCCTCGCTCCTTGTCCTGCGTGAGGCCGTGGGCGCTGAGGACGGGCCTCTGGCTGTGCCTTACAGCTCTGCTCTTACCCTGCATAAAGCTGATCCTCTTTCATTCCTGTTGGTGTTCTGCTTGGCATTCTTTTTCTGAAGTGCTTTTTTGTTTTGTACAGACCTATTTATCCCTCCCTTCCCTGCACCAGTGGAGGTTTATTAGATCGCATGGCAGGCTGCCATCTTCCTTATTAACCAAGCTTTTTCCCAAATAAACATGCTCCTTGTGTGCATGTCTCCTATTTATGATTTACTTCCCATTATAAAGCTACAATCTACAATATTAAAAATAATACACAGACAGATGTTTATGAGAGGCTGAACAGGGTTTTATTGTACTGACTCTGGTATTTGTGGTTTATATTTCTTTAATCTCCAGTGAAGTGTGGTTCCTCCCACCCTCCCCATTTTACTGCTTCTGCCTCTTATTAGCCTTATAATAGGTGATGGTGCCCTTTAAACACATTTTCTTTCAGGCTCTTACATGCTGCAGTATAAGCAGGAGTATGAGGAAGTATGATGATGTACTTAAAATGGTGTCTTTATATAAGAAATTAGAAGTTAGGCCTTTATTCTGGAGATCTAGATCCACCCACCTGGAGGCAAAGAGATCCTTACCCTCCATTTCCATGACTTCAGTAGGGCATTTGATCACCCTCTGCTGGCTGAGCTGCCCGAGCAGCTGCCAGTCTGCTGGATTTTGGGAGAGTGCCTTTCTGCCCCGGTGGAGTCCCAGCCATCACTTGGGATTTCACTTTGTGCCTCTGAAGCGCGTTACTACGGTTTGGTCACAACAGTTTGGAGTCACTGGCTGCATACAGAGTTCTTTGGTTTTTATTCGAATGGATGGAAGAGAATTCTGCCCCTGGGTCAGATAATCATCTCAGACCCGTTAAATAAGCAGCTGTGACATGCATCATAACAGTGGCCTAAACCACCATATTTTTTCAATATGACACTTCTTTGTTGCTTTTTTTTCCTTGGCCTGTGGTTGGGCTTACATTAGAAAAACAAACAGCACTTAGCTATAATTAAAAGTGCCCTACGGTAAGTGGGATGACAAAACAATGGGAATGCTGTTCATATGGATGAAGTCAAGTGTAAATGAAGTCTAAAAGAATTAAGTTGAATGCAAGGATAAAATTATCTTGTTGGCTAGGCACAGAAAGTATAAAATAAGCCTACCCAATAAATCAGATCTTGCATTTCACAGTAAAAAATCAGATCAGGGTAGTTTTTTTGTGTCATGAGGCAAATCCATCTTTTGCTGTAGCAACAGAAACATAACCTTCAATTAATTATTTGAAACTATTTGAAATGCAGTATATTGGTAATTGTAGAGAGTTTTATGCATTCAAACATATACCTTGAACATGTGTGCAATATAATTATACTACTTGCATTCAGTTTCTAAAAATAGGAAATGTTCATAATAGTATCCTTAAAATTCCTTTTTTTTTCAAGATAGTCAAGTTCTACCTGGAAGTATGTTTATTAAAATTTTATATTGAAGAACCACTGTATCATATAGTTTTTTTTAAAGTATGCTCCAGACATAAGTATGAACATAGTAAGACATAATTATAAGAAGGATTGATATTTTTCAACCTCCAGTAGCTGTCGTCTTGCTTCAGGTTTAGCTGTAGTCAGAGCCTTGCTGACCAACCGACTGATGTTTCACTAATTGCCACTTGAAAATGAAAAGGGAAACTGTCTAGCTTTGAAACATTATTCATGAAAGAAGGATCATGCTGGCACGTTGTCAGAACAGGATCTTTCCCCCCTGTCTTGTCTAGACAGGCCAAGTACAAGACTTTGTACTGAAAAGGTCTCTCTGGTGTGTCATTAGGCACAGTGGTTTAGTCTGGACTGGTCTGGATTCCCTGGTCGGAGCATTTTGAGGTCACTCCTTGTGTTTGGGTACAGACCTCTGCAAGTTTATTTCAGTTTGAAAATACTCTAATATTTGCTTTCTACTACTTCCCTCAACCTCACTTTGATCCATTTTGCTTTACAAGGAAGGGTTGTTCTCTTGTTTTAGTAAAAGCACTGCTTAAATGCATCCACTAAGCAAACTAATTTAAAGTACTGAAATTTTGTTCACAAGTTGCAAATACCAGATGCTAAGTATATTCTATGGTCAGAAATATCTGTATTCTCATTGGATAATCTCTTTAATTAATTTATCTTATTCCTGCAATACATTTTTTCTTTGAATATTTCTTTCAGACTTCAACAGAATGTGATTATGCAGACTAAGTTTTGCAAATTTCTGTCCTCCATTAGATATTGTATTTTGTTAGATTTAGGTGTTACTTTTGCAGATGTGTGAGTGAGAAAAAGCGGAAGCCCCATGGATATGCAGGCACTGCTCAGCACTAACCAAAACATCGTTGTGACATCAGCACTGTCCTACAACACTGTCCAACACTGATTATTTGGATCACAAATCCAAATAGCCACCACAGGGGTCTGCTGTGAAGAAGGTTACCTCCATCCCAGCCAGGGCCAGTAGAGGATGACTGCTTCCTTGGCAAATAGGTTAGGTAGGAGACAGAAGGCAATGTGATTTTTGACAACATGCCCCATTTTCAAATCAACACAGAATTCCTGTGGTATTGTGAGCAATGTTCCAGTCAATGTGGGCACAACAAAAAGGGGACAAGAGGCCTCATGACACTTTTTTTCAAAATGCACCTTCACAATGGCTATTTTCACATGTGTGAGGGAATGAGGAAGTAGCCTTAATATTCTACAGGAAAAGTTGATTTAGTCTGCTTTTTGATTCTAAATTTCAGTGTGGTCTGTTATCTATGACAACCCCCCCGCTTCACCTTAAATCACAAATCCTTACTTCTGGTTAGTCCTCTTATGATAATGTTAGTTAAACCCCAGAACCTTTAAGACTTTAATGTAGCTATGAAAAATGTAATGCTTCGTCTAGTCTTTTGTGTGAAAACTGTATAATCTGATGGCAAACAGACACCGTGAGCTCTTGGCTTTAACTGCTTTTGACTTGACATCTTGCTTGAGCATTTTACATCAGCCATGGGGGAAGCATGGAAAGCATTGCATTAGGACTCAACACAAAGGCACAGGAAAGCAGTAAAAGCTAGCCAAAGTAGCATGCCACATATTCTAACTGCAATATGGTGATTGATTCTTTCTAATAGAAGCATTATGTTCTTTACCACTCCAACTTTACCCTGTATTCTTCCTTTAATATACCTGGGAAGTTTGAATCCTTTCAAGATGACTCTTCTAACCTTCCAAGATAGCTTTGTTCATTTCTTGTTCCAGTTTCTTCAGAAATGAGTCCTAAAGCATTGTAATTATCAGGTTGCTAATATTGAGCCTGGCTTTTTAAGTCTCCTTTCCAGAAGTAATTGTTAATGACCTTTTCAGTTCCATGGGTTTCAAAGGCTTACTTCATTTGGCTATGATTTTTTTATAGTCTATACTCAGAAGGAATCTATGCCCTTCAATGCCTCTTCAGTTCTTTGTTGTTGCAGAGAAGAACATAGTAACATACATACAGAGGAAAATAATTTGTTTGTACAGTATTTTATTAATAGGTTAGGGACTGCAGGGTTGGACTGAAAAAAAGCTTAAATTTGAGGACCTCACTTAGGCAAATACTTATTTTATAAGTACTCCTCCACCAAGCAAAATAGATCTGTTTTTTTCCCCTGCAGGAAAGGCTTGTTTTCCTTGCTTTTCATACCTTCTATTTATATTCCTAAGTAACTTTTTATATGTTACACATATTTATGCATACAGTTTTTTATTGCAGCAGGCTCTTGCTGTTATGTATACCAAAATATCATTAATACTCTTGAAAAGTGTTCAGAGTGAAGTCTGCAAATTGCTTTTATCTGTAAAGCAAATGAAAAATGAGAATGAATTCGCTCCCTTTCTCAGTTTCTTTTTCCTCTCCTTTGCTATTGCGGTGCTTGTGTTATGTAACAGACGTGTGAGTAAGTGTCACACCTCGGTAACTGATGTAGGGACCTTTTAGAATTGGAGGTCCTGCTGTCTCAGTTCAGACTAAGTTAAGATTAAAGCAAAGTCTTTTGCTAATGCTGTTGAAGATGAACAAATTCTGCCTCTTTGCTGGGAAGGACCAGGAATCATCTCTCTGAAGCAGAATCAGCCAACCCATACTGCAGTGTTAGGGAAGCCCAAGGTTCTGGGACTGGCATTCCTTTAATAAACTGCCTGTGAGAGTTTCTAATTCTGTCTGCTTTGCCTCTGCTTGTGAATGGCAATCACCAGAATTTGTCAACATACTAGTAGTGTAATCATTAAATTTTAGTTTGTCTTGATACAGTGTGTTCTCTGTTCTGTACAAGTATTTTACTTTGGAGCAATCCTAGTGAGAAAGCTTTTCATAATTGTGTGTATATTTTTGTGAACATTTCCTAATTTCATCTCCAGTACTTGCTATAAAGTATACTTGGTCTCATAGGAATTTTTCTCATGACAGAATCATATTTAGGGGAAACTGTTCTCCTTTTTTTGTAAAAGAAAAGTGTAAAAGCTACACCATGCCTGCATTTAGCGTTCAGATATCTTATAGGCATTTTAGAAGTTTACTAACTTATAAAGAGCACTGGCATGTGGGATTTTAATGTGCAGACACCAAGTGCTTGACTGTAATTAGGTGGGAGACTGGCAAATTGGCTTTGGGAAGGTAGTTAAGGAATAATTGTCTGTGTCTGAACAGGATTGTTCCTGGTTACAAACTATACTGTTGCCTTACAGCTGATGGCAAGATTTTTTTTTTTAATGTGGGACAATTATTATTTTTATTAATAGTGTTGTCTTGCCCCAGATATGCAAGGTGCCACACAAACATATATGAGAACACAGTCTTTGTCCAAAGTGAACTATACTCAACATGAGCTGCAAAAATTATTGCTTATTATTGAAAAAGGTGCATTTTTCCAAGTGGCAAATCTGGTTTACTAGTGGTTTGATTCTGGTGGTCAGAAATATGTCACATATATATTTATACATGCAATACTGTGAGGGCAAAATTGTTTGTGTTGGTGTTGAATTGCCAGAGACCCACCCACCATTATAGCATCTACTTGAAAAAGATTGTCATTTTAGCACTGAAGAAGGGTGGGCATCAATTTTCTCACAATTTTTTCTTTTTTTTGTTCCTTTTTTTTTTTTTTTTTTTTCCTTTCAGAGTGCAAATTCACCTGCGCCAGTGGTAAATGCTTGTATCTTGGTTCACTGATTTGTAACCAACAGAATGACTGTGGGGATAACAGTGATGAAGAGAACTGCCTGCTTGTAACAGAGCATCCACCTCCAGGCATCTTCAGCTGTGAGTATTGGCTCCTTGTGTGCATCCATGTATGTCAAATATGTCTGGCTACCTCAGAAATCAGTCTTTTTGGAATCTTGATCTGCAGTATGATATCAAGGGAGTATGAGACAGAAAGTAAATAATATTTTTTCTCAGAACTAGCAGGGATTTGTGATGCACTTTCCCCAGGACTCTAAATGTGTTAATTTTTAGTTATTCCAAGGAAGTTTGTGCTATGGACATTGTGGTTATAATCATGTGGATCATACGTGGCCTCTGAGAAAGCATAATTAAATATTTGTTTTCAAGATTCTACAAAATATTCTGTGCTCTGTGTAAAAGTCTTTATATGCTAATAAGACTATCAAGAAAATTATAATTTTCTGTTCATAATTCCTGTTAGTTTTATTAGTGCTGAGATCAGCATCATTTGGTAGGTTACTGACCTTTGATATATTTAAAATATCTTTAGTTACTGTTCTTCAGTGCATAAATACTGCACACAGAGTTTATCACAGGAATTGCTTTCTTAGTGCTTTGTCCTCAGTCATGTCTACTGAAATCAAACTTTGCTTTTGCTTTTGTTTCTTGTGCAATTATTTATTTTTGAACTACAGTTCAGCTTTCTGGATGGGTGATACATTTTTCCGGTACAATAGAAGTATGTCATGTTACTTCTGCTTTCCAGACAGTTTTGTTCGGCCCATACTGACATCTCTCAGTATTCTATTTCCCTTCTGATTGTGATTATATCTTAGGAATATCTGTTTTGTTATGCTGTTATTACTAATAGCAATTATGAGCAGCATGTGTCTGTAATTTTTGTAATTAATGCATGGGGCTATAAGCAGGACAGAAGATGGAGTCAGGTGTTGGATGTCTGTCCTCCTGCACCCTCTAACCTCCAAGTGAACATGTTCCTAAATGCTCTACTCTAAATCATTTAAATCTTGTTCTTTCTGTTACTTTGGTACCTCTGCAGTGATTTCAGTGGCTTTGAAATAATAATCACCTATGTATTCTTTTACGCTATTTCATTTTATTTTTGTTTTGTTTGGTTTTGAGTGGAACTCTTTCCCAAGTCCCAGACAAGACATAGGCTTTGGGGATGCGTCCAAGTCAAAATGTCACGTTTGCCCATAAGGTTGACTTTTGAGTTGTAAAAAAGTTAACATTTTATTATTTATTCATGCAAAACTTTTAAGTATATCTGTAAAGTTCAAATAGAGGAGTTTTTTTTTTTTTTTGACTGGGTTACTGTACAGCTCTTCTCTTAAACCAAGCTCGCCACAACTGTTTGTCCAAAAGGTGGCCACAAAACTCGCAGTGATAGCAGGTGGAGGGAAGGGCTTTGGTGATGAGCAGCAGCTGTGGCATCACAGGTGGTGGCCCTGCACAGCTGCAGTGTGATGATGGCACTCTGTGAGTTCCTAGGTGGAGCCTCTTAGGTGAAACTCCCAAACCCTTCTTTATCCTGAGGTCTGACAACGAGGGCAACAGTGGTTTTGCAGTATCCCTCTGTGCTGGTGACAGTCTTGCAGTAATCAAGTATCATCTTGGCACCTTCTCCTCAAAAGCCCTTTGGACTCTATAAATGGTTATTTGCTTGACCCAGGATCTACAAAGTTCCTGCTCTTCCCCTAAGTCACATCTATCCCCTCTGGTCTTGCTGCAGATCATGAAGACAGGCCTGCCTGGTCAGCTGGCAAGTCATCCCCCTAGCCTCCAGTGACATGAAGTTTGTGGTGACCAAACCAAAAAAAAACGTGTCTGTGAAAAACCTTCAGCAAAAGGTTCCCTACTGCTTTCCTGAGAATTGCAGTTGCTGTGTTTCATGATCCTGTCTCTGGAAAATCGTGCAAGTTGGCAGCAGTTTTCTTACTTTTAAGTGGACTTGGAGAAAGGCAGTCAGCTTTCTCCTCCAGTCAGCCTTTTACAGCTGTGAGGGCTGTTGCCACCCATCCATGGGTGTTAAAAAACACCCCAACAAACAAACCCACCCAAGTTCATTCATATGAATTATGTTTCCTTAAATCTGTTAGAGTTGTTCATTTTCTATGACTGCTTCTAAAATATGGTGTCCAACAGGCTTACTACTTGAGATCTCCCGAGTAGAGTCCAAGTGGAAGAGGGGTAATTATATAAAGTCTTATTATTAAGTCTTTCAAGAACCCTATTTGCTGGTTTTGCAACATCATTGGAAATGAGGAGTTTGTAGAAGAAATACTGGATGCATTGCCAGGAGGATTTGGAAATGTTTTAATTTTTGCTCACCTGGTGGCAGGTAGAGCAGATCATTATTTGTTGCATTTGGGGATATTGACAGGGTCTGTACTGTTTTGTTGCAATAGGGACTGTGTGAAAAGTGCTGTTAAATAAAGGGACTTTGGTTTTAAATATAAAAAAACAAACAAATCCCAGTGAAACAGGATCCTAATGGTGAAACAAAGAGAAAAAGAAAATCAAAGCCAGACAGAAAAATAATACAACCATAAACTCTATTTAAATTATATTTATCATGTTCTGGCTATTAAACAGACTACTACATGGTAGAAATCAGTGCCAGTTGGTAATAGGAAACAAGATTATTATGGACACATCAGTTGTGTTGGTTTATTCCAGCTTTGAAAAAATGTTTTTAGAATACTTGCTGAAGTGAGGTCCCCAGGCCTTAGAGGGATGACATGTTGAATTAAGAAATGTGTGCATGCTTTTGCTCAATGATTTTAATGGGAATCCCTACCAGAGTACAACAGTGTATGCTCTTGAAATGTCCCAGCTGAGCAGGCTGCCTTTCAACACAGAAGTGCATACATTCATTGCTCTCTCATTAGTAACAAGACGGTAACACAGCTCAATAAGAAAAAAATTAGTATTAACAAAAAAACATCACTTGAGGAATGTTACACCAGGTATTTCTTTCTAGTTAGTGTTACATATAAGCTCTGTTCTTGCATCTTCTTGCTTGTGTGCAGTTCTTAAATGGGAAAGAAACTGTTGAAAGGAGCCACTTATTAGTTTGTGCTGGTTAACATCTAAGCAGGGTATCCTATTTCTTCCTGGGACTGTCCTTGTCTTTACCTACAGCATATTGTCACTACAAGCAGTATGCCTTCCCCTCTGCTGTTTGTTCAAAGAATCCCTTTGTCATGCTGTATTCAAACCTTCTGTTTTCCTGTGATAGAAAAAATAGCCAATGTCTAAATAAAGAAATTTTCATATGAAAGTTTTGCTTTAGTTTATTTAAGCAATATGTGCCGTGTTAGTGGTACCCCATATTTCCCAGCTGCTGAAACATTTCTCATTTGTGTTCTTGCCAGCAGCCAAATCCAGAATGTCTTGTTGGAACTTCTTGTTCAGTTTACTGAAGTTGCATGGGCAATGGCATAGAAAGATTTTATTTTTGTGGGTGGCCTGTTCCCTGGATCTCATGATTATAGGAGATGCTATCTTACTGTTAGAGGAGTTCGCATCTCCCAGATCTGGTGTTCCTCTCTCTTTGCCATTCTTATATGGCTCCAGTGTACTAACTGTTAATTTAGTCTTTTAAATCACGGAATGATTGGGGTTGGAAGGGACCCTAAAGATCATCTAGTTCCAGCCCTCTTGCCATGGAAGGGACACCTTCTGCTAGAACAGGTTGCTTTAAAACCCCATCCAACCTGGCCTTGAAGACTCTTAAGGACAGGAGCACTCACAGCTTCTCTGGGCAACCTTTCCCAGTGTCTTACTACTCTCACAGTACAGGACTTCTTCCTGCTACCTAATCTAAAACCTATTCTCCTTCAGGCCATTCCCCCTTGTCCTATCACAACATGCCCTTGTAAAAATGTTGCTGCTGAACTCAGTGTCTCACATGTGCAAAGGAAAACAAAAAGTGCATCTCTGAAGCCCTTTGGTTGTCTTAATTTTCCTTTGCTGACTTATAGGTAGGGCAGCCTTTTGCTGCTGCGTGGGCGATTCACTCTGTATAGCACAGAGAAATTGGAGGACAGCTGGGAAAATCCAAGGTGTGTCAGAGTCTGATTTTAGATGACACAAGCTGCAATCCAGCAAGTTGATCAAAATACATGCTAAGGCATTTAAGCTGAACATGTTAAGGTAACAGCTTGCTTGATTTACACCAGGGTGCAGGTTTGGTGATGCATGTTGAAGCACACTTCCCCTCCTCCGTGAGGACACCCACTGCTGCTGCCTCTCTCCCTGCAGCTCGCCTTGTGCAGAACCCATGGCAGCTTTCAGTGGGGCTACTTGTTTTTGTTTTCATCAGCTGTAAAGGCTTATTGATTGAGATAATGGAGATGACTGTTCTTTTAAGACTGCTTGGAGGTCAAGGGTGTATTTAACAGCACAAAGCCATGACAGGAAAAATGAGGCAAAGAGTAGGATTTTAAACGTTGCAGACTTGGCCTTGGCAGCAGCTTGCCACTCCATGTGACCTGGAGAATTTGGACTCCAAAGAACTGAAACAATGTGCCTGCATCTAGAAGGACGCAGTTCATTTGTTTGAGCATTTCCCTTTGTTTCACAACAAATGATCAGCCTGCCTTGTCCTGCTAAAAGTAAATTAGATTTTGAAATGGGAAGTGTAGTCTGTTGTCTGCAGACTGCAGTATCCAAGTCATGTCTTATTGAGAAGGGTTGTGGTGGTGGAGATTTTAGGGTTTTTAATTGTTTGGTGGAAAACAGTGCAGGTAGTTGTCTTTGCTGTGATCTGTATGTGTTTGTGGGTATATCAAACACAAATATTGACATGCTTGAGAATTTGCAGAAGAATAAAATAAGTGAGAACAAATCCTTCTTGTCATGTGCAAATTATGTCTACATCAAATTTCAAGTTGTCAGCATTGATGGAGGTGATGTGTCATGGCTGTTTTGGCATAGAAGAGTTTGCTGTAGGAGTTCATTTTCCTCTGCAAGGTAAAAAAACCCAAACAAATCAAATATATAGCTCTCCCTTTCACCACCCCCACCTACTGCTGTCAGCTCTGAGCTTTGTAGGGATCTGCAGGGGGTTGGAGAATGATTCTGTTTTAAAAACAAAAAGCTCAATCAAAGGAAAATATTTTGTTTAAAGAGACCTTTGGCATCCCCCTCTGACTGTGACACCGAATTTGCGCTGATAAAAACAACTGCTTAGATTTACATTTTGATTGTGCTTCTGCTTTCATGTGTGCCGGGCTGTCCCACTTCAGGTGAAATTTATCCATTTCTTTAAATATTTAGCAGTCTAGCGTTGATGTTAATGAAAGTCTGGCACTGCTATTTTGAGCATTGCAACAATGATAGTAATTTTCAGTGTCAGATTACTGCTTCTCGGAGGAAAAGGGAGATGGGAGGAGGGAAGAGCAGGAAAAAAAAAAAAATTGTTTCGGCTCTAATAGAGTTTGTCATCAGCCTGGCTGTGCCAGACAGATGGATCATGAATACTGTCTAGACGCTCTCTGCCTGAGTGGAGCTGTGGTCTCTAAGGACAAGCAGTGAGACGCCGGCTTAAGTGACTGGGGAGAGGCAGGACGTGCTCCCCTCTCGCAGATAGCGAGCCGGGCTGGGCCTGCCGCCGGCCTGGGGCCGCTCAGTGCCGGCCTCAGCCGAAACGGGGCTGTGGGGGGCTGTGGGGGGAAAGGAGAGGCGTGTTGGTACGATGGGATTGATTTCAGCCGCGTCTGCCCAGGGGGACTGCGGGCTGGGCCAGCCGGGAGTGTGGATCTCGGGAGGAGGGGCATTGGAGTCCGCATCTGGCCATAAAGAACACGCTGTAAAAGAGTGCCGGTCACCTGTATTTATCAGCTGCTTTAGCCACAAAAGTGACTAAAGTATACGCTGGAAAATGCCGACTTCCTTGCTTACGTTTTCTTTATTTGGCCCCTTGCTCAGAAGGATTCATCTGTTCCCCTAGCCGGGGCTCCCAGTGTCCCCGGCTGTTGGGATGAGGTTTCATGAGGCCGCCTTTGGAAAGGAGAGGCTGTGGGTAAGCAGGTGACACCCACAGCCTGGGGCACATCTCGTGCTGTTTAGTGATCTCTCTTGCTGTTACTTGTCCCTTCTCTGTCACCAAGCACAGTTAATGATAAAGAAAATTTCTCATGTAGATGGAGCAAAAAATATTTTTTGACCAGCAGAGTTTTAACAAAAATTCAATTTGAGACATATGCTAACTTATTTAAAATCAGGATGTTCTCTGGGATTCAGATTGCAGAATAAATAATAGTACTTTGGATTTCAGTTCTGTATGTATGTCATTAAATACTAGACCGATATTTTTATTTAGAAAACCCAATTGGTTTTCAGCCGATAGTGCAGTCTTGTTTCTTGAAGTGCTATAATCAGGTTCTGTGCTTTGTTCTGAAATATTTTCCCCCTTGCATATTTTTAAAGCACATTATGGAATGTTAGCAATTATATGATCTTGAAAATTTGGAAAAGAGCAAAACATTAAAGTGACTGTTGTATATAATTTTCTTAAAATTTTGTTTTTAAAAAAATACTGTATTCCCTGGCTTTTAATAAATGAAATAGAATCCTGGTCCCATGAATGCTGTAGCAAAACTGCAGTGGAAGTCACTAATGTTGGAGTTTACCTATTCTTCCCCTAAGGCCTGACACTGTGAGTGACTTGGACAAGCCAGACACACACACACACATATGTGGCCAATAACAACCATGAAATGTGCTGGTACAAAATTAGTTGTTTGCATCTGCTTATCAACAGGGCTAAACTGGGCTCCTGGTAAGGAATTTCCATTTCACAAAGTTTACAGCTGAACATTAATCACATATTTATGGTTAAAGAGAGAGAGAAAAACTCACAATACTGTGCAGATAAAAATGTGGGAATCTTAGTAGCTCTGAAATGCTATTTTGTTCATTCTCAAAGTATGTAAGTCATTTGTATCACATTTAATCAAGATGTAGAAAAAAAATGTTCTTTAAATTTGTTTGTGTTTGCTCTTCATGCACATTTCATTCACCCTTCCATCAATTCCTGTCAACTTTTAGGAAACTTCATCCATTACTAAATGTTACTTCTCAGAATGATCATGTTGGGTGTGATTTCTCCTGTCCCCTTTTTTGGCTACTGATTTCTTACAAATGCAAATTGTAAGCTCTCAAAGTATACTGTGTAATAAAATCTTCATTCAAAGACTGATTTTTATGTCTCTTAGAAAGTGATTAAGCTTCAGGTTAGAAATCTCAGAGCAGAACTGCCAGGCACAATGGGACTTCGTATCTTACAGATACACTTGGCTCTTAAAGTCACCAGAGCTCCTCCTGGACCTTTTGAGCCTGGGAAATGACCTCTCACACACTCTGAGGGCATTCTTTGTACACACTGGTCCTCCACCAGAAGTGCATGGTAGCATAAACATCTCATCAATGCGGGTGTAAAACTCAAGTATGAAAGCCACAGTGCAGTCTCATACCACAGGCAAGATGCTCCCCTGGAAAGAGAATAAACTGAGAGACAATTATTTTGAGACATTATTTCACATACACCTAGTAGGTGCTTGAACACAACATCAGAAATCATTTAGGTTGTGACTAAGCAACTTTTGTTACTTTTATTTTCAGTCCACATTAGTAAGTGTTGTCCATTGCTGCCCTTCCCTGCTACATTTCATTTGCAGGGGTCACACTGTACTGTGCACTAGACAGCTACGTTTGCTTAGCTAAACCTCTGTAAGTTTTAGATGCAGTTCTGAAATCTTGCTGTGTGAATTTTACAGCCACAGTTTTCCCCATGATTCATTCAAGTCACGTTGGTTATTGCTGGTAAATACTCCTTAGGAGGAGCACTGCATTTGTGCTGTTTGCACTTGACTACTACAAGCCTGGAGGAGCCACTGGGACCTATTTCTTCTGTACAGCATTAGATGCTGTTCAGGTGCTTAGGCAGAATGAAGATAAATTATATTTTCTTATAGTTTAAAGTGTTTTGTTAAGGTTTAATAAAAAATAATGTTTAAAAAAATCCTCACAAGAAAGGGACATTAAGTTAGACCAGATCACCTTCCTTCTCTAAGAATGTTGCAGACTGTGATGTTTGATTGCTTTTCATTCTGCAGTGTGTATCTGACCATTATCTCCAGAAATTCTTCATCTCCCTGATGAAATTACCCACTTTAACTTTTCCTAAGCAAGCTCATCTTCTACTTCTGCTGTAAAGTAACAGCTTTAGAGATTAAGGTGAATTGGGAGTTTACGTCTAAGTTCTGGTATGGATATATGCACACTGAAATATTTCTGACTGAAATTTCTATGTAAATTACCAGCATCATGCTCAAAGAAATCCATGCTTTTCTGTGATCTCTAAAATGGTCTGTGTTGTGAGTGAAATTATGTTTTTCCATACCATGTAGTGTTTAACCAAAGCATGTTGCTTTGGTCATTAGTGCGTAGCTATTTTTCTCAGACTGGAAAGCCTGAGAAATCTTTATGCTCTTCATAGTTTTGCAAGTGCTTGAAAGTGGCACAAGCCACTGTTGCCTCCTGTGGTTGCTCCCTCACTTTCTATGTGCAAATGTTAGTGCAGGCACACAGGGGTTGGGTTGGAGACTGGTCTGGTTCTGCTGAGCTCTGAGAAATGTGCACTTTGCTTTGGCTGGTGTTCATGTCCTTGATTCAGTTCTCAGCTCAGCTCTGCAGACTCTTGTGCCTGCACAAAAGCAGAGGGAGATACAAGGGGCTCTATTCAGTTGTGGCTTATCCTAGAATGGTTTAAGGTTTCTGTACCTTAGTCCCTGCCCCTCTAAAGTACATGCTAATAGACCTTTCCCTGAATACAAAAGTGTTTGGGAATTAAGAACTAACAGTTGCTTTCCCCCTTTTCCATAATTCTGTAAATCTCATTATTTGTCACTCTTTGTAATAGAAAAATGAAATAGAAGAGTGAAGTACAAGACTGGATCTCTTGGGACCATCCATGGGCTTGGGCTCTTTTGGACTGAACCCAGGGTAGTACAATGTAATATACCATTTTGGTATATTACTTGGTTATCCAAGTGCAGCTCGGCTTAAGTCATAGGGCTTTATTGGAATAATGCTAGCTAGTTAAATGACTATATAGGAACAGCTCTCCTGGGTCAGATCAAAGGCCCCTCTAGCTCACCATCAAACCTAGAACTGGCCATTGTAGATGCTAAGTGAAAGAGTAAAAGTTAATTAGATAAACAGTTCTGCTTTTCCCAGTAAACATGATTCCTTGGAGAAATGCTTCACTGCTTTGCATGAAAAGCATGGGGCTTATGTCCTCTGGAGAGAATTTAGCATTTAGAAAGGGCAGAACTGGGGTAAAGAGAAAACACCTCATTTCTGAAGTGTGAGAATAAGCAAAGATCCACCAACCCTTCACTAACCAGTAGATGTGTGGGCACCGTTGGCTTCTTCTGTATGCAGAGCATACTTTTCATATTGAGGCATTCTGAATGTAGGACACGAGCTAGAAGGTGCTGAATTCATGTCAGCTGGGTCTGTTTGCCTAGGTATTTTCACTTATTTTGTGAGGAACATGGACTTTTAGTTTCTCTAAGTTTACTGTGTTTTTTCTGAGGGATGTTGTGGGTTTTTTTAGTCAGGATTTGTGGACTGTGTGTCAGCTTTATAGTTAATGGTGAACCAAGTTCATCTGGCAGGCTTAAATTTGTCTTGGCTGTTTAAGAAAACAAATGCACTCACAAAGCTGCACGTAGAAAACACAGTTGTCACCTGTGACTGTGTAGCACACAGGCATCAGATACCGTGGGTGTACACGTGTATCTTAGAGCAGGCTTGGGCTTATTTTTGTTTTCTATACATGTAGGTTGTGTGCAAACCTAAGGAGTGAATACAGACTGGTTAGAGTTAAGAAAAATATCAGCAACATAAGAAATATCTATAATCAGCTTCTACAAAAACACAAATTGGTATTTCTATCTTTGTTTAAAAACAACTGTTCTTTTAATTACAGGTTAAGGCTTAAAATCATGACTAAAAGAGGATTTCACATTCTATTTAGACCATAAATGAGACAGTGGAACCAATTCTTTATACTGAGTTACTGTTAGGAGCTAACAGAAAACAGATCAGGACAGTGAGTTGCTAAATCACTTGTGTTTTGTGTGTGTTAGATGACTTTTCTTACTTAACAAAGCAGTCTAAGGTGCTAGAGATTTATCGAACACAGCATTGTCCAACCATACCTGATAAGATCACAGATCTGCTTATCTTTCCAGCAGTATTGCTACACTGATAGTTTCTTCCTTCCTTCTCAGTTTCCTCCTTCTTCTCTCCTTCTGTTCAGCATCACTGTGTAATAGTTTCATGAAACCAAAACACATGAGGGATCTGGGGGGGGCAGAGACAATAGTGATGCATTATGTGAATACTGAGTCTGACACCTAGTAGCACCTTGATAGAAATAGAAAGCTGTGATCACAGTATTAAAATATGCTAACAAGCTGAAGGAGCTAATGGGCTTAATTTTTACAGTGCAGATGTTAATCCAGCACTTGTGCTGAATGCAATCACAAATGTGTGGGGGCTGATGGTGATGTTATTGTGTTCTTGGCAGCACAGTCCTCCAAAACAATCTTCCTTTCTTTGATATTTTACTAAGAGTTAGAATGTTCTTTTTTGTGGTCCAAGATAACAAAGGTATAAACAAATTGATATGACTAAGGCTGGTTGGGCCAGGGCCATCTTTATTCAAATAGGGGTTCTGTAAGAATCAGTGTGCCCTTGTGTTTGGTGATGGAGATTGCTGTTCTAGTTCTTGGATAGCTCATGCTCCACATCTCCTACTAAATTTCAGATTGTTTTATTGTTCTTGGTTTCAAATCTGAGCTCATCGAGCCAGAATAAACCATTTGCTTTGAGAAAATGTAGAGCCACAGTGTGATCTAAAGCTCAACTCCCAGTCTTTTCCAGAGAAGAGTCGATAGTCTCCTGGAGAACGGTCACAGTGGCCTGCATTCCACTCCAGTGCCTCAGCCTCACCATCCCCCTCGTGGCATTTCAAATGGTCACACTCCTCCTTTCTGTTCAGGGCTTTGCAGCTAATGAGAATGATGCTGCTATCCTGTGGAACCTTTCATCTCTTTCAATAGGAAATGATCTTGACTTACTTCCAGCAGATTCCGATATTCCTGAAGAAATTGCCTTTTGTACCAGCCAAAGATTAGCTAGGTGTTCATGGGCATCATTATGTTGCAAACCTCTCAGTTTTTTTTTTCCTCCTCTCCCTAACAAAAGTGCTGGCTTGTTTAATTACCAGCAGGAAAGGTGCACATGGCTTTTGTTTGTAATCAGGTGCATCTCTCACTGTGAATACCTGTCACTTTTGATAGGCTATAACCATGTAGGTGATCAGTCAGCTGGCCCTGAGTATTCAGGGCTGGTGGTGCTCCTCCAGCAAATAAATTTGCTGTGGTATAGAGCACAGGTTTCAAACCATGTCCCCTGTTGACGAGCATCTTAGATAATGTGCAAGGAAAATAAATTTCACTGATGTTAGAAAACTAAAGGAAGGACTGAAATGATATGAGGAATCATCAGTTAGTGAATAGGGCTTACCACCAGTTCCATGTTTGCTTGACATCTCTGCCACCAACTTCCTGTGCAATCCTGATGAAATAATTCTTTGTTTTCTTTCTGAATTTCCTTATTTTAAAAAGGGAGATTATGATTTTCATCTACTTTGCAGAAGTAATAAAAGAAGATGAAATTTTTATGTGGTTGAAAAACATGAAAAGGGACATTAAGCTGTAATAGCCTCAGAAAATGGGTATTACGTACTGGAAAAAAGTGCAATTATATGCCGACAGAGAGAAGAAAAAAATGGAAAGTATGTGCTTTGTGTTGTACATTAACATTAACACATACTGTCTGTTATTAATACAAGTATAATGTTTTACTTGTGTGGCAACAAGGAAATGGATATGCTAGATAGTTTCTAAGTAGGTACATAAAAATTGGGTACACAATTTGTATTAAAATGTGAGTAGAGACAAAAGATGAGGAAAGAGTTTCATCAGTCAACTGTAATTCCACAGGTGAAGCAGAATTTCCTAAAACGTGGTGAATGTAATGCAACATAATGATGTTTGGTGGTGTGTTAGTGAAGTTTGAAAAAGATCTTTGGAAGGATTTAATCAAATGAGGTTACCAGTCAACAGAATGATGAATGAAATTCAATCTTGATTAATGCAAGTAATTCATACTGGAGGGCAAAGTACTATACATTTTATTAGGTCCTAATTAATTGTGTAATTTAGGGAAAAGGACCACTAAAAAGCATCACTATGAAAGGCTGAATGAAGATCTCTTTGGAGAATAGAGTTGTGGTCAGATAAAAGTATTTTGAGTCAATAAAAATAGGATGTGAAATGTTATGATGCTGCTACATAAATCAACATTTAACCTTTATTTAGAATGATGTGTTGCTGCAGCACAGAAACTTACTGTGGATGTTGAAAACATAGGAAAAAAACCCAGAAAGAACTGTGAACAGACCTAGATATGTATAGAGCCCAAATATTTTGGAATCATTTGCGTTTGAGTGTAGGTAAAGAGTGGGGAAATAAAGAGGTACAGAGAACTCAGGGTGTGGAACAGAGGTGGCTCAGGCACTCAGTGTGTGTGGTAAGATTAGAAGATCATTCAGTACAATTCAAAGCTGATACAAAAGAAATCTTTTCGCTGTCTTTAGGCTGTATAGCTCATTACCATGCAATGCTTTTGAGGCCAGGATTTAGCAATACTTAAAGAAAGGAAGCCTCTCAATACCAAGTCCACTTGTGTGTAATTTATCCAGGGGGTGGTCGTTAAGAAATGTATAAGGCTGAAGCTTCAGGCATTCAGTTAATTTTTAGCTACAAGGTCATGTTGAGAGCTTGGGAGGACATTTTCTCATTCTTTTGGAGAACTGAACACCCTTATCCAGGGTGAAACTGCATGTGGGTTCCTAATTTGGTGTGAAACTGAAGTCCATAATAAGTGGCTTATAATACTCCTTGTGGCAGATCAAAATCCTTATGTGGAGTTTCCCTGACTTAAGTACTTACTGATATTGTGTGTAACAACCTTCTGTCATATTTCAACACAGAAATCTTGACTGCCTTGTGTATCTGTGTTTCATAGAAGGTGGTTATCTAGTGAGCCTGGCACACTGAGTTGCTCAACAAGTGAAAACTGTGGTATCTCTGCCAGCCTGTGCTGGATTCCTGCTGCACACCATGCTGTAGCCCTGGGAGGGGTGTTGAGCACATCTCCAGCACAGGAGAGCACGCTGATGGGAAGAGTTTACTAGGAATTACATAGGAAGCCGGTTTAAGCAAGCAAGGATTAGAATTAAGTGTGTTGCAATATGGATTGGTATTTGATTCTTTGAAGTTTCCTACAGCCCTTCTGTCCATTCAACCCATGCAGTTAATAAACCAGATCCTCAAAAATGTCTACTCTTTAAACACGGTGTACTGAACTCCATATATAAATGCCCAACATTAGTGGACAGCACTTGTAGGTCTTCTCTTCTTGTAGGAGGTGATAACAGTTTCTTTGCCTATTGCAACACGAGCTCTCCATTAATTAGGACTTTGGGAGAGAAATGTGTGTAGGCTGTGAACATGCGGAGTAATGCAGAGGTGGGAAACAGATGTGTGGTCATAGATGCACCACCAGCTATTACTCAGATACCATCCTCCTGCTAATTAGTGCCTGGAATGTTGAATAATGTTGGTGTTGGTGTTGGTGTGATTGCTTGAGTGCGGTCCTGCATCTGCTTTTCACACTTGTCTCGGTCGCTGCACAGTCCCATAAGTAACATGCTTCAATTAAAATTGTTTTGAAAGTGATGTGTCTAGAACTTCCTTGTTACAACAGATTAATTTCTTGGTGTAGATTGCTGTAAGTACAGGGCCATCAGCTCTCTGTGCCCTTGAAGGGCTAGCATTTGGCTTAACACTGGAGGGGAAATCTGACTCATCCATTTTGCTTCCTTTCATGCTAATGAACCCAGTGTGTGCCATCTCAACTTTAAACTACCCCCTTGGTGATTCTCACTGTACCCCTTTCAGTGATGAGACAGCAAAGAGGAGCCAATTTCTGAGCTGCCATAGCTGGGGAAGTGATGGGATAATATTACCTGTGTGACAAGCAGCTTCTTAGGAAAACTACTGCAATTTATCCTAAGTTTGTGTTTTGTTGTGTTATCTCTTAAGAATTTTCATGCAAAGTATTTTCCAGCTGCTATATGTCCTAAAAAAACCATGCATGCTTGCACACACATGAGCATGTATTCTTAGAACAGACTTTTTTCTTTTGTGAAGTCCAGATCCAAGATATGTTTCAGTCCTAGACATTATTAGAGGAACAAGCAGTAGCAGACAGCACAATTAGAGTTGCCACACTGGGGTTATAAATTATCTACTACTCTATACTGTGCTGTGTTCCAGGTAAAAGGCACATCTGTAGATCAGAGTGACTCTGAATGTGATGCCAGAACATAAATACAGAGATGATTTTCCTCTGATCCAGTTTCTTTATTTGTAAAATGCTTGTGAATTAGAAGACTGTTTCTAAACTTCCAGGTAACTGGGCAATAATCCCTCTTTTCCCCTCACCTTCTTCCCCTGCTTATCTTCCCTTCCCACAGAATACTAAAATACTGTTTTTCCTCCCACAGTTGAAAGATGTATTTTGCAGAATACAGATGAGATATTTGTTGGCTAGCAAAGAATAAAGCAATACAAGAGACATGTCTTTCAGGTACAAATAGGGCTTTAGAGATCTCTGTTGGAGAGCTTAATTTCTATGTGAGCAAAACTGTTTTTCCATATTGCTTGGAACACTTCAGCTGTGTACTTGGCCATACTTTCTAGTATGGATTTTATAAGGACATCATTTGTCACGATAATAATTGTGTACAAAAATGTTTATGCACAATAAAAATAGATTTCAGAGACCTTTGAATTGCACCCACAGATACAAAATTTTGCAGTGCTTTTCAATATACTGAGCTGGATTAAATTATAGTAATAATAATAAATAGGATTCCTCTCTCCATTCTGCAGGGCTAACTAAACCTAGTGCTTTGAAGCATATCGGGTTTTCTTTGTTTTTAATATTTCTAATTTTTGGCCTCTAGTGAAAAAGGTGAAATATTATTTAAATATAAAAATCTTGCTTGCAGAGTGCATTTTCATTACACTGGTGGTCTCTGAAAAAGAGCAATCACAGACTATACAGCATATTTTTAACTAGGTGGATAACTGGTTATTACAGGGAATGTGTTGGGGTTTTTTTCCCCAGCTAAATAGAAAAATTACGTTAGTAAACTACAGACTGCGTAGACTTTTTATAGAAATTGTTTTCTTTAATTATGTCATATATAAGTCCCAGTCAAAAGGTATATTTGTCCCTGATTTCAGCAGCAGTTACGTCATTTAAGTAGGAGCTAGACACACAAATGTGTTCTATATGTGACCATAGTAGCTATTTAAGCTGAGGATTTAAGCAGACAGAATGTAATTATCCCCATTGCAAGACTAATACACAAGGGAAAAATGCCATAGGATTTTGTAATAGCAGCAAGTGGTCAAGACATTACATTTATGCTTTGCTAGTTTTACCAGCTGTGTCTCATTCCATTATTCAGACAGACAGACAGACACATACACACACACACACACACCTCTCTTCTAATTAATTATAGTTGTCTACCAGTGGGGGAGGAAAAAAACCAAGAACTCCAGAGGTGATTTTCCAGAGAAAATCTGATTCCAGAGTGGGGCCACTGCAAGAAATATGCAGACGTGATATAGGTTTTTGAGGTTTAAAAATCTTTGATCATCACATGAATCTGAAATAGAAATGCAGTTACCGGGATTTTCTTAGTGATCTATTTATCTCAGTTAAAACCAAAAGAAAATATCAGAAAAATACTTTGGTTTTTCTGCTTCATGTTATGCATGAAGCTGCATCTATCCATGATCCACAGTGACAGAATCTCTGGGAAATGGTGAAGGCAGGGCACTGTGTGTTAGAAACCAGGGTTTAATGTGCTCCTTCCAGATGGACAGGTAGGGGTGATGATACCACATCACCTACATTCCTAAACTGTTAATCTTTAAAAAAAAAAAACCCTTCTATTTCACATGGCATTATATTTCCTTGCCAACAGTGCCTTGCTCTCTGCTGAAGTACAATTTTTGTGAAGGAGAGCTGGCTGAGCACGAACACTGGGAAATAGAAATGAAAAAGTGACAAATACATGAGTGTTTGAAGATTGTAGAATAGTGTTTTTGGTTTTTTCACGTCTTTGGTAGAGGGCTGGGGTAGAAGATGGTCTTTTAAAGGTTCTTGAATACAAATAAGCAAGCATCTAATCCTTTCAGTTGCAGAGGTGTTTGTTTTTTACATGACTGAATCACTTGCTCTCCTAAAGGCATCAGCCCTGGTCTCTAAATGCTCCTGCTGGCCTTTGAATCTTGTCAATATTGTATTTTTTCAACAGGAATTAAAGCCTCATCTTGACTTTGTAGCCTCCATTTGATTCCTTCACAGGCTAATTGCAGGCCTTTGACAGTGTGTTGAAGTTAGGCATGGATAAAACATGTTTTATGGACATGAAGCCCTTACAATGCATTGCAGTTTTGCACAGTATTTCCACTGCTCATAGGAGTAATTGTATTCTGACAGAGCTTTTAATTTGTTATGTCACATGTCTGTAGTGTAAATTGCCTTAAAAGAGTTTAGACTTCTACAAAACGTTGCATTGACTTGTTTCAACAGTGACAATCCTCAGAAAAAACACCTGGGCTTTCTAGGTGTGTCCATGAAGGATGGAGAAACAGGGACAGTACAAGCCTGAGAGTGAACAGATTGGGTGAGATTTGGTGGAGAGACTGGAAGATGGATAACTTGTGGTAGGCAGAGGGAGGCTGCCTGACGAGTCAGTAGGTGGGAAGAAAGCAGGAGGTGTGGCAGGTTGTGGGAAGAAGAAGTTGCTGGAGTTCCCAAAGACATCGCCCTGCCTTGCCTGGCTATTGCCATCCGAAACTCGCAGTGTGTGCCGGCTGCCCCTCCTGCTCCTGGTCCTGAAGTCAGTGCATTGTAACTCCCTGGGGTTTTGGGTCCTGCTGTTTCTGCAGGAGCCCCAGCAGGCAGCTGTGGGGTTCACAGTCCTGGGTTTGCAGTCAGCCGCTCGGCAGGAGCATCTCGGTTGTGAGGATGCTGCTCCAGGTGGAGCACTGCAAATCCTCGTGTATTCAGATCTGGGGTGTTTGGAATGCCTAATTGTACTGCTGGTGTTTCATGAAGAAAGCACCAAGCAATCATCCATCGTTTTAAACACCCTGTAAAAGCAATTGGGAAATTAAGTGCTGCAGGATTGGGGTTCTAATTGTTCATATATAATGTCTCAGCTCAGGCTGGTGAAAATAACCTTGTTCTTTCTTACATGGCATCATTCCTTTCACTCCTAAATTAGGCAGTGATTAAAAAGATCGATAACTGAAGTTGTCTGGGGCCCTTTGATCGGCCTGGGTGGGAAGAGCCTCACATTGAAAGAAGCTTTGTTGATTTAGCTGTGTTGGATATCTAATGATTCATCCAGTAAATATAAAAAACAAAAGAAAAAAAATTAAAATGTTTCAAGTGTTGAATGTATTTCAGACCTATGGATGACTGGCAGGTTAAATACCAGGGACCTGGCTGCGTGTGCATGGCTCTGGTTCAGCTGCAGCTCCTTTCACCAAGCTGTGGAGCCTAAGGACTAGGAAAAAGATGACTTAGAGATTGCCACCATTGCTGGTGAGGAGGGTAAACAGCACGAATACAGGGGAAGCTGTGTTTTAATAGTATTTGTGTTTGTAGTGTAAATTCCTTCATGTCTTCAGTTACTTCAGCAAATATAGTACAAGGGCTTACTACTTTTTCATTTTAATTTCAAAAGAAGTAGGGAACTAGACACACAGAACACATCCACGGAGGCCTATTTAGTATGGACATACAGAGTAGCAAAACTGGGACATGGTGGCATGGAAGGGGCTCTCTTCAAGCATTGCTTGGTGTAGTTAATTTGTGTCACAGCAAATCTATATATTGGGTAAGCTTCAGCAAATTCTGGGTTAGGAGAGAAGGGTGTGCAGACTTGCTAATTGTAGGACAGTGATTCTCTTAGTGAACAGATACACTGCCAGCTGGAACTAGTGCTGAAAACAAGCATGTACAAAACATGGATGGTGGTGTGTAGTATGCTGGTACTGGTTGTGAGGACTTGAATTCATGCTTGTCGGTAAAAGTACTAAACTCAAGTAAAATGCTTCCTTTCACTGAATCCTACCTACTTTTTTCAGCTGCCCATTGCTGAGGAAAGAAGTGAAAGGAGCTCATGAAAAATGGCTTAGTCTCCCTTTGATTCAGTTGATGCCAAGGATGGAACTAGCCAGTGATCCCACTCTTTCTTCTTGCATCCTGCCATCCTTTGATGTTTTGCCTCCTAAAATCCTTTTTGCCAAATCAATCCAACTCCTTCTGGTCAAAGTGTGGGTGTTACAGTGTCCACTGACAGCTTTGAGGTTCCTTGCTTTCATTCAGGCACTTGGAAAGGGACAATGAGGCAGCAAGGAAGATGAAAGGAGTCATTTAGACTTCAGTCTCAGATGAAAGAATCAAGTTTGGTGACATATTCCAGTCTAACAGTATGGCTTCTGTTCTTTGGGACAAAATATATAAGAATAATGTGAACAAAGAAGTATTCATACTGTATCTGCTGAATTGTAACCCTGTCCTGTGTTGTACACCAGGTTTTTGAACCATGTGGATTTTAATGAAGAAAATTAACTGGAAATTTGGGTCCCTTTTCCATTATCCTTTCTCTCTTCCCTTTCCACTCTCCTGTTCTTTAAAATCATCCCACATGACCACTGTAGGAGGAGTTTTCAAGAATCAGTTCAGGGTTAAAGTCTGGATTTCACAGACCCATGTCAGGTCACAGGGTTGCTTTGCATGAATTTGCTGCTGTGTAAGCTGTGTTCCAGCTTTAAAAGATTTAGATCTTATTTATCAATATATTTATGTTATTTAAATTTATTTATATTATTTCCTTAGTAAGAGGCAGTCTTGCTGGAAGGGAGTGCAGAATGCTTAGTGTTTACTGAAAGGCTCTCTAGACTAGAATCTGCAGAAAAAGTACCCAATTCATCACAAAGAGCTATTTTTCTGGAAGCTTAAGATTTTTTTTGTTTTTGAGAAGGTCATTTGGGCCTGTATTAACTTGAGCTGACTTCTATATTTTTTTTCCACAAAACATAATGTAAACTTTGTACATTCCCAGTGATAAGTCAGATGTTACAGCAAGCTCAAGGAGAGATTTGTGCTCTGGGAAATGAAACTCCACTGAAGCTTGGTGTGTTGTTAAAAGTCTTCTCAGAAACAGGCTTCATTCAGAATGTTTAGCTCAATTCTCAAAGATGGCATGTATTCCGAGAAATAGATATTAACTAAACTGCTCAGTTGAAAAGGGCATGAGAGGAAAAGAGTAATAAAAAAAATTAGAACAAGTCAGCTGAAGTTCATTTACACAAAAGGACAATACAATTAAGATAAACTAAATACTACTATAAACAAACTGATGAACTAATTTTAATTAAAATTAAGTGTGATTTGATTTAGGTCCTCCTCATTGCTCTTGAAGAAGTGGGTTTGTAGTCTCTACATCATGGCCCCATCAGAGTGTTCCTGTTTGGTAGTTTTAGTCACTCAGTCCAGAAAAAAACAACCTGGAAACTGGCTTCTTGGAATACTTCTTAACGTTTTTCAATAAAATGAGCACACCTGATTTCTTCCTTTGTTTTTTCTTTCTGTTTTGTGGGGGATATTTTTTTTGGTTGGTTGGTTTTTGTTTGGTTTTGTGTTTGTTTTGGGTTTTTTTTTAGCTTTATCTCTTTTTTTGTTGTTTTTGGTTTTTTTTTCTTGGAAAACTAATTTTTTTTTCCTTGGAAAACTGTGTTGTTTGAAATTAATTTATCTTGTTAGATCCGCCTCCTTCAACAAGGAAGGATTACAAGGAGATATGGCATGGTATTTTTTTGCTAAGTTGACTTAGCACAGACTAGTTTTGCTGCCTGAGGAAAGTGTAATCTTCCACCTCTTGCTGGTGTAGCTGTACTTAAGTATTTACAGGTTATATTTTCTTCTGTGGGTTTGTTTGTTTTTCATTACTGACTTTAAGAAGGTCAGTAATTTACACTTTAGAACAAATCTACTTGCACACAAGAGTACTGGGGAAAAAAATGCTTTTGGAACAAAGAATGATTATAATGAAACTCATCTTCTCCCAAAGAACCTTCCATGTGAGGTACCCCAAAATTCTTGCTGGCTTGTCTTGGGTCCTTGTTTTTTATATTTTGTTGTGTCCTCAGGCTCGGACTTCTTGTCCTAGTTCTCTGTTGTTTTAAAAAAATAATGTTCTGGTTGGGTAAGCATTTGTTAAAAGAAAATGTGACCTATGATATAAACTTGTAAAATAGGTTGTTTTTTTAAATCTGTATGTGTTCTGAGTAAACAGGAAGGCTAAAAACTTTTTGTTTATGATTGTGAAGCCTGTATTGACATAAAAATATCCAAATTACCTAAAATGGTAAATTGTGATATGTTCATCACATACAGTGCAAATGTTTTCATGTTGGAGGTGTGATTATGATCTATAGAGTGAGTGCAACAGTGCTAGTTGGGATGTAAAGTTCTTTGCTGGAAATAGAAATGTGTCCAGTCACATGATGTCACTGCACCCCTCGTTTTCATTGGGTCATGCATGTGTTCCAACTATTTTCAGGAACACTGAGTATCTTCAGATTGGGTGTGATGTTCTTGGTGCCTGGGAAAGGGGCACTCAGTCCTTTGGATCTGTGATTATCCTACGCCTCATCCACCAGTGACTGTCCAGTTGTAGTTCCAACACCTTTTTTTTTTCATGGAAAGGAAACAAAGAGCATATGTTAAATTAGAAACCTTCTGGTTTAGGTTTGGAATCATCTCCTAGGCAAGCCATCATGAAAACCATTTTCTCCAACCTAAAGCGTATGGGTGGGAGGAAAACTACAGAGAGATATGTTGAAAAGCAAGAAAACATAGCTGGCCCTTGAACAGCTGCAACTGTCTGCCCTTGTTAATGATCAGAGCCAGTGTACAGCACAGAAATAAAAGGGGGAAAAGCCCAGAAGCTGCTGAAGTAAATGTGAAAAATCAGGGAGCAAGGCTTCCCTTCAGCAGGGAACAAGAGGGTTCTCCAGCATTCAGTGATCCATTCCTGTATTTACCCATCGTAACTGCTTAGCAAACCCCTTCAAAAGTTGCCTCCCAAAATTTACCCTAAGCCAAGACACAAACCAAAACATCCTCCAGAATACCAGCAGTGCCACAGGTAACTCCCCAAGCCCAGCCTGTGGAAGCAGAAGCTGGTGAGGGAAAAAGGTACTTGCTGTGAAAGAGCAAAGGGCAGAGGTTGAGTTTATCTGGCAGGACTTTACACTGGGTGCGCAGTCTTTGTGTAATGAAGGGACTTTGCATAAGGGATAAACTAATTTAGCATCTTCCAGGAAATCTGCTTTTTTTTTTTTTTTCATTTTATTTAAGTTCTTCGTTCAGTGACGCACATATTCCTGGAAAAGGTCAACATCAGCAAGCAGGTTAGTGGGTAAATTTTGTTGACAAGTGCCAGTGAAATAAATTTCGTTGATGAATGCCAGTGACCAAAGAAATAAAATGTGGAAAATGACAATGGGAGACTGACCTGCTAGCAGACAGCAGAATTAATGGAGAGAGGTTTGAGATGAGAGAGAAAAAACCAAGGCAATATATACTTAAATATAAAGACAGCAAATTTCCTCTATGCCTATATTGGGTTAAAAATGTATATTAATATGAAAAAATCTTCAGAAATGAAAGAACAGTTTTTGGACACGTTGCATTTCTTACAATCTGTTTGCCACAGTGTGTGGTTTGGTAGGTTGTTTTGGCCTTACCTGGTACTTAAGTACTTAAACACTTAGGCTGAATAATTTAAGGAATTTCACTGGACTGGTGTGTGCATTACCTGTCAAAGGCTGCTAAGGATATGAACACCTCTTTTGCCTGTTTCACATGCATATATGGATGTGCATTCACCTATGCATCTATTTATTGTATGGTGTTATATAATACAAGTGTACAAAAAAGTAATATCAACACAAAATAATGTAATATAGAGTATTTAATTTTTAAATTAATATATAAAATAATAAAAATATAGTATAGTATAAAATTAGCTCTACTGTATCCAACACCATAGATGAAAACTCAATTGACAGAGGTATTCTAAGCACTGTAAGACTGTTGTAATGCAGCTTCTAAAATTCACGGAATGATGGCTATGTGAGTAATAATAATTAGTATATCAGTCTTTCTCAGAGGAATTTAAAACACAGAACAGAATTGTGATAGCATAGTATTTTTTCAAGATGATTAAAACTTTTATTAATATCCTGAATTTTTAGATGCTAGAGCAGAAGACTTCGTAATTGAACGTCTTGAGCAATTTGTGTCTAATTATAAAGAACACTGTGCAAGCAGAATTTGGTACTCTTTTGGAAGCCGAGGTTAAGGTTAAGCAGGAAGGAAGACTGGGTAATGAATTTTCTGAGGGGAAGAACAGATAAGTGGTACATAAATATAGCTTCCCCAGACAGGCTTTGTGTTCAACTACCTGACCTAACACTAAAATTAAGCAAAGTTCTGGCTGCCAATGTGCAAGATCAGAAAAGCATTCAGAATTGGCAGCTGTTTGATGTTGTGGTTGTTCAACATCTGTTTCTTGAAGTCAGTGTTTTTTCACCTAAACTAAAATACAGACTCCTTTCATAGTGTTTGTACTGTTGGATTGTTTCTGCTTGGATTTCTTTGCTTTATAGGACCTGGGGAGTGCCCTCCCCAGTGAGATGAGATGTGTTCAGTAGGTGACTCCTGCTTCTGGGTAGCAAGAACTGAGTAAGAAAGAACGTCCACAATTTTCTATTGCTTGTCTATTCAGAAAACCAAGTTGATTTCTGGTCTCTTCTTTGGTGTACACAAAGCAGACTATTGCAAAAAAATTGCCTTTCCCTATCAAAGCTGCTTTAAATTACATGACTTCAGTCATCTTAAGTCATCCAGAAGGAACAATTTTAAGGCGAGTTTGGATCTTCCCAAAAAACATAAGGACAAAGGCATGGTGTTTCCATTTCTGCTTAGGAAATATTAATTTATGGCGTATCTACATTTGCTAAATACATGAGAATAAGTACAAAAAGCAAGTTCAACAACCCAGAGGTTTCTGGGTTTTGGTTGTTTTGGTTTTTTTAGCAAGCATGTTGGCTCTGCTTGAGTTTCCTGCACCTGCTTGTAAAACAATAGACAATACAACTCCTCCGTAATATAACCTTCCAAAATTTTGAAGTGTGTTATAAATAACTTCCTAGTAAGCCAGAACAGGATTAGCATGTTTTTGCTGTTACTTTTTCCCAACATAGACTGGAAAAGTTTGTGCACAGGAGTAGTTTAAAAGTTGATATCCTGCCTTTGGTTTCATTAAAATGCTGGTTTTAAACAACCTTTATCAAGTTACTTCCTTTCAGATAGAGGACTCAGGCATATGTGTTTTCCCTCCTATTTCCCCCTCTCCTCCTTTCAAGCTTCAGGAACTAGGACTTTGAAAGGGTTAGGAAAGCTCCCCATTTGAAGAGTTTGGGCACCTAAGGCTTCAGGTGTGGGGCACAACAGGGTCTGCTCCCTCCTGTGGCACCGCTCCCAGCCCGAGCTGCCCTGGGCAGTGAGGGATAGTTCAAGGATCACTTTGTGCTCTCCCACAGTGTTGATGACATTATGCAAACAGCTACATCAAGAATTTGTTTATTGATCTTGCTTTTTTAAAGAGGAAATGTAAGGAAAAAAACAACTGATGGTTTAGGGGGAAAAAGATTCCGAAAGAAGAATTTTGGGTCCTATGAGATAAGTGTCGAACACTGCTTCTTTGCACAGAGCACAGGAACACCAGCTGGCAAGGCATTTATTTTTGCCTCAGAATGTATTTGAACAGTAAACAATTTAATAAACTTTCCTTTTTAGTAATTTTCAAGCCTTTTCTAGAAGACAGCTATAAATTGTGTGAAAAAGACATGTATAAATTATGGTATGCATCTCTGGTATGCATCAACAGTTTTGTTTAGAGACTTCCCTGGGTTTTTGTGGGTCTAATAGTAGTACTTACCCCTTAAATCAAAAAAGCTTAATATCTTCGAGTGAGAAAGTGAATTGTATTAACGATCTCAAGTAAATCTTTCCTCTTTGCTGGTTTGAATTTGGAGACATCTACTACTTTCAGACTGAAAAATGTGTTTTGGAAAAAGGGTCTTTCAGCAATCCCCAGTAGAAGAGAGATGTGGAGCTACCAGGCAGAATTGAGCAAAGGAATATGAAGATGATGGTGGGCATTTCTCCTCTGAGGAAAGGCTGAGATAGCTGGGACTGCTCAGTCTGGAGAGAAGGCTCAGGGGGTGTCATCAGATCTGTGTATATGAATACATTGAAGGAAGGATGTACAGGAGATGCAGCCAGGTGCTTCCCAGTGACAGGACCAGAAGCAGCGGGCACAAGCTGAAACAAAGGAAGTTCCCCCTGAACATAAGAAAATGCTTTTTTTCACTGTGATTGAGCACTGGCATGGGCTGTCCAGGGAGGCTGGGGAGCCTCTGTCCATGGGATTACTCAGAAGCTGCCTCGACACAGCCCAGGCCACTAACTCTGGGTGGCCGTGCTTAACAGGGTGGTTGGGACCAGAAGACCTCCAGAGGTCTCTTCCAACCTCAACCATTCTGTGATTCCATGTCTTTAAAGGAGTTCTTGTATACTAATTTTCCTCTCTCCTTTTTCATCTTTCTTTTCCAAAGATTTGCCTTATTTGAAGCAGTTGATTGCAAGCCAATCTAAACCTTTAGTCTAGACAGATAAAACTGTTATTTGCAGCTTATCTGACTTGCAGTCATAGCAATTCCACAGGTGCACAGAGCAAGTTCATACTGGATTTATTTTGCCTTCCCTCATGGCTTGTGCCTGATTTGCATATGCAGACTGTCCACTGATGGCTGAAACTTGTGAATCAGTTTGTTTATACAACCCAACATCAGAAGATGTATCCATGTGGATGCAGTCAAGATCGCTGAGATACCTCAGAAAACTTGTTAAGTATCAGAACCATAATTGCATTAGTCTAGGAAAATGCTGTGCTAATGTGGATAAAAAGTCCAAGGTAATTAGTTGCTCATGTATGTTACTACGCTGTCCTGTGTAAGTCAGCGCTGCAGTTGTTGTTCTGGAACCTGGTATCTGCCCTCATTTTATTTCAACAGACTTCAACTCCCCAGGATGTAATGTAGGACATATTTGAACAATTTTGCTGTTCCTAAACTGAAATAGAAGAAATAGCACTGTTTGTCCTGATAAACTGTATCTTAATTGGCTTTGAGGAGTATGGTTTCCCAAAAACAAACCTGAGTTCTGCCATTAAACGAAAAAAAAATTGTCAATGGAAATTGGAAAGAGTTTTCATTTTGTTCCAGCAGAGTTCCTAATTCTGCAGGCAAAAATAGGAGCAATTTTTCATCTGTCAATAACATTCTGCCTGAATCTGGAAGTAATGGCCTTCTGCATCATCTTGTTTACTGCTCCTGGTTGAAAAATGCTACAAATTCGGTATCAGATTAGACAGACACATTTGTTTGTAAAGCCTGTGAGGCTGATGGGATACCAGTTTTCCAAGGCATTTATAAATAGCAGTATTTTGGGCTGGGGTAGAGGCGTGAATGGGGAAGCTTCAGAGGGAGAGAGCGTAGAGCTGTGACCCAGAGCTGCATTCATGCATGAAATGAGATCTTGTACAGTGGACGTTCTTATTTTGGCTAATGTAGCCGCAGGCAGAAAATTCTCTTGCTGCATTCTTGAAAGAGTTTGTTTTTCTTTCCTTTCTCTTTAACCTCGTACATTAATTATCACTCTGCCTTTTCCAAATGGTAAATTGGTCAATTTATAGACAGGGAAGTGCATATTCATGTACTTCAGAAACAGTGAGTGAATGCATGCTTTTTCTGCTGGCATCACTGTACAAAGTCCTTTCCTACCCTGCCTGTTATCCTCAAGAATTTGTGCATTTTTTAAGTGTTATACTGGTGTTTGGGGACAGGATTGTGTATTTGGGGATATTTTTCCCATTTAATTTTTTTGTTCATATATTCTTCACTTTTGGTTTATTAATAGCTTTGCTTTCTCTAGTCGAAGTACAGGGAGATTCATCAGTGCATGCAGATGCTCAATGAAAATTAATGGAAGCAAAAGGTGCATTTCAATTTCCAGCTAAAATCCCATTAAAAAATTTGCTACTCTTCGAAATACTACAACTTTCATTTAAAAGCAAGGGTAAAACAAACTTCTTGCTACAAAGCGTCTGCAAGAGGGCAGTAAAATCAGTCAGTAATAACTGTTGCTGCCAGGAATGGTTGTGTTAGGTGAGTGCTAGGGCATTGAACTGGGCAGCATCTTACAGTAAAAACCTAAATAGAAATAGATAAAATGCTCTCTGAATTGTTGATTCACTATGTTTACTATCAAATAGATAAAAGAAAGAACAGTTTAACAAAATGTCTCTGTACTACTCTTAATATAACAAGAACCTTCAGGTACAGAATTAAGAGTGTCCTATTCAGCCTTACCAGAATACCTTTGGGTTTCAAAACAAGTTACATGGGTTTTTCAACCCCAATCTAGTTTTCAGTGTTCTGGAAAACATCTGTCATCCTTTAAGGAGGTAAACCAGGGGAAAAAAACAGAAAATAAATTGTAGGTAATGTGCCATGGCAGTAATGCCTGAGCTACATTGTGTGGCTCTGGATTTTGGTGCCTACTGGTGGTATAATGTTTGGAATGTGCTCCTGGGCTGTTCTTTTGAAAAGGAAGGGAAAAAAAGAAGGGAAAAAATTGATTGGTCATTGGCAACACACAGTAAAATAGGTAAGTCAGTGCCAAATCTTATTTTGAAACACTGGGGGGAATGAAACCCTTTAGTTTTCTATGTCAGTACAGTGGTAGTAATGTTGCCAGGTGCTTGGAAGCTCTGCAAAACAACATCTGATTTATTTTTTGAAGTACCTGGGGTTTGTGTTGTTTGTACAACTTGCATCTCCTGACAGCTGACTGTACTTTCCTCCTTTGGTCATGGTAACTGCTTCACACTGCAAGTGAAGTTCTCTACCCTGCTGTTTTGATAGATGTTTTCTAGGGCTGGCTGTTATGTAGGTATTAATTTCTTATATGACAAAATGGGGATTATCGCCTGTCTAGAGTAATCTGTACTCACTGTTATCGCTATATTTCAAAAAAATGTGTAACTTGAATTCCAGAAAAGCATGCAGCACTTAATCTAGTTTTCTTGTTCATCTTCTTGAGTTATGTATTCTGGGTATTTTAATTTATTTTTTTTAAATAAAGGTAGTCACCATGCAAATTACAAAAATACAAAAGTGAATCTTGTAGCTATATGTGTTTTAGGCCAGGAGAAAAAGGATTAGTGCTGCTTAGAAATGTTAACAATTTCTTTTTGTCTGAAATTAAGTCTTGCTTAAACACTGAGTTTTTATTTGCAAAAAACTCTTACAGATTTCAGACCTATTTTGGCCAACTCTTGCGGATTTTAAACTGAATTTGGAAATAATTTCCATTTTATTTTTCACTCTTGTTAAAACATAAATATTTTAATAGGAACATTTATGATCTTCACCCACAACTAGCTCCAAGGATGGTAATAATTACAATGTGTAGAAACACCCACTTTGCACTGTATATCTTCTTTACTTAAGGTAGATTTGGTCACAGTGACAGCCTTGACAGCTGTTGTAATTGTTCTAGGGAAGGTGTGGAGGAAAATCTCCAATGTCACCAGACAGATAAGAAGAAAGAAACCCACAAGAGGGAAGAAGATTGAGTAAATCTGATCAATCTGACTTGAAGATTCCCAGTTTTTAATTTTAGTCTCTCTTTGTGATATGAACTGCATCCAATTATTAGTTTAGTTGGTGAGCAGATACCTCCTCAGGGGTGGATTTTGGCATAATATTCCTGCTGTATTATAAATACTGACATCACGCTAATCTATGCAAATCACTGCTCAATCAATCTGAGCATCTGTGGTTGATTAAACAAAACACGTAGGTGTGAAAGCATTTGCATCTCACAGGCTCTGCTGGATCTGGCAAAGGCTGAGGGGAGTGTAAAGGCACGGAGAGAGATTTGTCACTGCCATGCCTGCCTGGCAATTTGGAGTTCTAATTGCGACGGGCGCAGAGATACCTGCGTGGGCTGAGGCTCTGCAAGGAGAGGAGACTGGAGAAGCTGAGCTTCAGCCCAGCTGCTTGAAGATGTGAATCCAGCTCAGACTCAGACCTGATTCTGTGAGTGACTGCAGTCACGTTAAAGCTCAGATCCGTGGGGTTTGCAGCTCGCAGGGATGTGCTGTGGTCACCCCCGTGGCCATCCCTGCAGATCCCAAGCTGCCAGGGGTAACTGGCCACCAGAGAAGCCTTTGGATGGCCGAGCTCCTGCAGCTGGGGGATGCTGAGGTGGGCAGCACTTGAGGGGCACCTCAAGATGGCAAATGGGAAGTGCCCTTAAGGTGCTCTGTAAGAAGAAGCAAGCACAGGGTACCTGGACCCTGCCAGTCCCTCAGGCTTTCACATAGTCCACAAGTGGCCACTCTTACCATTGCTTTTCCCCAGGTGGGTTTATTCTCTCCCTCTGTCCTTCTATGCCTTGGCCTGACCAGAGATAATGAGGGTAGTGAATAACAGAGGAAACAGCTTGTGTTGGGCGAGGAGAGGAGGGGAGAAGTGGACTTGCTAATAACTGACCAGACATAGTCATAGTTTGGCTTTTGTTCACTACACAGCGGTAACACCGCTCGTACAAGGATGAAGAGAGCCGAATTGTTCTATCTCAGTGGATCTCTTTGTGAATTAAGTTGGTGGCATCAACTGTTGAGTAACAGAGAGCCCCTGGGTCACTGCTTGGGAGGTCCTCAGTGTCGGCTCTGCTGGGCGGGGAGCTTCCAGGAGAGCAGCTCCCACGGGAGGGTGATAACCAGGTGACTTGCTGCCCACCCAACCAGGTGACTTGCTGCCCACCCACTGCCTCTTTGTGGAAGCACTTCTGTCTGTATGATGAGAAATCGCTGAGGAATAATTCACAGTATTCTGTTGACGCTGATGCGAAGAAATGTTCCTTAAAGTAAATACACAACTTAATGAAACCGAGAAAAAGTTATTTAAAGGGACACTATCCTGTGAAACTGCAGATTGCCCAGGTCTGAGTCACAGAGATCTAAGGCAGCCAAGTCATAGCACATTTTCGCTTCAGGAGAGACATCAGCTCTCTTCAATAACAGGATATTTAACTGAGTTTTACAAGTTTTGAGTTTGTCAGACTGAAGAAATGTTGATAGTGAAGAATGAACTGTTTTTGGTCCCCCCAAGGAAAGCTGGGGTTGTGCAGTGGGGCTGGCAGAGAGAGATGTGGTGATTCCCAGAATGATGATGCTCCCCTGGGTGTGGTGTGCTGCTTTCTGATCATTTAGTGCTTTTATAAGAAATGTTTCTTATGAGAAGTATTTTTGTTTCCAAAACTAAAAGTCTGTTTGAGCTACAGTTCCCTTTAAAATAAAAACTTGTTGGTTTTTTTTCTTTTCCTCCTGAGAACAGGGAAGTGGAACTCAGTTGTGTACTTGCATGCAGAAATGCAATCCTCCTTCTAAACCGACAATGGCAATGTGAAATTTTAGTGTCAAAATCACAAATTGTTCAAGAAGGGCAAGTAAATCCCTTATTGTACAAGAGCTGAAGTAGCCTTAGTTAAAATGGGCTATTGGCTCTGAACTCTGGACTTCAGGCAAGGAAGATATGCACTCCTATCCTCTTGACTTTCTATGGATGATGATCTTGATGTTGCTTATGTAAAAGTCTTGCTAACTTTCTGATTTGCATCTTTTCTCAGGTATATGTTTCTTTTCTATTGGAAAGCCTGTCTGCTAGCATCCTGGGATTTCAGGAAGATTTCAGCTCTTCTTTTTGAAGTGTGCATTCCTAACATTCCTAAAAAATACTTAGAAGCTGTAAGTGCTCAGAAATTAGAAGGAAATAAAATGTTGAAGTCCATTATTTGTTAAAAGAAATGTCTGTTTTTATGCCAAATGGAATTTTATGGCATCTGACTCACATTCTTGAGTATTTGCTGTTGGCAGTACTTCAGTGGGTAGAACATATGGACGCTGCTACTACGAGCTTGCCCAGCAGTGGTGTCTCGGCAGCAAACACCTTTTATGTCTTTGCTCCTCGGGTCAGGTAGAGCTATTGACTCTTTTGCTGTAACAGTCAGAGTGCCAGCTGGGCTGATGGCTTTGTGCTGTGGACACTTGTACAATGCACAGAGAGGTGAGATCTCATGCAGGCTGTTCAAAAGCTATCCACTCGCAACAATTTTAACACTGTTCAAGCCGATGCTGATACAGGATATATTTGGCTTTTCACTTCCCTCTCCTAATTCATATGAACATTCAGATCCCGCTAGTTCATCACTTCTTTTTTTTAACAACTATATGGCCAGACATTTTCTTTGGCTGTATGCAGAATAATTAAGGTCTGTCCATAATTTATTTAACTTCAGTTTTATTATTCCTTAAATAACTTTCTCTGCATTTCCTTATGGTGGCAGGTACTGACTGCCCCTGGACACTGTACAGCTGTGAAGCTGACAGAGTAAATGGACCAGTGTGTCCACATCTGGCTGGTTTACATTCCTGTTACAGGGTCACTTGTAGTCTTCTTTCCTTGATTTCCTTATTGTCCTGAGACTGCTGTGCTGAGACTATCAGTTTTTCATGGAGGGATTATGAGAACCAAGAATCACATCTGATATGAACACTGTCAGTTTGGAGAGGATGATGGAAGTTTCATGCTGGCAGTCAAAACACTTGCACCCTTTTCTTCTTCTTTGTGACCAGGAGAGTTGCATAAATGTGTTCATGTGTTTATGTATCCCCTTCTTCCACATATGTATGTGAACAATGGCATTTTGTTTAATCCTATTGTTCTGCATTATTCATCCATTACTTAACAGCTCTTGCACACCGAGGTGATGGCTTTTTGTCCTCCCCTTCCTTGTATAGCAAGCTCTGCCTTAATTTGCAAAAATGACATAGGTGAAAATGTCATGATGTGCCTTCCTGATGCCTCTCCCAACGCCTCTCCTGAATCTTACTGACAGATATATAGTGTAAGCTCTGCTTCTTCATTTAGTATGGATCATGTTGGCAGAGAGATCAAAGAGGAGGAATCTTGGGAGATGCCTAACAATTTTTAACTGGCTTCTTACAAAAGCCGAGGGTGTTATTTATTATATATGCATAAGAATAAAATGCTTTTTGTTCCACCTTTCGTCAGATCCTTCAGTCCTCCTGTGTCATGGCAGAAAATTCTCGAGTTTATAGGGCTGCCATGAAACATGTTTGTGAATATCTTTTAATATATATTGCATTAAACATTACTATTTTTCTTTTCCTTAGTTAAGCAAATACTTCATCATCCCATCCTAGTCCCTCTGTCAGAAACCTTTATAGCGATTTCCACTGGTGACAGCCAACTTGATCAATTCCTCATTGCTGCTGAGCTGCACTAACAAGGCACTTACTACTACCATTTTTTGGTTTTTTAAAAATTTTATGGCCTGTCTCAAATGATATCTGCCTTGCTTTGGACAGGATCCAGAAGATACTTTTCAGAATCCTATTTGGATTTGAGTTTTTGGCTAGCATCTAGAAATTTGTTAAATATGCAAAATTATATTTTCTGTTGGTAGTCCAGCTGCACCTGTGTGAGCACAGGCTGGCTCATGTCAGACCACTGGATCAGGATGGGCAAAAAATGCCCGGACAAAAGTCGAAGGGATGTCCAAGTGTTTTCAACTAAGAGATCAACTTTGTTGTCTTTTTTTCTTGTTTGCTTTCTACCAAAAACCAAATTCTCACCAGCTATGAATATTGGCTGTGGCGTTTTTCTTTTTTGTTTTTGTCTGTCTGTGTTTTGAGTCAAAGGACAACAGAACTTGGGACATGAACTCCAACCAATTTCTGATGTCTCACAGATGCTCTTCTGCCCCAGTTTTGGCTTAAGAGTTATTAAGATGCCAGATTCTCTTGGAACTCCAGTAAAAGATGGTATTTTAGCTTGTATAGCAAAGGTATTATTGTGATCTCAACCAAACCCCTATGTTACTTTCAGTGCATTCTTGTATTAGAGTTCAATATGTCATTGATTTAGGCTATTTTATTTTCCAGAGAACAAAATGCCATTTGTTATTGCCAGGAAGCATTGAAAAAGTGTGTGGGGTATAGAAGGTGTTTTATATAAAATACTTTTTATATAACCTGCTTATGTGTAGTTTCCTTGTCCTTTAGTACCCTTTTCTTTTTTTCCCTCACTTTGTGTTTATTTTTTAGGCAGATTCTGGTTTTTATTTTTTATTTTCAGAAGTAACTGAGGAATAGTGATTCTTGTCTGTGTTGGCATGACAGCTCAACCTCTTGGAAATTTCACTGAAGTAAGAAATTAAATCCAAGCAGTTAGATTTTTACTCTCTTCATCCTCCACTGAGTGCTTTAAGAGCCCAGACTTTTTGTATAAGCAGCTGAGGGGAGGCAGAGTCTCATTGTTGTTCCCCTGTAGCTTCCAGATGGTGAGGAAAGTCCCAGGAAAAATGTAGGACCAGCATGTTCTGTCAAAGTCAAGCTTGTGTCTAGACAGGGAAGCTTACGTAAGGCAGCAGGAGAGGAAGGGGGCCTTGTGTAACTGCTGTCCCTGGCAAATAAACACCCCCTACAGTACCTCTTATGATCTGGCCCTTAGAGGCTGACAGCAAAATGCACTTTGGTGCTTTTTTGTACTCAGCTTGCTCCGACTTGCAGCTGGAGGTCATTCTCTTGCTTTGGCGTTTTTTTCAAACACATCTTCCAGTTATTACCATTTTACTAAAAGCTTTACTCTTCCCCCTTAAGCGGAACCACTTTTCCAAAGAACCCATATACACCTGCACAGCTAATTTAAAACAGATATAGCAAGTTACCAATTTTAAATGGCCTTGAGAAGTTGTTGATGGCATTTGGCAAACAATGCAGACAATATGCAAATCACCAGAGGCAGCACAGAGTCTTGTTCAGGAAGATAAATTCTGCTGTAAGGTAACTTTCTAGTTTGACTTTGAAAAAGCATGATAGTGTAATATTGAGCTCGTGGTATTCTATTAAGTGCTTCAGTCAGTGTATCTCAGTACCTTATGGGGACCTCTGGCACCCCTCTAGCGCTCAACTTACCCTGCACTTAATTTTGTTTTGATTTTCCTCCAGCTGAATGCAAATCTCTGCCAGTGAGTGCTTTCTGGTTTACTCACCCTCTCATAACTATTCTCTCTTGATTTTGGAGCTATTGTTAAAGGTGCTGTGTGTGTTTATTTCTGCCATAAAAATGTGAATACCAGGAGGAAATGTTTTTTCCTTTTGATTTGGATACAACTTCTTCAGCACTCCATGTTCTGGCTTAACTTGGTTTCTCGGGTGTTGCCCTTAGCTTTGCTCTTATCTCTGCATAAAATTTTCTCAGTGTAGTTTGTTGGTGCTTTGTCCTCAGGCAGACGAATTTCTTGGAGGCAGGATCAAGAGCCAAGAGCTCGTCTCCTTCTGTTCACTGAGGCTGGTATTGCAGCCACCTTGCAGGGACAACACAGGCCAAGTAACTTGAGGGTCAATGGTCCTTCAAAGCCTCCCCACCATTTTGGTTCCCTATTTTGAATGCTCAGAAGCACAGACAGGTTTTTCCTGAAAAAGCATCTTTGGGAAGGTTTGTTTATGGAGAATCAGGCAGTGGTGGGATGTGTGTGGTTGTGTGTAATGTGAGAGAGAAAGTAGTGACTGGAGTTTGGCTGTTCAGGGGTGTTGTCTGCACCTGGGAGACAGTCCTTCAGCAGTGTTTGAATCTGGTTTCCAAACCCTGAAGTAGGTCTGAGTGATGATTTGCCCTTTGATAATCTGACTTTTTTCTTTCCTCATTGAATGTAGCTTTAGTCCTTCCATTATTTTTCCCTACTAGAGCATGTAATGTAGTTAATCTCTTCATAACTTCCATTTTGCAAACAATTTTATACAGTCTTGTGGCCTTTCTGACACCTAGCTTTTTTTCCTAGACAGACTAGATATTTAGTTCCACTGCCTTTTATTACAAACTCAAGGAAAATATTACTTTCTCGAGGAAAAGAAAATGGGTACTTTTTCCTTGTGAAAATAAATTTGTACTGTGGCTCAGTTTTATGAAATCAATTTTTTTGGCTCCACACTGAGAGCAGAAGCCTGGCTAAATTATTTTTATGCTCTCAGGTAGAGCAATTAATGCCATGATGCTGAATACTCCACTCCAAAGTAATGTTCTTTCCATGTTCCTGAAGAATTATTTCTTAAAGCTATAAAATGAGTTTTAAATAGCCTTTAGCTTGGTGTGTCTCTTTTTCTCTCTCCTTTCTTTTTTTTTTTCCCTTCTCCATTACTCATTTGAAATAGTTCACAGTTTTTGAAACTTCCTTTAAAATGAAGTTGCAGACATCTCTGTGAAGAGTAAAAATACTGGCTTGGTCAGAGGAGACCATGACAAGACTCACCCATGACTCTGCAGGTGAAGTTAGCCTGTTGGGGTATTTACTGCCCTTGTGAGGGAGTCACCTGGGGATGCTTTTTCTCTCATATATATTCTGGGAATGGGAGTATGCAAGTTGGAAAAGAAAATGTTAATCTATCTCAATGTCTCTAAGCTTCAGATCAGTACTCAAAAGTATTTGTGTAGAGCAGAGCTGTTCCCTTTGCCACCTTGGGTGGGGAAGTTATGGTTATAATAACACATGCCCAAATATTTCTTTTCTGCACTGAGATCTAAGAGCATATTAACTGTGGAAGGTTATGCCAGTGTTTCCTGCTCTGGCAATACCCTGCTCCTTTGGGAGGGCTAGAGGGCTGTGCCAGCCGTAGGGAAGGGAAGTAATACTGATGACTTGGTGTATTGCCTCAAATTAATTTAATGTGTATTCATAGACTGATGTATGCACTGAGTCACATCAGTGACTCCTAGGCACAGTTAGCAGTTTTGTTTGGAGAGGGGCAGGGGGCTACTAGGAATAACCCTGGCTTAAGCAGAGAGCAATGTAAGGAACATTCTACCTCATGCACTTCTTTATTTTGGTGAGTTTGCTTTTTGAGTAGCACTCTTGCTCCTTTGATCACGTCCTTGAGCACCTTCCCCTTGTGCACGCCTTTCTTCCCCACTGCCTTCCAAATAGTTCTGTGACAGCAGATACCCAGACTGAAAATGTTTGCCATAATTCATAAGTCAAAGTACTTTCAATCCCAGAATAGAGGAGACTGCGTGCAGACTTCATTACACAGTATTCATAACATAAACAAGCCTGCAATTATGTCATAGCAACAAGCACTGTGCTTACATGAAAGTTTGATTCAGGTCTCCAAGAGTGGAAGACCTTTGCATCCAAAATATCACAGCGACCTACTTCTCTGAAAGAGTGCCCTACATAATTTCAGAAATTAGATATGACACCAATATAGTAGGCCATATGGTGCTTTTTGCTGGTGTAGGGTGAACAGTGGGATATTCTTGGGGCCACACAAATGTCTGTCCACTGACTAGGTGAAGTCAGCTCATTATTAGTTGAGGAGAGGTGTGACGTTTGTTTTCCTGATGTTGTGAGGCAACAAAGTCAAACTGCCAATTGTTTTAAAAAGGCATTTGCTAATAATACGGGCATGATCCTAAAAAGTTTTAACCTTTTTTTTGGACCAGTGCTCACTGCCTTTAATTGCTGTTGAGAACCTGAGAGGCTGCACCTAAAATTATTTAGACAACTCCAAACCTACCTCTCAGTAATTCATAGAGAGAGCGTTTCCCAGGGACAGTTAGACGTGTTTGACTGATCTGATCCTGAGCTGCCAGAGCAGGATTATTTATATTTCTGTTGGTGCTCCCCCAGACTGGCTGTAGAAGTTGTTAGATGTGTGTGATGGGTGCTGCTGGGGTCCCACATAGCAGTGGGGGTGCTGGGCTGGGCCATTCCTGAGAGGATGGGAGGGCAAGCTGCAAACTCTGCTCCTTGTTGGCAGTGGAGCTACGCCTGAATTTCAGTTGTCAACACATTGGGATGGCAGAGGAGGCTTCAGGACAAAATGGTGCCTTATTCAGAAATTGGGAGGTTTTGGGATCTGGACTTTCTGAGCATCTGGTCTGTGCTGGACGGTTTTGTCTGTGACAGAAACTTACTGAATTGCTGTGAAGTAATATCTCTTCCTGGCATGGCATCCACTATTTATTTATTTACATACATGCATCATCATAGAAATTATATTTGCAACTGAAAAATTAAAAAAAACTCAAAACAATCTCATTTCAGCCCTTTCTCCATAATTTCTGTGTGCTTTTCCTCGTACTTTGAGAGCTTTTTTTCCTTTCTCTTTATTATTAAAAATAGCACCTTTGGAGTCTGCGTGAAGTGAGTATTTCTGCAGTGCTCATTCTAACAGCAAAGTTTCCTGAGGACTGCCCACATTTCAGGTATCTGCTGCATAGGTTTTCTGTGTAATAACTCTCGTGCCAATCTGTAGACTTCAGCTGAAGTACCCACCCAACAAAGTTCCTGCTGAGAAGAAGCAGCGCTGCTTTGGGTACACTGAGGCAGCTCAGGCGATTCCACTCGGCCTGTGCACAGGGCAAGGCTTTAAAAAGCAAAGCACAGTGCCTGGGCCATGAAGTGTGCTGTGGGGCTGTCTGGAGTTCCTCCCAAAGGGGGCTGAGCAGGCATGGCAGGCTCCCTCTCCGTACTTCCCTGCTGCCAGCCAGTGCGAGCACTGCGGGTGCTTATCGCTGCAGACACGCTGGCATCCCTTACAGCTTGGTGTGTGTGTTTATTAGGTGGCATCCATGGGGATAATCTCATTTTGGCTCTTAACCATGAGGTAGATGTTGGGTGACCTTGGGGCAATCTGTGCTCGTACAACGCTGTGTGCTGTCAGCTACCTGATAGTGGCGGTGCTGGAGCCTCTGGCAGGGGCCCCAAGGTGGGAGCCCTCATTGTCTGGGGGCCGCCGTGTTTGCTGACAGACAGGAGGATCTTTGCCTGCTGCCAGCACAGGAGGCACCTGCTGGTCGGAAACTTCTTTTATCACAATGTTTAATTTGCTGTCTCTCAGCTTTTGGAAGGAGAAGCCTTTCATCTCTCGAGTTTGGAAAGGGGTGATATGATTATATTAAGCAGATGATGATGTCTATCTGCAGCTGAAAGGGGATTGGTTTGGTGGCGTTTTTTTAAGATGGCAGCAACAGTAAAGTGCAGTGCAAGCAGCTGAACTGCAGGCATGAGATGAGTCAGATATGGATAATTGCACTCCTCTAGAGAGTGCCTGGGCTGTCCTGAAGATTCCCTCTCCAGAGCTGCCTGGTCTTGCTCCTTGCTTCTCTCTGGACCAGCAAGAGAGGCTGAATAACTCTGGTGCAGCTGTCATGAGTAGCACTGTAGGGTGGACTGGTTTGGGTTGGTTTTTTGGTTTTGAGGGAAAGCTGCTATTTGCCCTGATGGAGCTTCCTTCGGCTTGAAACCAGCATAAACCCTATGGGACAAATAGCACCTAAGATGTTCCTGCTGCAGTGTTCAAACAGGATCTGTGCTGGTGGTGATTGCCAGCAGATGCCTACTCTGCATAAAACTTTAGCCCCTGCACTGATCTGACGTAGATTTTTATTATATTTTATAGGAGGGTGGCATGCTTATGCCATTTTGCAAATGTTGTGGTCCTCTTAGACTTGTATCTACTTGTTGTGTCATAAAATACATGCCCTAAAACTAGTGCCAGAACACTCAACGTTCCTTGAAGAATGTTTTAGGGGTGGACACATAATTTGAACTGATAACCATGGATAGTTGTGATGATTAAAATATCCCTGAAGGTTAGAATCTGTCTTACTGATTATACTGGGCAGTGTTCCTGGGTGGCAATGCCAGTTCAAATGGCATTTGGGCACAAATTATTCTTCCCTTAATGTTTTATAAGCAGAGCTGTTTTAAAAAGTGGTGGTTATGTGAGTTGTTGGGTATTGGTTTTGTTTTTCTTTGATACGAGTGAGTTTGTGTTCTCTGTGCTTTGTGTTGTGTTTGGAATTCAAACTAGAATAGGGACATAATAAAAGTCATACTTGGTCAAAGACTTTCAAGCAAAGAAGGAAGAACTGCTGAATTTTGAGTGTAGTGGTTTACTTGAGGTTTTGATATTCTTTTAACCTGAAACACCAACTTCTCTTATCTATTTCCCTTCTCTCATTCAGGAAGGGAGGACTTCACCCTCCAGTACAAATACATATAACCAAAGTCCCCCGGGTCCTACAGGGTTTTTACCTATTCCATTTTCTCTTTGCTGTTGCCGGAGGAAATGAAGTGATTTGGCTGGCTCAACCACTCCTTGTTTTTAGTATTTCCACAGCTGCTGGCCAACTACTTCAGGTTTTTAAGGTTAATTTGACTTCACTCTTCAAGACAACTGGCAGGGATGTGGGAAGGGTGTGGGATGTGGCAAGCAAGTCTGCCAGCTTTCTTAAAGCTGCAATAACAGAACCCAGTATAATCTTGAAGGTCATATTGCAGCTTTTTCTCTGCTTTGGTCCAGGAAGGTTTTGGGGACCTAAGGGAGCAAAATGTCTCATAGAGATTTGTATTAATTCATGAGAACACTGTTGTGAAGAAATCAATTTTATTTTAAGGTTGCTCTGCGTTTATGAGTTTCGTTAATATGGCGTCACCATATGAATAATGTATAGATGTAGCACATTGTTTATGACCACCTGTGCACGTGGGCCTGTAAATAATAAAGGGAGAGAAGCTCTCAGACATGCAGTAGGAGAATGCAGTTCATTAAGAAGTCACTGGGGACAAGTAGCTTAGTGCTTCCAAGTAGCCAAGGCAGTTGCATAGACACAGTGAGGTATATAATGAAGATTAAGCGGTTTAATATTAATTAAACTAAAGTAAGAGTTACAGATGCTAGAAAAGAATGGGTTTGGTGCCCTTTGCTCATGGAGAAGCCACTTTATCAACCCCAGAGAGTTTAGAGCCTGAAGGACTACATTAGACTGACTAGTTTGAGGATGTAAAAGGCTGTGGAATTCCATGTATATGGTGTTCATAATATTGACACTAGAGGTGTTACTTGGAAAAAATTGTTGCATGCCATATTCAGAAAAGAAGTCAGAACAGAGATCACATCAAAACTTTCATATGCCCATCTGGATAAGCTGAGATCCAGGCTTGAACCGAGTGATTCACAGACTCTGCTAAAAAAGGAAGCAAATGTGTCATTGGACCACTGCAGTAAAATTCCTGTAATGTTCCAGATCTGGGAGATGCTGCCAGCATAACCAGGTACAGCCATAACGCCCATGAGATTAAGCACTGAAGAAGTAAAGTTATCTGTGTTACTGTGGAATATCATGTTACTGTGGAATATCATTCCATCCAATCCAGTAACTTGCTGTGGCATAGCACTTTGTTCTAATGTGCAGAAGAAAATAAAACTGGGATTCACTCCTGCCTGGTGGCCAAAGGTCTGAACTGTATTTGTCACTGTTGCCTTATGCAGAACAGTGAGTATTAGTAGCAGCTGAGTGTGGTACTGTTAATTATCTGCTTTTGTTTTGATACAGTAAGAGGCTGAATCAGGGGTATTCATAGGTTCAAGGGGCAGAACTGATCATTGTAATTATTCAGCTTGACCTTCCCTGTTAGGAGCTAGGCATTTATTTTTCCCTGTAAGTTAGTTGAAAGTGTATTTTTTAGAGATAAATACAATCTTCAAGACTCCACGTGATGGTCAGTACCATGTGGCAACCTTTCCAGGTTTTAATTACCCACCCTACTAGAGAATTAATTTGTAAGTCATGGTAATTTATTTATTCTAGAAAATAAAGCCATTGGGGTTGCCTATCCTTTTAGTAAGTGTTTTTACAGTGCCTAGTACAAAAGGATCTCTGATGGGAGCCTTGGTGACACCAGAATGCACAAATAACTTGTTAACTAGGTAAAAGCAAACTGTGTTTCTCTTCACTTGGATAGTCTTAGAGAATATAAGATTAGAGAGCTAGGTTCCTCGGTGCAGTGATTTCTTTTTCTTCCCTTATTTCCTCTCCTTAGCTTATAGGCTACGTGGTGATATTTTCAGTGAGGGATTGAGCATTGTTTTTCACTTCTGCTGTTTTCTGGGGCTGGCACTAAAAATGTTCCCCTTTTTCAATTTGTCAACTGCATTGACAAATTACCCTTTGGCAAAGAACACAGCACGGTAATTTTGGAGCGTAAGTCTTCTATCAGTCTGGCTTCCTTTATTTCTGCCAAGGGTATTGCTGGGAAACTCGGAGATATGGCTATGTATTTTTGTAAATATGCTAATAAGAATGTTGATCCTTGCAAAAAAAAAAAAAAAAAAAAAAAGTTTTAGAATGAATTTCCTGGTCAGGCAAAAGAAAAAGAATAGTTAAAGTCTGGAGGAAGTATGCAGCATGACTACATGTTTGTCTGATTTAGGGCTGCTGAAATATTATCTCATAGAGGTTGGGACTAAGAAGGTGTTAGGCTTTTTGAATCAGCTGCCAGTGGCTCTAACAGGCTCTTGGAAAGCCAAGGATTAGTCAGATGGAGGAATGTCTTGGCCAAAACTCTCTTTTCTCTGGCTAAACCCACTCCCTTGGCAGCGATGCATTGTATTCTTATAAAAGCTGCTGTGGAAGCTTGAGGCCAATGCAAGATTTCGTTATGAGTATTGGATCCTCCTGGGAGCAGTTAAAGTAGATGGAGAGCTCCTTTTTTCTCTGGAATGTAACGGTGAATATGGGCCATTTCTAGGACATTCTGTTTCTTTTATGAACCTGCTTCTCCGGATTCCCCTTTTTGTTTATCCAATCAGTACAAATGACTTCTTGACAAGGTTCCCAATTCTTGACAAGGTAAGTGGTTTTGTCTGTCATGCATTATAGCAAAGGACTGATGGCTCCAAACAATAGACATGTTGTTCCCATCTCAAGATGTCAAGTGCAAGAGTCTTTCAGCTGTGATTACTGGCACGATGTCTTTGGTTCCATCTGAGATCTCTTCATCTTTCCTACAGTTGGGAGGACAGCACGCAACAAAACATTACCTAGCAACTAAAATGCCTCAGGTTGGTTTGGGGAAAGCAACATAAGAGTTGTTATTAATCATGCTGAGATGATGCATTGTGGTTTAAAAAAATTGGAAAGGAAAGGCCAGATTAAATATTGACATTTAGTATAGTCCAACTGTGTTAGCTTTCACTTTGGCTGACATGAGATGTATATTCAGTGAAAATGGCAAATAAAAACCCTTGTCTGTGTTCTCCTGGATGCAACAAAGTGTAATAAACCCCCCAAACAACATTGATCTGTGATTTGGGGATGTTGCAGATGTAGCCATCGAAATCTGAGAGGCTGAAGAGACTTCCATTCTGGTCCTAAGGGCTACAGCAGTTTGATTGTCAAGAATCTAGGGTAGATTGTTGTCAGTGGAAACCATTTTATTATAAATGAAAACTTTGATGAGCTCACAGTGTTAAAAAATGTTTTTAACAAACGTAGCATAGTAGTGAAGGACCTGAGACTTAACAGCAGGCTACAATGTGCTCTATTTAAGGAATAAATTTTGGTGCATTTCCACCTGATGAAAGCCTGACTTTGCTTTAGCCATCTGAGCTCAACAATGACAGCTTCACAGGGCTAAGCTAGGCCTTGATACTACAGATCTCAGTGATCCTCCTGTCATATGCTGAGTTCCACTAAAGATTCTAGAGAAGGGACGGTGTCGTGAGCTGTTATGGAAAATAGGAGTGTAAAATGTGATAGTCTATAACCGTGTAGGAAATAAATGTGGTCAGCAGTGAGGAAGGTGCTGTTGTGTGCTGAGGCATTTTGATGTTAAACCACACTGTTCTGGAACAGTTGGGGAACTTTCCACTTGGCGCTTTCTCTCTGAGGTGGTAATTTGGAACCGATCCGCGCGCTGCGGCGTGGGTAGTGTGAGCAAACAGTGTCACGAGTGGGCACGGGTGGGTGGTTGAAAGCATCATTCACATTTTTTCTTCATATGATCTTCTCTGAGCTGAAATTGTGCCAAATCAGTCGGGCTGGTTCTACAGGAGCCATTATTTTCCTGGTGGTAACTCGCCACCATGTCCATCCTTTGCTCTGCGTGTTACCTGCAGGTGGTGGGCAAGGGGAGCACACAGATCTGTGGAAGGACAAGAGGAACTAGACAAAGGCTAAAATAATCTAGTATTCATTTCTATCACACCTTTTAAGTTAATTCATTAGTGCAAAGATAATTAATTTGAGGTATAGCTTTCAATGGCCTTTTGAAAAATAGAGCTCCATGCTAACAAAAAATTATTGGTTTTTTACTGGTTTCAGAAAACAAATGTCTTGTCTCCATCAGCCTAATAAACAACTTTAGGTTTGCTACTTCTAATGAGTTAACTTGTTCACCTTCTGGCAAGAAGTTTTACTGCCTGTATGCGCAAACCTGAAGCCTTTAAGCACAACAAAAAGAAAAATTATTCCCCGTAGACTTAAGATTGCTGGAGGATGATACAGGCTTGTGTAAAGTTTTGGAGTGATGCATACAATGTTCTTGTCAGGGTGTTTTTAAGCTGTTGCTGTATCCTTTTAAGTAGTTGAAAAATGTCTTTCCTCTGGTAATAGCCATAGTTTGTAGGTAATGGCTTGTCAGAAACACTGATGGTTCATAAAGATTAGCTATGTGAAAATGTCTGCAATGCTTTTTCTTGTTTGTCTGCTACCCAGAGGAAGAACAGAGGAACACAAAAGAGGGGCTGGGAGTACATGGTGAGGAAGCAATCAAGGCATTTTTTTAAGAAGTAAAATTTGTAATTCTGAAAGTCCTGGAAATCCATGTGGTAGAGACATGTGAAGAAGCCTTCTCAAATCTGAATCTCACTCCTGGTTCAGGAGCATCTCGGAGAAACCCCCTTACAAGTTTGTCATCAAGGATATGTGGTGATAAATCAGATGTACTAGGATTTTTAAGAAGGGTAGAAAACCAGTTTGATTGCTTTCCCAAAACCTCAGCATTAAACAAAACGTGTGGCTTTATGTGAAGGAAGTAATTAGGAAATATCTTGTTTGGTATTTGAAGTTGCCACAAAGTTAGTTAACAAATTAAGAAGCAATTTGAATTTTGGGCTTTCTGTGCTAACATCAGTGGGAATTGAATGATGTCTTGATGGTCTGAAAGGCAGCAGGCCAATCTCAATACAAGTTTTCTCATGGACCTCTGGACTTCTGTGTAGTCTGACCTGCTGGTGAAAAATTGATCTTGAAGATGGACTGAGAAGCTAAACTTCACAGGAGTGTGAACCACAGAAAAGGTGAGGTGTAAGCTTGCTGAGAAAAAGAGTTTACAGCTAATTCAGTCTTGTCAAAAATTTCTGTCACACTTGGTAAATAATTTTTTTAGGGAAGTATTCCAGTATTTCAGTTTTTAAGTTGTCAAAACATTTCATTTCAGAAGTTTTTAAGTTTTAAATTTCACATATTTTTTACAAGACAACATATGTTAGAAAATATTTAAATACTAAATAATAAAAAAGAGCTTTTCTTTGTTTGCTATTTACTTAATTCACTATCTTCAGCTGCCTGATTTCTGTTTGAGTTGAAGGAAGCTGAATATTTTTTTTTTAGTCCCCTGGTTATGATGCACAGTTAGAATATGACAAATAAGAAGCTTCTCAGGAAAGATCCATCCACCTGGTCTTCAGTGATTTTGTTTTAGGAAAGCCATGTTAGAGGCTCTTTTATTTCCTCCTCTTTTATCTTCTTCCTGCGTTGCTGCTCTAACAGGTTGGGGGAGGAAGGAAGTTTGGCAGCCAGCAGGAATAAGAGTACTTGTCACCACTTTGAGGGGGTTTGGGAGAATTTCTTCAGTAGATTGGAGTGGAGGGTGTAAAGTTCACATCAGCCTAGAGGTATGTGTTAGATTTGTTGAGTGGTAGATGCCCTTAGTACACCCTGTTGTCAAAATCCTCTTGATTCTGGTTTGGTGGGGTTTATTGGTTGGATGTGGGTTTATTTGTTTTTGTTTTGTTTTGGGGGGTAGGGGGTCTGTTTTGTTTCAGTTTTTTTTTTTTGGGGGGGGGGGTTTAGGTTTTTGGGGGTTTTTGGGGTTTTTTTTGTTTGCGGTTTTTGTATTTTGGGTTTTTTTTTGGTAAACTAAATTCTCCTGTGGCCCTGTTGTATCCACCATACCTCCTTTTCCAGTTATCAAAACCTTTGCTCAGTAAAGTTGCCTGATCCCCATTTTCCAGCTGTACAGCTCTGCTGTGAGTTCCCGTGTAGTGCCAAAGAAGGGGCCCTTTTGTTTTTCCTATATCCCAAAGACACCCTGCTGTTTGCCCCTCACGTGATTGCCGCAGCTACCCCAGTGATCACAGAGACCTGGCCATGGCGTTCCTGCTCTGGCTGCTTGCACCCACAGAGTGTCAGGGAGAATGGGGCATGCCCACCCTCTGCCCTGCTCCCTCTCCTCAGCCTGGCAGGACACCCTGGAGCAGGGTTTTGTCTCCAGCTTGGCCTGCTCAGTGCAGTGTTAACTCGCCACAGAGCTGTGTTCTGGCTGGGACACTCCTTTTTCCACGTCTTTCTCCTTGTTTTTTACAAAGCTGCTGTCATTTTATTAAATGAGTTCTGAAACACTCATAGGAACATGCTCTTGTTGACATAATTATGAAAATTTTGAGCCTGGGCATCCTTGAGAAGGCCAAGTGTTGCAATGGGAATCTTGTCAGAATTGTGTCTTCTTTTTATCTTGTCATGGGAGTTTGTCTCAAGTGTAGGAACTGAAAGTGGGTAAGTCTCTGCTAAGAACCTCTCCAGGGAGCTTTCATACAGGAGAGAATGAGGGACTTCAGGGCATCAAACTGAGGTGTCATCAACCTGTCAGGGTACTGGCACTCAAAAGCAGCTCTCCTTGATTACTGTCTATCAGTGACATCATGGCTTAAAACTGGAGTTGCTGAAAATAATTCCAGTCTTTTGAAATGAAATTGTCCCTTATAAACATGCTACCTTGAGGGACCCAGAGATGAGAACCTGTTTTGTTGGGATTTTGGCAGCAAATAGAAGCAGGCGAGGACGTGTGTTAGCACTTTGGTGTACAGTGCAATCTGGTGATGTCCAAAAATTGGATACCATTACTGTTTTGCAGCCAGCATATCCAGCCTTTCTCTAAACAGACACATTCTTCTGCTACAAAATATTGAAAATTTATTTTAATGTGTCACCTGTCAAATCTGTGCTGGTCTTTTTTTTTTTGCCAGGGCATGGCCTCAGTTGAATATGAGATATGAAAACATATTCCTATCAGGAAAGCAGTTTGCAGGGCACATTTATTACCTTTGTCTTGTCAGCTCAAGTAGCTGAGGCTTGCTGGGCAAAGGTGGTGGTACTTGGTCCCAGTACTACCAAGCCTGCAGATTTTATTTTAGCTATGCTTCATAGTGAGATGTTTTCCCTTTCAAACTGGATTTCTGTGCCTGCCCATCCCAAATACTGAAAATGGCTTCTTTCTTCATGCTCTGGCTTGCAGTCTGCTTGGGAATAGTCACCACATTCTTGCCAAACAGAGTCACGTTTCTTTCTAGTTCTGACAAAGGTCCCTGGTTCATTCTGTGTCTCAGGTTTGTCAGACATCTCTGGTATCCAGTGCACGTGAGAGGAAAGAACACATGCATCACCTTGCTCAGACAATTTCTATAAGTTTCCTTCATTTCAGTTCTTGCTGTTTGCCACAAATAGTTGTCTGGAAGAAATGGTGACACTTTCTGCCTCTCACCTTCATGAAGATTTTAGTCTGCCTTTACATAAAATGTTCCTGTCATGTTTTTGAATTGCTGGTGGTGATGAACCAGAAACAAATTTGTAATAGAAGTGTGATGTTTGAGCAGTTTCTTCAGCAGAAGCTACAAAGAACTTAGAAAATACACATATATAGTAAAAGTGAGTAAGTCTGTATTTTATCTGCCCTAGATTGGCTGAACCCCACAGAAACAAATATTTCTATTTCATCTGGTGGAGCATGTGTTTTAAATTAAATCTGGTGCAAGGAGTGGTTATGGTGGAACCAAATGGACCAGCATGGTTTGAAAGGAGGGCATGTCCTGAAGCACAAAGGAGTGGAGGGAAGAACTGGAGTGCTGTTTTCAGTGTCTGGATGCTGACCACAAGTGGTAACAGATTTTTAAACTGAAATATACAGTCTGTATACAGGTATCAAAGGTAAAAGAATGAACTCAAACATCTTCTCTCCTTCTTTGATGTTATATGATTTAAAATATGTGCTGACATTCAAGACATTAAAGGTAGGACCAAGAAAAAAAAGTAGTTTTAATGCATGAGGTTTGCTAGCAGTTTTCAAATATTTTGGTCAGTTTTAATACTGAGAAGATTTTTTTAAACACGGTAAACTTCTGAACAGAAGAAAATAACCACGTTTGATTTTACCCCAAATAATATAATTGTGCACAACAATTAATAGAAATATAAATGAGTGTTTTGAAAGGTGAGATGCAAACATCTGCATGGTGAGTCTGAACTGGGGACTTGCAGATGGGTTCTGACCAGGGAACTGGTCCCAGTGTGAGTGTGTCCCACTGCTGGGGCTGAGAGACCCCCTTGGAGGAGAGGGGTGTTCTGCCTGAGCTCCGTGCTGTCACAGTCTCTCCTGACTGGAGCAAGTTTGCATGGAACTGCCTTGGAGTGTGGTATCCAAGTGTGGTATCACTCAAAAATATGATTGTACCCATTGTGCTGAGAAACCTGATGTGGAGAGTATTTAGGTGGCTGGAATCTGCTCCTCTGGAGAGACCTCATGAAAAGGGAGAAAATACCTGTTTATATTTATATTTGAGGCTTTTACAATTGAATAAAGGCAACATTATGACTTTGAATACTTTTATAGTTGCCAAAACCAAATTTTTGCCCTTGTCTCTGTTTCTAAGCAAATATGAACCTACAACAAGCACTGTTGTATCCTCAGGATATTGTTTTCAAGTAGGTTGTAGAGCTTAAAAGCAGATGATCTAGAAATGGAAAATGTGGTATATTGGGCAGAGTTTGGGGTAATTTTTTTTTTTTTTAAGGCTCAGATAGTTGGTTTTGGTCTAACTGATAGTGAAATGAGAGCATGATTAAGGCCAAGAATGAGTCACTTTGGGCAATTCTTAGTTTGCAACCCTCTGCTCAGACCATAAGTTGATGTTCTCTTTTATAATGAAACCTTTCTCCCACGACTCTTTGCTCATTTTGGAGTCACCATGTCATGGAGAATTCATTCATGCTGTTGTTTCTGAAGGATTTTTCCACTTCTGTCTTGCTACTCTTTGCAGACTTTCATGCTCCTTACTTACTTCAAACATGTCTTAAGTTTTAGAGCTCTGGCTATGTTTGTGAAGCTCTGGGACAGACAGACTGACCCTCACTTCTTGTTTATGTTTTCACTTTACCCTCTCAAGATCTTTTCTGCTTGGGAAGAGAGCAAAGAGGGGGAAAAGATTTCTCTGCCTATTTGCAGGGCGGTGTTTAGTGAGAAGTTTTGTTTGATGGAGGTTTTGTTCATGTTTGACCGTTGGAGAGAAAATCTGGCTGTGTCAGTGTGCAGGTAGAGCAGAAGCACTTGTGGGTGACCACAGTATTGCAGTACTGAATGGAAGGTGGGTGCTGTGGTACAATAAGCAGTGAAAAAACATCTGCTGTGAGTGGAAAAGGGGATCTAATACGAAATAAATGGACCAGAGGAGATAATTGAGCAGACAAATGCCTGGTCCTACATAAAGAAGATGAAAGAAGAAAGTGTTCAGCAATGAGTGTGGGGAGGAGTGTGAGGGGGGAAACAGCACTGCAGCGTGAAGGCTGCCTCACCTGAAGCCCTGTGCCCCCTTCATCCTCAGCGTCAGCAGGTAAACTCATGCATATTCATATCAATAGAAATAATAACAATAATGAAAATTGGTAGCAAAACCAAATTAATGTGGTCTCCTGCTGCAGAAATATTTACCCGATGTGTCCTGCCAGTTACAGAGATTGGCATTAAACCTAGACATTACCTCATCTTCCTGGGCAGACAGCCTATTTCTATGCTAAGCAAGTCTGCAGGAGTGAACAACTGAATACCTGCCTGATTAGCTGTGCAGCAGCAGATCCTGGTTAGGAGCGATTTCCCTCAGCGCTTTCTCTCCCTTTTGCTCGCACGCTTGCTCTCTGCGAGGTTTGTCACCGTGCCTTTATCAAGCGATGTTTTTCATCTTGAAGGGCACGTTGCAGGGGAGATTGGTCAGACAGGTGGGCTAGTATAAATGCTGAACCAAATCAGAAAGGTCAAGAAGAAGAGAAGGAAAAAAGTGTGTGTATATATGTGTATCTGCCTCCCCGTCTCTGCATGTGTCCGTGCCAGCTAGGTGAAACTGGATTAATGAGGAAGGGAGAGATAAGTGCTAAGAGGATTGTGCTATAAAAGGAGATTTTTGGGTTTTGAGAATAGATGAGGGTTTCTTTATGAAAACTTTAATTGGCTACCTTAGATCATTTCTTTAGCTTTGTTCCTGGGTGGTAAATCATAAGTTTCCTGCTGGGTGTAAAATCATAGCATAATTATGATAGTTGGCCTGTGTAGAGTGTCTTCTATCACAGACTCCCAGCATGCTGTATATTCCTTAAAAAAATTAAGCCTCATAATGTATTTCAGACAAGTAGTCTGACAAGTAGTAATAAAAATAGTAATAGGAAAAAAACAAAGTGGAAGAAAAAAAACCTCCAGCAAAAACAACAGTTGCTTTTGTTGCAACACCTTTAAAAGAGCATCCTACTCTTGCATCCACCTGCTTGGCTACTGCTACTGTTTTTTCCATAGCAAGGTTCAAGGACTCCAGGATACAGTATCACTGTTACTGATTTGTCCAAGTCCTCACAGTAATGCCTTTGTGAATTCAAGAGCTGCATATGTCCATAAGTCACTCTCCCCTGATGTTGGCATGCCAGTATTTTCCCATGTATACATGTATTTCCATTTCAAACCTGCAGGAAGCTGGACACCCCACTACTTTTGTGCTTTTTCTTGACTTGGCTGCATTGCTTGCATTATCAAGAAAACATGCAGCAAAGTCACAATGAAATTAAGCCTCTTGTTCTTCTGGTTTGATGTTGATAAATCTGAAGTAGTATTTATACTGTAGATTTCCTATCTGTTTTCATCACTGGATGTATTTTTAATGGTCAGTCTGCTCAGCTGTTGAAAACGGTGAGGAACTTACCTAATGGAGAAAAGGTTTGGGCTGATTGGCCTCTTCCACTTTCTTCTGTCCTGCCAGGACAGATGTGGCTTCTACCTGAGCTGCTCTCCTGGGTGGCCAAACTCTGGAAGTAACTTTTCTCCTCACGCTTACTGGTCCTAATTCTGAGAAAGTGTACGCCAAAATTGCATCACTCCCCTGGAAATGGTGTGGGGACTGGAGATGTGCAGTCTAGGACCAATAGACCCATGTAATGGCTGAGTTATTTTTCAGCAGGGATGTTTTCTGTTGGTACACAGCAGCAAGTTGCTGTCTCCTCAGTGTCTTAAAGGAGGAGAAACACCTTTTAAAGAAAAAAAGAAATCCTTTGTCTTTCAACTGCAGGGTTAAAGACACTACAAAAACACTGAGGTGGACATTGGCTCTCCACTCTACAGTTATTGGTAGAACTGAATGTTTTGATTTGTAATGCTATCATTTTGATTAAGCAGTGCTTAAGATTTCCATCAGAAATGTTAAAGAAAGCTCACAAAAGAAATAGGGAACCAAATGTTCAGCCTTGGTTATGAGGATTTTGTTACCATTTCAGAGACAGTAGTACCATTTTATAGTGAGGGCTTAAAAGACAGTAGTGTAAAAGACATGCCATCAGCAAAAGGGGAGCTGTGCCCTGACATTCCTCAAGAGAACAGTGAGAGGTTATAGGCCTCTGGAGCAGAGAAGGAAAAAGATGTTTGCTCGATCTCAGTAAATTATGTCAAAGCTCTGTATTTCACCAGAGTATCTGAGGGAGGTCTCTGACCTAATTGTTTTTTCTTTCCTCTGCAATATAAAAGATAATCAAAGTCTGTTATCACTCCTGTATTTCCAATACTTCATAGTCAAACAAAGGGCACTCTCCTCTAACTAGTGATTCGAACTAGTTTGATGCAGGCAGAAGACCTCAATCGAACGTGTTTGAGCCAGGTTATTGAAGTGGTAAAAGACTGGCAAAGTCAGATTGCCCTCTCTATGAAAGTACCAGTGGACTGCAAAATATTTCTGGATATTAGTTTGTACCTAAATTATAAAAGTAATTTGGCTTCTTGATTTAAGAATTAAATTTTCTATAGCATTGGGGCCAGCTGGTTTGTTGAAAGATTGAGCTGCCTTAGTTATCAGAGTATGCAAGCATTATCTTGTCAGATGGGAAGAGCACTAGTACTCTAAACACGAGTTTGAAGGCGTCATCTCCATAACCCCTGTGCCTGCAGGCAGGAATGACTAACAGAAGACGAAAAAAGTAGCTTATTTCTGAAATAAAGTGGTATTTTCCATTCTGTCATCTGCGGATGAGAAGAATGGACATTGAGTTATGACACTGCTCTCTAAATCTTTCTCAGGGGAAAACAGAGGCGGAACATAATCTTCGGGGTTTTTTTAAGAATATTTCATCACTTAAGGCAAAAGAAAGAACAGCATTGCTTAAGATGTGACAGAAAATATTATGTTATTTCAGTAGTGATGTACAGTGCCAGCACAACCTGTGCTGCTTTTTGGCCAGTGATCATCCAAAAGTGAACAAATTTTTTTCAGTATATTCCAAACGAAAGTTTTCAATTTCAGGGCTCAGACAAAAAATGTGTAAGGCACTGGTTATACATTTCTTTTTGGCCTGCACTTTTGCTTCTACTCAAAAATTTGATGCATGTAGAAGTTGTCCTGTGGCTTATCTTTTGACCTGACAATTTACATCTCCATCTGAATTGGACATGTAGCAGGTTGCCAACAGCATGGCATGGTTACCAGCAATCTCTGCCTGCATCAATATGACAAAACAGGGCTGGCACTGTGTAAGCTACTTCCTCTTAAATATATATCCTGTGTGACCATGGACTCCTAGATTCATTGACTAAATGGTGGCACCTTTGCATTAAGCAGATGTATCCTTTCACCTGATGATTATAAACTCATCAGCCTCCACCCCCTCCCTGAACAGTGATTCCTCTATATTTTCTTGACTTAAATGTTTTTTTTATTTTACCACTTCCTTACAAATCCTATGAGCTCACTACATAGTGATAGTTACCCTCAAATGTCATGCCATTACAAAGTAACAGCTATCCTGTTTTATCTTCATAAATAGGTAATATACAATCAATCAATAAATAAGGAACAAATAAATAAATTACAGAGCTTTTTTTTTTTAATAGCAGTATCATTAGCAGCTGTCAAATGGATTTGCAATGTCTTCAATTCCTTAGATGATTGTTTTCATTCGCTTATCAGCATTTCAGATCATACTCTACTTTGGATATTGATAATCTGATTTTATCAGTTCCTTATTGTTTTAGTGATAAAACTGCAACTCCAAATAAACAAAGTTGTTTGGCACATTACACTATAACACAAAACTAAAGAGTTTCCTTCATGCCTTTTCTAAGAGAAGAGGTTTTTGCATAAGATTGAATAGCAGGAATATGAATACTGTTGTATGTTTTGCAGACAGAAGTGGAATAGGCAGAGCTCAGATCTGAGAACAGCCTGTTGAGTCTTTGTTTACCATACTCCATCAGTGGCATCCAGATCTCTGGGAGGGCTGCATGGGAAGAGAGTATTGTCAACATCCTAAATTTTCAGCTGATTCCCAGCTGCTGTGGTCCTGGGTTTGCGGTGGGAGGGTGCACTCTGTGCTCAGCAGTGTTTTCTGTGGTCCAGCACAGACAGGGAGCAAGTGTCAGGAGGCTCCTGCAGCTGTGTGGAGAGATGCTTAGCTGCTCTCCTGGGGGACAGGGAAACTGAGCCCTCATCTCCACTGAGCCAGGAGTTCTGGTCAACTTTCATTCTTCACAAAGCTCAAACTGCTTTTTTAACACAGTGCTGTGTTTATCAGATGCTGCTAAGCTCTGGATATTTTCTTCTGATAATGTTCCAGACAATTAAAAGTAAATTAAAATGATGTACTAAACCCAGTGCAAAACATTTCTTCACAGTTTTAAATTCCCAAAGAAATAAGAATTTGGTGACAGTCTGTGAACCCTGTGTTCCTATGTACACGTGTGTGCGTATGCATATGTAGACATTCATTTACCTGTTTGCCTGCTTCACACCCTTCTCAAGTATTTTGGAACCAAGAATTCCCTGAAAGAGGAGCAGGTCTTAGAGATGGAATGGTTTCTTCAAGAGTGAGAAGCAGAGCTTGCTAGTGAGCCCGTTGGAAGAACCCCATGCCCAGTCAGCACCAGCGTGGGGCAGGAAGGGGATGACATGGATGCTTCAGCTACTGGCAGAACTGCTGTTTAGTGCTTGTGTCTTACTGAACCAGAAAGCTCTGGGTCAAATCAGATGTCATTAATTCAGCTGTTCACAGACTCCTGTGTGATTTTAACATCTCCTTTGAAGAACATGTGGGATGAATGAATGAATACTGCCATGTTTATATCCTCAGAGTTGTGTGTTGTCCCATAGCAAAGGAGTGTGAGTAACAGCCTACATGCCTTGCGTGCACGTTTCATCAGAGCTCTTCAGAAAGGCACAATTGTTGCTGCCTGCAAAAGCTCGAAGGTGCTTCCCCTTCCATATCCGTTTATTCTTGTATTTGTGAATCAGCCAGGAAAGGAACTTGCCAAGTTGAATCAGTTGTCAAGGAGCATGTTGTGGTCACCTTTGCTCCAGGAGCTAGACTTGGAGCTCAGATTTCTTTAACATAATCTAAAAAGCCTTCAAGGTGACAATTCATTTCAGTTATTACCAATTAAAGATGGATTTGAATTGGCAATTTAGGAGCAAAAAAACTGTGTTCTGACCACTTTGGGTTTGAGGGCAGAATGAGGGGGGAGTGATATGAGAGTCCAAGGGTCCTTTTTTCTTACTAACATGCTTCAGGTGTAGTTCTGATATAACTGATTTTCAATTCACAACATCTATTGTAGATTTTCCTTTTTGTTCACATTTCTGTATCTTCTTAAAAACAGATATTGGATTTTTAAGTATCTCAGATACTGAAGGACAATAGGTTAAAGTTTTATTAGTGGAGTTTTTTTCTTAAGCTTTAAAAATTGGCAGAAAGGATGGCTAAGTAAATTATATTACAGTAGTGAAACCAGGGTTTAATTGAAATGGTTTTGCAATATCCTATGTACTTAGATATTCTAAAGAGGAGACAAAAAATATACACTAAATGCTTTAGCTTTTACTAATCATTAACATGGTGGTGTGGTTAGTAAGAATTTAGGGGCGTTTAGGGCCTGTTTTTGTTTTTAGTTGCCATATAAGAGAATTCTGAAAGCCCAGTTTAGTTACTGAAACAGGAGTTAGCCTTGGCCATAACCAAAGGTGGGCAGTATTTTTCAAAAGTGGTAAAAATGCAGAACATGCATCAGCCTTAGGGAACTTTCCTCTGCTAGTGGGCTGCCCAAAATGTCGACTTCATTTTTCTCACTGACTTCTTTCAAGTCTGTTGATTCATTACATTATTTAGTCTATAGTTTATGATCTTTCAAGATGCCATGGAAGGTACCATGAGAGATGCTTAAAAATAGTATAAATTGAATTAAGAGGTGAATGTTGAGTAGGAGGTTAGGTAAGGAGAAGAATATACTTTTCATAAAGTTTTCTGATCTATGGAAAAATTATTAAGTTAATAATTTTCAGAATCTTAAAAGTGTTCATAGATCTCACTCTACTCGCAGCGTGTATCTGTCCCCATGTACACACAGCTGTGTGTGGGATGCCCTCTACTACCCTTGCTCAAATAAAACACTGCTTACAAAAAGATTTAATGAATTCCCCAGAGACCAGGGTCATGTGGTTTTGCATCAGTGGAAGATGAGGCTGCTTCCTGTAGTAATTTTTTCTGGATTGTGCAGTGTTTGGGAGTAGGTAAGAGAGCTTGTGTGATGCTAGGAATGTAGTAAAAAGGCTGATGTGAATAGATACAGCTATGTGCTTGTATTTTGATGGTCATACAAACCTTGGTATATCTTGAATAAAAAGTCACTTCCAGCCTTCTGAGGTTTTTTGGATCTCATGCCAAGAGCTTTTATGCACTGTGAACTTGTGCAAATCACTGCTCATTGAATGAGTAACAGAGCAGATATACAGACAAATGATAATGTGTTGAATGTGGCAGTTTAACAAGTTTAATTGAAACATCTTATCTTGAAGCTCTTAATATAATTCACGAATAGCAATTTAACTGCCATGAAAACACTTAAAGTTGGGTTGACATCATATCACCCCCTTTTTTAAAATGGCAGATGGAGTGATACATAAAGAGGTTGTGTTTTCCTGTGTTCTGGAAGTAATCATCATTAAAGTTGGACTCCAGAGCTTTTAACTCTAAAACCATTAGAAAATTACTGTTAGACCATTGGTAATGCAAGCACTCACTCAATTCAGCTGTGAACGCTGAATTATGTGTTCATACGTGTTATGTAATGTTGAAATCCAGTTACATAAACCTTTAATGCATGAACAGGGGAAGATTGCATAGAGGGAAAGGTGAAATGTCACATCACATTGGCCTGCTACTTTCCAACCTGACTTTTAGCTTGGCACATCCACTAAACTGAAGGGCCACATCTTAAATTTACTCTCAAAATGTCTTTTTATACAAAGACAGTGGTGTGTGATCATACATATGAAATTAAAAATGTGTGGCTGGATATGCAGTTGGGTTCACACTGCCTTCAGTAGTTTCAGGTTCGAATACCAGATCTTATGACTCCTCTGATGCTGTCTGGAAGTGGAAAAAAAATCTCCTGGAAAAAAAAATCAAATCCCAAAGAAAGTATCCACTGAAGTGCAATTGGAAGAAGCCTCGTGTTGGGGAGGGACAAAAACCCCAAAGGCAAACACTGCTTCTGAAAACAGAAAACTGGTGCCATTGCTGTAGAGGCAAAGTGTTGGGACTGTAGCCCCATATTTATGTACGTGATGTTTTTAGTGCGTGGCTTTCAGAGCACCTCGTGTCTTGCAAATGCTTTTCTTCAGTTTGTTAAATGTATTTTAGGCTCTGAAGGTCTCAGGCACAGGGAAGCAGGGAGTGGAGAGGAATGACTGTAACAGGTATTAACATTTGCACCTTTTTTTTTTGCTCTAAGCTGAACATGGAGACCTTACAATCACTAAGTCCCAGAGTGTTAGAAAGAAAAAAAGCATTCATGCTAGCAAAAGTGCAATAAAATTTGATGACTAAAGCAGTAAAATGGTGAATTATTTTTATTGCTGAAGTTCCAGGGAAGAATTGAAGCTGTTTAGCAGACCTTTATATCTTGTGTCTTTTATTTTTTATTTGCTTATCAAAGCAATGCTGCACAAAAATTACGTCACTTGGGCACAGTGTCACAAGTACTGGTCTGCAATCCCCCATGGAATCTGTGATGCATCATTTTGCTCACTATGATGCAGTCTCTGCCATCATTCCATACTGGGCAAAAAGCACCTTAGCAGGGAAAGCAATCCAGGAGGGCTTGATGCATTGGGAAATGGGAAATCAGGAATGGTGGAGATGATTTCAGGTGCTTTTGTTGCTGAGTGACTGGAAGCATTTCCCTTCTCAGAAGGAAAGGGAGCAGAATGCCTTAGGAATTGTGTTGCCAGATTTTGTAGTTCTGACAGGTTTTGAGTCATAGTAAGACATGTGACTTTAGAGGGGTTCAGATCATTGTAAGGATCATGCTAGCACACGTCCAGAGGTGTGGCATGTGCACCAGAGATTAGTAAAGCAGGAGAGAGGGGGTAAGGTGTGAGTCTATAAACAGCAGATAAGACCAAATATTTCTTCTGAGATTTTCTAGCTTGAAATGTTTCTCCACATAAATAAACAATGTCTGTCTGTTCTTGATATTCCTTTTCAATTATTAGTTATTTATTTACTGAGAAGATGATAGTAAAAACAGTCATCAGAATGAAATTTTGAAATCACCTGATGGTGGTACCGATATACGTCAATGTTGTATATACAGAAGAATGGCTCAGACTGTGTTAAGTCCTTCAAAAGGAGCCAGCAGCTGATAACCCATTCTGAGTCACTGCAGGGGTAGTGCCTGTGCCTTGCTGGTCTTTCCTGAGACCAGACATTTCCTGCAAGGAGTGATGAGGAAGCAGCTCTGGGTGGTTGGTAGTTGGTATCTAATGCCGTGCATAATATCTCTTTGCCAGAGAAGTGTTTGATGCCACTTCAGGATCATCAGCTTCTTCAGAAGCAACGTATGTAGGTACCAGCAGGCTGATGGGAACACTCTTGGTTCCTGTGCATTTGAAATTTCTGCTGAGTTCCAGGCCCTTGCAAATCTAAATCAATGCACAATATGATAGGGATGAGTTGTTTAGAAACATATTTGTTTCTTAGGAAATGTTCTTAATACTTGAAACCTTGAAGGTACAAGTTCCTGTTGGCAAATCAAGGGCTGAAATTCTTCATTATAATGTTGGAAACAAATCTGAGAAAAGAGAAATTGAGTAAATTGCATCAGGAACAATTCAGTAAGTATTGGTTAAGGCCTTTCAGGTATAAAGTGGCTGAGGAAGCTGAGAAGTGGTTCAGCACAGAGCTCCCTTCCAGGGCACTGTTTTTCTAGGAGTAGCAGGGAGCTTCTGGTTGTTGCCAAGTAGAAGTGAAACATCAAGCAATGTTCATCAGACTTCCCATGTAACTTACTGCAGTGCAGCTTTGTTCAGATGGCGCCTGTTCGTAAACAAATGAAATGTTTGGTATTAAGTCGGGGCGTGCAAAACATCTCTTGGAATGTTGAGTTCCTGTGTTTGGTTTCCACTGCTACCTAAGAAGGTAATTGAAGTGCAGTTCTACCCGGTTACCCTGCATGATAAACTTTGTTTTTCAAAAAAAACACCTTGTTGCTTTCATACAGTGTCACACAGAGCATTTATATTAGAAATGGGGACTCTTAGAAAGTTTGAGGGAGTGGCAATTGCAGCATCTTATGCCTCCACCTTTAATTCTGAGATGGAGCCTTTGGGATGGGGAAGCTCTGTGCAATGAATGACAATGAATGCAAATTATTGGCACGATTTACCTTCTGTCACCTCCAACAGTAGATACCAAAGTATTTATCTGGTTAACACTTTACCACCTCTTAATTACATATTGTATTCAGCCTCAGCGTTTTAAAAGAAGGGGAAGTGGGATAGCATCAAACAGTTTTTTGACCGATTTTGTGATCTCCTCCTTGACATGCCCTCTTTCTACAAAGAATTTAATGAATTTGCTGTGAATGAAGTAGCTTTACCACTTTCCACCCTCCATAACAGTTTCTTGAGGTTGTTACATTTTCCATAGGGATTTTAGAGGAGAAAGGGGTGGGGTAAATGACCTCCCTAGAGAACAGTTAAGGTCTTTCTATTCTGTCAGCTATGCATATTCACAGCCTTTAAACATACAGATTTCAAGCTTGATCTCTGAATTTTTCTGCTTTCTAAAGTTCCTTCTTTTTGCAATGCCTTCAGAATCCTTTAAGTTTTTTTTTTTGTTTCCTTCTCCCAAACTGTAGTTATGTTTTCTCAACCGTAACTAAGTCAAATGTCTTCCTTTTGTTTGGAGAATGGTGCTGTTCTAGAAATGCATCTGATGTATATATTATGAAAGGTAAATGGTAGAGAGAGAAAGAGGGGCAAAGTGTGTGTGTATGTCATTACAATAATTCACAAAATGTTCTGCTTTGAAACTCTAAACCTTATTCAAATGTAAGTTGTGTAATCTTCGTTTGATTTTTTTCAAGATCTTATCCTGTACATTTTCTATTGCACAAATAGAAACTCCCAAAAGAAGTCTAAAGTACCTTTGTGTGTGTGTGTGTATTAATTATTTTTTCTTCCATTCAAACAAGCTCTCTTTACAAATTAGAAGTGCCCAGTACATTGTATTAGATCGCTGAGAAGCAAGGCAGTGCTTGTTTGGTTTTAGAGAGAAAACACAGCAAAACAAAAAATTAAAACACCAAAAAAACCAGAAAAAGCTTTATTGAAGCCACATCTCGGGTTTGGGTTGCTTAGCAGACAAAATTATTGCTGGTGCTATATGGAGACCAGCTGAGGAGGAAAGGAGCACAGATCTGTGTTACCTGTCCGTGGGCTGTTGGACTCTCTGATTTAGCAGCTGCAGCTGAATTACGTCTGGTGTAACACATGCTTGTATCCTAATGTGTCTGTCTTTTCTGTAAGGGTAATGCTGTCTGGTTTTGGAACTAGAAAAAGGACAAAAGATATTAAAGCTTGCAGTTTCATGTTTTTAACCCTGCTTTTAATATTTTTCCAGGCAGCTACTTGCTTTGTATTGAATTTAAACTACTTGGATTTTTATTTTGTTATTAATCTCTGTATATTTCTTCCAGGGATTTTTGCTGTTGCATTGCAATGTAGTTGCAGCACCACAAAATCCAGTTATTTCTGTTAATATAATTTTTGTCTATGTAATGCATTATATTTTTCTATTTGTTCATCTTTCCTGTCCTCACAGCTACCTAAACTGGGCTCTGTTCAGATATATCTTGGCGATTTGTTCTATGGTGGTTACTCTGGATGCCATCCTCACCAAATCCTAGGACATGGGTATTTTCAGGCAGCATGGTGGAGACAGGGAGAAGCTGTGGTTTAAGTACTTCATCTCCTTTTAGCTGAGAGAGGATGTTTTGAGTTTTTCTTTGTGCTGCATGTTAAAGCAAATTTGAGGCTTGTCTGTGTTTCAAGGCTGGACAAATAAGTAGGGAGCTGTAAATGTTTTTCTAATCCTCCTTCCTGCTGAACCAAGCAGAAATTCTAAAGCAAAGAGAACCTGAACCATTATTTTGTATAGTGATGTTAACTGTACTTCATCATCCAAGGCATGCTTTATTTTGTTCACTTTAAATTATTGTTCAGATTTGGTTAACCTAGGAATGCAGAATAGTGACATCAAATACTTGGTTAATTTGAATATCTTAAGATTCAGCAAACCAACCTCTAAATATCAATAACAGAATGTTGGAATGGCTGCAGCATTCTTTTGGCATCATATAATTTTTATAGACTTCATTGTTCATATTATTGCCTTTTTTTGTATAGTTCTTCTCATTTGCTCCCAGGAGAAATTTTAAGTTGAAATAGTAGCATGAGCAATATTTTCAAGTACTTCAAATGGTGGAGAAATAGAAGTATTCCACAAAAAGTTTTGTTTTTTAAAATTTGTATATCCAGAAGAAAAGAATACTCACAGTTAAATAGCAGTGTATATCCTTCAAGAGTTTTGAAAAGTTCTTTCACTACACCCAGTCAAAAGCCCTTTTGGTAACTAGCAACTCTTCCATGATGTGGAACAGATCCTCTACTTCCTTTGCCAAAGAAGACATTATTTTACCTTAACATTATTTGCTTTCTTGCAGTTAATGTGGTATTAAAGCCTTCTCTTGTATTTCAACACAGTGCTCAAATACAGACTGGGTTATAAAATTGGATGATCATTCTTGCAGTGATTAGTCCACTTGAATTCTTGCATTGTGTCCATTATCCTTGGCACCTCATTGCCTGTCTGAGGGTCTCTGCCCATCAAAGAACTGATATTTTAATGGGAGGGATTGCAAAAGTTTATTTTGCTCTATCTGCTGAAATGCTGCCTGTTAGATTGTACCTATGTGGCCTTGGTGGGCTGTGCAGTACTTAGGTGCAACCCATCATCACCTGGCCCCTTGCCAGTCCTGAAGGACGTGATAGCTTTGCTGCTTCTCATCTTGTGAAGGCTTTGTGCTTCACTGGTAATAGCTGCTGTGTCAGGCCCGTTCTGGCAGATCTGCTGGCAGATTAATTATCATTGGATGTGTATGATTTCAGGGGCAAAAAAATCCCCTGTCAAGTGCTAACTGTATGAAGAATTTCAGCAAATAATTTCTCATCTTCAAGTGAAATACTTTTGTTGGCCTAGTGTGGCTTGTACTGAGCCAATGATATTTTTTTTTGCTTGCTCCTCACACTATCTCTTCTTAGTGTAAATTAAAACATTTTGGCAAAAGGATAGATTAATACTTAGTCTTTGCAGAGTGCTACAGAAGTGTAATTGATATCTATCTTTTTTAACATTAAATGCTCTCTGGATGTCTCAAGTATTTGTCAAGCTCCAACTCAAGCTGGGACTTAAACCTAAAATTTAGTCCAAGGTTGCAAGTGTTCTGATGTTTGTTTCCATGCAATGTGTCTGTAGCTCATTCAGCCCTGCATTTACTGCAGTAATTTTACTGCCTCTATTAAGATTTTGGATTCTCTGTTTTTTCTATATGATTGTTTTACTACCTTTCATTATACTTGTTTGGGTAGCTGAGTCTTCCTTTAGAAAACAATGGAAATTTTTTTTGTGTGAAGGCAAAAGCAAAGAAAGACTGCAAAAGTAATGAGAATCTCAGAACACAACCTTGTTTTTTATTTTGGAAGAGAATATGTGGAATTACAGCTGCAGGAAGAGTCTGCGAAGAGTCTCAGACAAATTAGAATTTTCTCAAAACATCTTCTGTTTCTATCCACCTTCTCATCTAACTAAAATTCACTTTCATGTTTCAACTACTGCTGTGTACTTTCTCTTGCCCTGACAAACACAGTCTTGCTCATATCCATGGCAAATTCTCCTGCAAAGATTGTTGTCCCAGCTTGTCACTGAAGTTGGTGATGAATGTTGGCATCACTGGTTGATCAGAGACAGGAGCTGATATTTCAGTGAGAAATGAGATGTGATAGGTAGGAAATGAATAGGTCTTGAAAGCAAAAGCAAGCAATTTATGTGCTGGAGTTTTGTTATGGAGGAAGAGGAATTGGTGGATTAGAAGAAGAGTGACATGAGCAAACTTTCCTTAGCTTTGCCCTTTCAGCACCTTTTTGGAATGCTCTTTTTTGGAAGCCTCTTTGCAGGGGCATGTCCTCTGAGCACTACAGGAGCCTTCCTTCTCAGAAGTCTCCCTTGCTGTTGTGTCTGCAGAAATTTGGCAGTGATGGGGTTAGGGTATTCTTCTGACTTACATCACTGCATGGTTTCCTTGCATTCTTGCTCTCTTTCAATGTTCATCTTGTGTCTTGTCAGAGACTGCAGGGCTTACACAGTTGGAGAAAGGAGTTTTAGCTCGCAGCCCTCTCTGCAACAAGGCTTATTCATCACACTTTGCATACTGGCAAAACTGGCATACTTAACCCTTATCTAACAAGCAGCCTCTCCAGTCCTTTGACTACGTGTTTGCCTAGGGATCCAGCCTTAAAATTACCTGTATGGCCTCCTACATAAATCTTGCCCCAGTCAAGCAGTCCTTGCCAAACCTGTGCTTGGCAATTTGTTGGTCTGGACCTCCCTTTTCTGATCAGTCTCTGCTGCCTCTCTGTTGGCCATAACCCCTGCAGAACAGCCATCTGTCCAGCCCGATGATACTTTTTTACGTGCAAATCCCCCTTCATTCCTGGTGAGTCATGTAAATCATTTATCACCCTGCTTGTTTACAGCTCTTTCATAAGTGTATAAAGACAAAAGATGGAGATTTCAGCACATAGTAGAGTCAGAGGATGCAGGAGGAGATGTTATGTAATGAGGCAGGGTGAATAGGTTATGGATAAGGAACACCGGAGTCCCACACTCAGATAGTCAACCTCAGCTACCTGTGTGGCAGATTAAGAGGAATCAGGAATAATAGAGCCTTTTCTCCCTGCAGAGCCCCTTCTGGCTTGAAAGGATTTTTTAGCTGACATTTTTTCCAGATTATTTCAGCAATGCTATCATTTGTCATCAGCACTGGGCTATGGTGGTGGCCATTGGTCTGGCTCCTTGGAGAAGAACATGTGCATTGACCTTCTCAAGGTCTGGTGCCTTAGGTACCATAAGGCACAGATAGCTCAGGGCTTGCCTCTGTGCCTGAACTGGGCTGCCCTTTCCCTCAGATTGCACTGCAGTGTCCCAAAGAGCTTAAACTGAGCAGGAGCGGATAAGCCCTGCCAGCCCAGCATGATCCACGTGGTGTGCACCACCTTTTCCCAGTGCGAGTTTAGTGGGAGCCTCTTTCTTGGGTGCCAGAGTCACAGAGTGCTCCCACTGAGAGCTCATCCTGTTGCTGGAGAGGTGATGAAGCCCATGTCATACTTTCCTTCACTATGGCTGGGACTGAGATGAATGTTCTTTCTGGAACACGCTTGGCTCAATAAAACAGCTGGATGGGAATGAAAATGAAAATCCTCCCTAATGAAAATCTGCCTTAATTGTCCATGAGTGAATCATTACGGTTTTAGAGGAATGTTTAAGGGAAAAAAAAAAAAAAGGAAAAGTGCTCCATATTGAGCTTCAGCTTGATTTCTAATCATGATTGGCTTAAACCCAGAAGTCAGACACTTAATATTCTTGCTGAATTTTTAACTGTTGCAACTCTGGACAGCCTTTTGATATGTACAGATGTCATCATACGCTTTGTGAAATTCTTACCCTCGACAGCCTTCAGCAGCCAATTCTACCGTCATCTGCATATTGCAGGGAAAAGTGTTTGCTTCAATGAAAGTAGTCAGTAGTATTTCTCAAGGCCCTACAAGCCTTGTTTTGGTTTAGATTTGATCAAGTTGCAGATTGCCCAGTGTCAGGCTTTGTAGAGATTGCAGACTCCTAGAATGGTGTGGCTCTGTGCACCTAGAATAAAGACACATGCTTTATGGTATTTTTCGTGCCCAAAATAGCAAACAAATACTAATCCTCACAACATATGGAAAGGCATCTGTTTTGAATCTGTGAAGCTGAGGAAGGGCGGGGGGAATTCGCAGAACCTGGAAGAGAGTTCCACCTTTCAGCTAGAGTTGGTGGTCTGTTAAATGATGTGGCCAGATTTCAAATCAGACGACTCTTTCAAACCGTGTGAAACACCTGACTCAAGCTATTGCACAGAGAAATTGTTTTAAAATTATTACTGAGCTATTGAATATCTTAGATGAACAAAAGTACATGGTTGGAAGTAAAATTGATTCAAAGAATTAAGTCAAGAGAAAGTCCCTAACCCTGACTGCAGAAGTTTCACCTAAGATGTTATGGACATCCTATTGTTTCACATTAATCAGCACAGAAGAAGGCACATTCTTCAGCTTTGTTAGAGGAGAAAAGCATTGGTGTAGATATTCGTCCCAACTTCCATGATTCTGTAAGCACCTATGACGCACTTAGTTATTTTTGGCTTAAAATGTTGTAAACAATAAGCCTTGAAACATTTTTGTTGACAGCATAGCATGGAATGGAATAAAATCTGTTGCATCAGAGAGGTCCTAGTATGGTATGTGTGGATGTTAACCTAAACTATATATGACATAAACTCTCTTCTTACTAGGTGGTTGAATCATTGCCCAAGATACGCTAAAATTTTTTTGGTTCTTCATGGGCAAAATTGAATCTTATATCAACTACAGTTACAATTATGCTAAAGAATTAATTTGATACTGTTAAATCTTAAGTTATGGCATGCTTAATTTTGTCTGTGTAGCTCAGGCTAAAAGGAGTTGCAGTTGTGTTATTAGAGCTAAAGCTATGTGCTGAGTTAGGACATGATCTGTGCCTGGGAAGCATGGCTGGGTCCTGTGGGAAGGCTGGGAAGCAGAATAGTCCTTAAATATTCCTTTGACTAGCGCCTAATTTTCATAGATGGAATATGTTTTACTGAGCATTTTGGACAGCTTTACACTTGAGATACTGTTTCCCTTTTTTTATACTTCTTGAATATTGAGGAAGCTTTTATCTTTCGTTTCCTGGCTGAAGGTAACTTTAGATGATGCTGTGAATAGAGTGCGTGCCAATCCGTAATGAAATTTCCAAGTGCAATTTATGTTAGGCACACTGGTTTGACCTTTCTGTTTTGTTTTTATATGAGATGTGCAACAGCAGAGTCTAATCTTCCTCTTTCTAAAGTCAGAGCTTGTTTGGTGAGGTTTTCAAAATATTCCAATCTGATAAACATATCTGGCAAGATTTACGAACCTGTTACTATTCCTTAAATTATCTTAATGCATCCCATCATCTTGATAATTATGCTTACACAATATCGTGTTGGCCATTAATTTGATTTCATATCTTACTACACACAGACTTTGAAAAGTTTTATGCAACACAGGCGTTCGTGTGCTTTTATCTGTAGCGCTGAGCTGCTTACATGAAAATTGTTTTCGGCCTTATCAGTTCCTGGTAGGGCATGACATGTCTGTGTGTGACGCCGTGTTCCGTCCTACCTCTGCCTCATCCTCGCTCCTCTGTGGCACAGGGCAGAGCTGGGACTCTTCAGGAAATATTAAAGAGGGTAGCACATTCCTCTGAGGACTGTTGTGTGTAGCAAATTGTTGGTAACTGTCAGGTTCAAACAGCACTGGAGTCTTTTGGTGAACAAATACTAATCACCAGCAGAACGCAGTAAAGCAGGCAGCAGCATTTATTTGGCCTGGTATAAGTTTAATGTAAAGGCCTGGGTTGAAAATATTTTGATACAGGCACAATCTTACCCCTGCTTTGCTGTTAAATATTTACATTTACGCAAGGCTTTGACCTGGTAGTATATATGTCAGCAGGCACATAAAAATAGATTCCATGCAGTGATTTATCAGTCTATACAGTGTTATTGCATGAGCAAGCAACACATCAGCCTGACTTTGGAGCTTGGGCCTGGCACCATCCCAGCTCTTCCAAATGGTTACAGGGTCCAGTAAATGAACAATTTATCTGGTGTCTCCACAGTGGAAAGTTCTCTGTGCCCGATCAGAGACTGACTAAAACAGTTGCTAGTGAAGCAAAAAACATCTTTCAAAAGCCTTGCTAAGCTGTGCTCAAACTCTGCAGCTGGGGCAGAGCAACTGTCAGCTCTGCAGAAGCTGCTCCTGGAAACCACTGCATCCTTCCCTCCAGCCCTGACCAGCTCAGCTCTCGGAGGGTGAGGGGCAGGACCTGTGGCAAGGATGGCCAGAAATAAAAACTTCTGCCAGGGCTTTAGGAATGGTTATCAACACCACCACAAGGCAGTAGTTGCCGCACATGTTTAGTTGGGGCACAAGCCCTTCTCAACTGAGCCACTCTGGTTTGCTCACCGCAGGACAGGTGGATGAAAAGTTGGATTAGATCCCATTGCTCCTTCCTAGTCCCTTCTCCCTGCTGAGGCTGGGCCCTGCTGTTGGGAGCAGGGCTGGCATGTGTCCGTGGGCTCATTTTAAGGACAACATCTGTGTTTCCCTCTAACCATTTCAATGTAAGGTCACTTAAATGAGGAAGACCAGGCTTGCTAACCTTCTGCTTTGTAGTCATTATCTAGAGGTGTGTTGGGCCAGGGAAACTGCCTTTGGGAAAATTTAATGCAGTTTTAATGGCAGATGTGCTCCATTCCCCAAAGTTTTTTTCCTGTTTGTTTTTTTTTCTGGTATGTGTGGAACAGATTTTAAACTGAATGAACAAAAGCAATGCAGAGGTTAGCAGGTCTGAGAGGAATCCTGGGTATATTAAAAACAATTGGGAAATAAGACATTGACCAAAATCTAGAAAAATATGGACTACAAGTCTCCTGTGAGTTGCCTGTCTGGCTTTCCACTTCTAAATTATTTCCATGCAGCATGTTAAGCAGGGATAGACCTAACAGGCATTGAGAGTTGCCAGGAATTCTTTGTATGATTGTAACTATTTTTAATTTCCATCTTAGAAAAAAGTGTGCTTTTTATTGTTAACAGTTTTTTGGCATGCTAGCAGCTTTACAGAGATGAGGACTATGAAAAGGATATACCTATCTGTGTCTAATAGAGATAAACAGACTCTTTTCCTGCGGGAAAAGCACCGTTCTTATTCTTTCGTGGTGATGTGCCAAATGGGCTGATGGGAAGAACTTCCAGGGATGGGAAGAACTTCCCTGCCCTGTTTGCTCCTGTCTCTGGTGTGGCTCTCGCCAGCAGGCTCAGCTGCTCTTGGCTAGAGGTGCTCCAGTGCTTGCAGCAATGATACCCTGACAAAACACTGTTGACTTAAGTCAGACCAGCCTCCTCCCTTTTGTAAAAACAAAACTTTCAAGCAAGAAGTAAGTCTGATTACTTTAATCTCCTTGTGTCTTCCTCTTTGCCTTCCCTTTTAAATTAAAGTGCTCATCTCGATGTTCTGTCTTACTTGGAAATCTGAAGGAGTGGTGGGGGGGAGTGGAGAAATAATGATGAAGGAAGAGATAAATGTAGCAAAGGTGGAAGTGATAGTTTATTCATGGCGTTACGTCTCTCTTATCTTGATCTGGCCTACTTGAAGACTGTTTTTTTCTCCATCCAGGCTCCTTTGATGAGTGTTGATGGTTCTCTCCCACTGCTGTGGCCGCAGCCTGATCCTCTCGCCCCACTTCCCTCATAGTCAACATCCACAGGATGTATATTATAATTTGTGTGGATGGAAGCAGAAGCAGCAAAAAATAACCTTCCCTGGCATAGTAGGCAAACCATCCATCTGTTTTCCACCAGCTCCCACATCTCCTGTTTCTGAAGTTGCTGCACCTATTTTGCAGCTGACTGCCAGGCTCCAGCTATCGTGCTGGAACCAACAAGTCAGAGATTCTCTTCCACTTTTTATTACCTTTCCTTCTGGGAATGGCTCCATAAACCCAACGTAGTTCTGGAGTTCTGCTGATTTTAATTATTACGCTTTGATTTAGAGAGGTATGAGATTTATGTTCTTTTGTTCGGTTCAGAGACTTTCAAAGGTAAGCCAATGTGGAGATAGCTTTCCGTTCCTGCTGCCAATTTTCTCATGCTGTTGAGGAATTCATTTAGGCTTAGTTTTTAGGCAGGGTTTGTTGGGGCTTTTTCACCTCTCTGGTACGGCTCACACCAACTCTTAAAGTCATGAGCCAGTCTGTCAAAATCATGATCAGCTTAAAGATCATGAGCCTTTAATAAACAGGTTATTTTCTTGAGTCTTTGTAGCCCACTCGGGCTTTTCAGGCTCTGTGTAAGCTCGGCTGGAGGCCTTCTTAAATGTCAGCTGATTCCAAGGTAATCAGTTGTTTTCAAAAGTTATGACTTTAAATAGAGGATCATGAGACTTGCAATAAAATTTCAAGGGTTGGCAATGCTGAGTCTCGTATTCTACAAGCTTTACAGTATTTTAATTGCTATTGTGAGACATTTAGAGTGGCACTCCCTTCCCCCCCAGCCTCCTCATTTGAAGCAGCTCATGCAGCTTGCAACATGGCTCTGTCAAGGTTCACAGAGACTCCAGCTTCTTTCCTATGTGACCCAGACGTTCTGTCCCCTGAAATGTGCCAGACGGACAAGAGGTTACTTTGAGAAATAGTTCGCACTTTTCCCAGACTCTGCTGCTCAGCCTCTCTTACAAATATGTAGCTGAGGTAATGTCACTGTAGATAGTATTTGTACATCTTTTCCAGAAGCTGAATGCCTAAGCTAATAAAATCAAAAAACTGTCACTAACTCTTTTTTTCCCCACCATGTTTCCTTCTGTCAGTGCTTTAGGAGCATTAATTTGGGCTGTTTCACAGTGTAGAACTGACTTTTTTCCTTTGGCTGAAGCAGAACCAAAGGACTTCCCTGCCAGTGTACAAAGAATTTGCTTGAAGGTTTTCTGACAGGAAAGTACTTTTTTTTTTTTTTTTGCAGCTGAGCCTGGTTGTGTTTCCACTCACTTGCACTGAAAATGGTGTTAGTTACTGCACAAATACCATTTCAAATAATGTCCTGTTTTAAGGCACTTTTCATTGCCCTTATCAAACAGTAGTAAAATCTTTTCTTTCCAGCTATCTTTTCCTCAGTTGCAATGTAGCAATAGTGACTGCATGATTGATTACTCTTTGCATGGTGTTTTCTGACTAGGTTAAACATTTACAATGGTACAAGGTATAGTGCTGTAGTTAATTACCATGTGCTTTCTGTGGATTGGGCTGGAGTCGAGGGTAGTTGAACCTACAGAAAGCTCTTAGGAAAACCAAGGAAACACAAGAGCTGCAGTGCAGTGCCTACCTGAAGATCTTTTCCTGGATGAAGGTAGAATTATTCCTACTTCCTTGGATTTCCTGCATAGCCCACCAGAGCCTCACATGGGGAATCCCTGCTTGTCCCAAATAGTGTGTCTTGTTCTTGCTTGGTGGAAGTTGCTACTTAGAGCAGGTACAGGTGTCAGCAGAGCCTTTTGTATCCTGACAGGGATGCTTGGGGAGGGCCAAGGTGGAGTGTTTTCTTTAAAGCTGGCAGAGGCAGTTTTCCTTGCTCAGGTAAGTGCTCTCTGTTTTGGAAGCAGATTTTGTAAGCCTTCTCTGATCAGCCTTTGCTTCTCCCCCACTCCCCCCTTGAGTAATTTAATTTTTGCTTAAAGGAAAAACATTTTCAAATTCTTTTTTCCGGGTTTGTTAGCGATTTATTGTTCTTATTGAAAACTTTGCACCTTTTACATGCAGTGCAATTAGGAACAGGGACAGCAACTCTCTGGAGACTGGAGTGCTGTGCAATAGTAAAAAAAACTGTGAAACAGAGCAAGGTAGAACAGAAAAGAAGTTATAAAATGGCCAGGCAACCTACAGCTGCACAGAAGTCTTCAATCTTTGCCTCAGTGTGTTGAAATGAAAAAAATAAAGCAAAACAAAAGCAAAAATAGAAGACGAGGAACAGAGCGAGGGAAGGAAACAGAGATAGAAAGCAAAGTGATTTTCTCACTGACTGCCTGACCATTAATGCCAGAATCTCCCACGTGATCCTGCCCCTGACTTTCACTCTGCCTTGAGCCCAGCACCATACCAAGATCCACAGTCTTACACTGAAGAGTGGATTTGTACACAGCCAAAGCGATGATTTTCCCAGTGACACTCCACACTGCATAAACAGATGTCTCCTTTGTTAGTCATTCCTTGTGTATCCTTGGTGGGATGGTCCTGGCTGCAGAACAGTGTTAATACCTTCCCAGTGACTCCTGCTTACCCCAGCTGGAGGTGGAGTTGAAATGGCAAGCAGATGTACACCAGCTCTTCCCCAGCATATCCTGTTTTTTCAGGGATTTAATCTAAGGCAAAGTTTTCACTTGGTATGAATGTGAGACATCCTGCGCCAGCAATAGGGAATGTTTGGCTTTGATTTAATTTATCCAGACTTTGTGATAGACTGATCTCAGGGGCAGGGAGGCACTGGGGCTTGCATCGCCAGCTCTCCTGGTTAGAGATTTCTCCTCAAGGACTCTTCTCCCAAGCAGTGGGAGCCCATCACTTTTAGTAAAGATGGCAAAGACTATAATTGGTTTAATTTTATACAAATTCAGTGTTTCTTGGATGAATTGCACCAGGTACCTCAGTGAAGCACCAGGTACCTCAGTGCTATAAAGAAACACAGTTCAATTTTTAATTCAAGTTTAATTCTTTTTAAATATTTCAGGTTGATTTTTCTGTCTCCTTTTTTATTTTTGTGCTTTTTAAGTTGGAAGCTGCCTCAGCATGTTGTATATGCTGCTGTGGTGGCATGTCTTAGCTAAGCTCAAGGGGAGTTTTAGAGGTTGCTGCCTCCTGAGAGCGTAACCCGGTAAGACAGTGGCTTCCTTGGCAAAGGCAGCACCAGAGCCTTCTGGCTCTGCATCTGCCTGCCACCACCGAGGTGTTGGCAGAAGGGCTGCTGGCAAGGCCGAGCTGCTGAGCCATTGCTGGAGAGATCTGTCTGGAAAAACAAGTCTGCAGGAAAAAACAAGCTGGGTATCGTTATTCTGGACCAACTCAACGATGTGTTTTGTAGGATGGTGGCACAAAGAGCTGTGGTGGGAGTCCACGTGAAGGGCACCCTTGGAACCTCAGCTTGGTGTGGTGTCAAACACCACAGGCTACTCAGAGGTCTGAGCTGGTGTAAGTACTGGCAGTGGGAGTGTGTTATGGAAATACCTCCAACCAAGCAAGACACAATTAGAGGCTGCTGTGACTTCCACCAGTTGTCATGTATTCCCCAAGTTAAAGTTTCCACGTTCAAATGCGTAAATGTTAAATTAATCAGACTGATTACTGAGTTCATTTTCAGAATGTTGGTTAGCTGCTGGTATTTGTGGATTGCTGATTCATCTGGGAGATGCAATGCAGCAGGGAGCGTGGATATGTCCATTGGAAAAAGAGGCATTTCATTTGTGTCCTTTAAAGCCTTTCTTCTCTTCAAATACACACATGATAAAAACTCTCTCTGAAAGGTATTCAGTGGGGGTTAAAAGCAGAAGATGTGTTTATGCTGCAGGTTGTTAAATGTATTTACAGCCTTTTTTTGGAGCTCAGTGGGAGCTGCGCTGTTGTTTATTGGTCTGCTTCGACAGCTGCTGGCTGAAATTAAAGGAAATCCATTGCCTTGATTTGCAAAAACATGATAGATTGCTTGTGCTATGATGAGATATGAGAGGCAATTTGAGTGAAGCCCAACATGTGTAGCATGTCATGAGAAAACATGTAGTTTGCAATATTCAGATAATCCATATAAATGGATCTGCAGGTTCTTAAGATATAAAAATAGTTTTGTTTGAACTGATCTCCTGATTTTCTTTGGTATTTCTCAGGCCTGACCAAAGGGACTGAAGACTCTGGCTCCACATTTGAGTCAGTGGTGGTGACTTCAGCTTGTGCTGTCCAGCCACTCTTTCCTGTCCTGAGCTTTGTAAATGTAGGTGTTTTCTACTACAGTCAAGTATTTCTGGGAACTTATTTGTCAGAAAAATAATTAGGAAAAAAGCAAAGGGCATTAGAGCCAGTACTAATCAGTCCACATACCCAGTTTAAGCAGACACTTCTCCACATTCCTGTTTTTCTGGCAGCTTGCAGTTCTCAGTTTTTCAGGTCCATCTTTGAAAGAAAGATAGGAAGGTGGGAAAGAAACCTGTGTATGCAAGTCCCTCTGACCACTGGCAGTGTGCAATATGGGAAGCCCTATGGAAGTAGAAAGACCTGCTCTTAAACACCTGCTTATGTTAGCTCATGGCAGCAGTGAACCTTTGACACTTGGTCCACTTCTTTTCTGTTCACTGGAGGCTTTTCTGCTGGGAGCCTTGCTCTCTTTTTTCATTTCTCTCCTCTGAAGTGGCCGGAGAGGCCACATCTGAAAGGACAGTCCTTGCATTGACAGGTGCAGCTTTTGTCTCATCCAGGATGTTCCTGCTCAGTCTCCTGACTGCACTGACAAGGTCGTGGCACACAACATTTCTGAACAATGAAGAATGTTGAATAAATAAAAGCACATAACAAGAAATGAAATTTGTAGGTCAGACAGGCAGCTAGCCAGATTATAATGCGTGTGAGAATGTGTGTGTAATTATGTTGTTTCAAAAGTAGAGCAGGGACTTTCCTTACATCATGTTTAATTTTATTCTCCACATAAAAATATGTTGTTGAAATTCACTCAGCACTTACTGTTGCATGTAAGGATAAATCAGCTGTCAGACAATGGAAGTCTTTTGCTATGTTTGGTACTGATCCTCATCAGAGGGATACTGTGTTTGATTTTAGTTCCCTCTCTTCAAGAGACAAGACTGAAGTGGAGAAAGTTCTGAATTATAAGAGATTTCAAATAGGTAACCACAGAGAAAAGACTGGAAAAAAAGGAGACCAGAAAGGACAGAAGTCTTTGATATGAAAAATGTCAGTATTTAAGTATCAGCAATCAATGGCTTGCCATAATTTCCAGAGGAAGAAAAGAAATCAATTTAACGTGCCACAGATCTGATTTTGGCTAAAAGTCTACTGTGTCTTTCCATTACTGAGATGATAAAGCATCATCAGTGGCAACCTGAGGGTTACCCAGTGCAGAATCCTCACTAGAGGAGAGAACAGCTCAGACAACCATCAGCCATGGGCAATGTGCATGTGTTTGTTCTTATCTTAGACTAGGAGGGTCGGCCTCGTAAATATGTGAATTCTTCAGCCCCATATTTCTTTGTTTTCATGCATGAATAAAAAGACCCCTACAGCACCCTGTGGCTAACCCAGAGGACTTTGTTAGATCACTGTCTGCTCTCCGTGTCTAATTTTATCTCTGTCTGCACTTGGTCTTGCTCTCTACCTCCGGCCACATGTTCTTGCCCACTTCCTTGTGACAGCTCTCCTACAGCTGTGTGGTGACCTAGACTGTGGTGCTGACCCAACAGGAAAGTAGCCCAGTAAGAGATTAGCTTACTGCAATTTATTCAACTTATGTAGCCATTCCGTAGATGTAATGTAAACATTTATAGGGGTGGTAGGTAATACTTACATACTCTGTTAGGAATGTTGATTAATGGATCATACAAGTTACAAGATGGGATCTTCTGAAATTTTCTTCTGGTCTAGTAATGGTTTGGAGAAGTCACTTAAATATTTTATCCTGTTTCCTTGTCTGCAAAATAAAAATATTTGTCTAATTTGCAAGAACTGTTGTACAGCACTTAGAATTAAGAGTGGGTGAAAGGCTGGAAATACTATATTTTTTTAAAGGTCAAAATAGAATTTTCTGATAATTTTGGTACAATGTTAACTTGAGCTGGCACAATTTTTTATCTCTATATGCCAAAATAATTTGTCTCCTGTGAATGTAGTTAGTAGTGTCAAAGTATCAACTCAAAGAGGAATTTCTTAGACATTTATTATATTTAATGCAGCCGGTATTTTCTTATTTTTATTCTCACTCTCTCATAAGGAGAGGCTTAATATTTCCCCAACTGTTTTTGCCTGCACTCTGGAGCAGTTTCTGGTTAAAATGCATTGAATGCTGCAGAAAGGTTGCAAAGATTTGAACATTTGAACAAAGTGCAAGCTGCAATCAGGCGACTGTGATCATGACTGTCTTTCTTCTGCCCAGGGAACTGGAGAGTTCAGAGCTGCATGAGCTGTAAACTCACTGTGTCATCCCTCCTTAGGCTCTAACAACAACATGAAAGCCCTGATTGGCGGTCTTGGCACATTTTCCTGAAATCTCCCTGGTATAGAACCTACCAAGGCAAAGGAGTAAACACCTTTTGATCCTGCATAGCTGCAATGGGAACAGAAATCTGGAACACAAACACGAGTTCAGGTTGGTTTTAGGAGCAGCACTTGGCAGCCCATGGGGAAAAGTGTTGTGCTTGTCCCTGGAGCCAGGGACTGAGTGCTGGTAGGATGTGTCCTGTGGAGGGTCTGATGAAGTGTAGGCTTCCTCCTGAGCTGCTGGAGCATTTAGATGTGGATGGCTGAGTACACTCACCGAGGGGTTGTGGTGACAAAGGACCTTGTACATTACCAGTGGTGTCAAGTGCAGCTGTAAATACTGAGCAGCTTCCAGTGGCTACCTGTCCTCTGCCTGTGCACTCTGTCTCTGGTTTGGCCAGCACAGTGCTGCCACTCTGGATTACAGCTGGGGGCTGACACTGTTCAAGACTTCACTGAAATTTTGCTGTTTGATTCTTGCTGAAGTTAATATCCAATTTATGGTGTGTTGTCATTGCTGGATTACAGTTACCAACTCTTACTGTCCTCCTCTGTAGTCACACATTGATTTGCATTTTCTTCAAAACCTGCCTTCCAAGGCTACTGATTATAGAAATACTTAAGAATTTTGGTCTCGCTGTAAAAAAGGTTAATTTCCAGCTCTCTCAGTTGCAAAGAAAAGCTTAAACATATGATCCCTGAAGGCTTTGAAACTAGATAAAATTAAAGCAAAAAGAATATTTAAGCTCTCCTGATAGAAGTGCTGCCACAATTTCTGAATAGTTTGAAGTGGTAACTCATGTTCTGTTGATTGATTCCATATAATATTAATTTGTTAAATATCTCTCACTGTATTTGGCTCTGTTTTCATTCAGTGCCTCTTTCAAGACCTAAAACAAATGTCTCCAGGCTCTAAGTAGTTTTTTCCATTGATGACAGTATGTTCAAACACAGAGAATAATATTCTTAATGAAAAGTTTTTTTCTTTATGATCTTACTGATAAAGCATGTAAGTACACTGGTATTTTTTTAATTATTTGGGTTTTTCTTTATAATATCTTTAAACATAAGTGATAGGCTGCTTACCCCTACATTACAGTCTCTCCTGTAAGTTGCTAACCAGAAAGAGTTGTTAGTGTAATCTCCTCAGCATCACATCTGAGCTCTGTATCAAGAAAGTCTTATGTCATAACTGTTCTTGAAATACAGTTGAACCCCATCTGGATTTTCCAGTTACTTGTTTGCAATTATGGTGAGCACTAGGAAATCCAGCAGGAGCTCTGTGGAAATGTGGTGAGAAAGGGCCAGCGCTCTCAGAGACCCACTGTGCAGTTTTAAGGATTTCCTATTCAATTTTAATAATAGAAGATTTGCTAAATTTGAACTAATGAGAAATAAATGTAGTTTCAGAAGTTACTGACAAATCTAACTAAACTCAGTCAAAAATCTCTTAGTTCTGCTAAACTGTATCCCAGTATCTTGAGAGTTGCTCTTCTGATCAGGGGTTCTTATTCAACACTTTGTGCAAATTTTCTCTTAGGGACAGAAATCAAGAAGTTTTATTACATGTTGGGAACCTACAGATACCAAGATGCAATATGAATGTTAAACTAGTTTAACTTGGCAGCACCTTTTTGTTAGTTGTTTTGTGACTCCATTAATATGTCATGATTAACTTGATGATTTTTATGCAAGCCAACTTCTGTGTTTTGAAAGAATGAAAAGGTGATTGTTCCTGAGTAGCTGTGTTTCTTACCAGGCAAGTGCAAACGTGGTAATGCCGCGATGAGGCTTTGCTGCTTTTAATGTCAGGTCTCCAGACAATACTGCTCTACAGGGTGTAGACATGCTGTGAGAGGATCATGTTTCCATAAAACAACAGAAGTGTAAGTTGGTGCATTAGGTTTGCTAAAACACGTTTGCTTCCCCGTCTTAATATTGTTTTCATTGGATACAATCAAATACTTTATCATTCAGATAACAAAGTGTGTCAGCAAGTAATTGTATTTGCAAATTTCAGGACATAATTATCTGAGCATATGCAAAATCATGGGCAAGGAAAGTTGGTAACCCAGTTAAGATGAGACTGAAAATTTGACTTCTTATATATACATGCTGTTTGAAACAAAAAGGGAGAGGCAGTGCTTTCCCTGGAAAGAAAGAAGTCAGGATGGTGTTGGCATTGCTCTTTAATGTGTTTTGCCAGTACAAAGGACTCGAGTTTTTTTATTAATTTAATCCATTTCCAATTAAGGTTTTCTTTTGGGGAAGGTGACAGAAATTATTTGAGAACAAATTGATAAATAAGAGCTATAATGATAATAAAGCTTTTCTTCTGCTTAGAAATTAATGTTTAACAGCTGAAGTGAAGAGGCTGGGAAATAGGCAAAAACCTCAAAAGCAGGAGAATAACCTTACCTGTCACTAAGATTCAAGAGAGTCTACAGCACAGGACCTTTGTTATACAGCTGTTTATGGGAATAGTGAGTTAGTTACAGACCCCTGGCATACTCCCCCAGTACAGTAAGAAAGTAGATTTTGGGAAATGGTTCAAAAGTAGGAACAAGAATAAAGCCATCCTTCCCCCCAGTCTGGAAATGTAAAAAAAATTAGGTTAAAAAAACCCCAAGTTCTATTTTTAGGGTAAAAAGATCAATTTCCTAAACACAAACACATCTCTCTTCCTTTAGTCTTTTCTATTCTGATTCTAAGCCCCCTGACCAGAGCTGAGCTTCTGTTCAAGGCAAAAGGATGCTAGTGCCTCGTGGCTCTTGTAAATTTTATTTCAGAATGGGTCAAGGGGGCTGTTTCAGAGGGATTGGAAGCTGGCTTCATGTGCCAGCTCCTCACCTAGCCCCAAGCTAGCAGCTGAACTGAAATCTCCATTCCAAACTCCAATTCCGTGCTCAGCAGGACTGGCTATGCACTGGGTGGTCAGTTAGGGTCTATTTTTAGGGCATGAATAAGGATTACGCGTTTCAGCTGTCTGCACCTTTTGTGTAACACCAGACTTCTTTCCCCATTTAAAGTCTGAGCTGATGAGGAAATGTGAGTGGAAAAGGTTTCTGAGATCTGTGGTTTCTTAATGTCAGAATAGTAAGGTTTGGGTTAGGTTGCAGGGCAGTCTGACACAGAAGGCTTGGTTATTGCAGAATAAGGCCCCTGGAGTTTAATTTTATTTGCATTCCACATTCCGTAGAGCAAATAAAAAGTGTGAGTTTTGAAATGGTTTAGATGGATTTTTCCCAAGCCTCAAAAAAAAAAATCTGTGATCTCATTGTTCATAACTCACTTTGTTAAATTCCATACTTGGACTATGGATGATGAGGATTGCCTCTGCACTTCTCACAGCTCTGTTAAGTTTAGATTAGTTTACATAGTTTAGTCTGTCAAAGATGGGTTTTTCTCATCAGGGCTTGTTAGTGCAAGTGTGCCGTTCTCACCATTGTGGCAAACTGTTTTTTAAGGGATTATCTGTTGTGACAGCCTCAATCTTTACCTGTTTCTCTGGTGAAATCTGGTTCAGTACATTTTGACTTCCATCTGATTCCCGGATGATATTCAGCCCTACCCTCTGCTGTGCTACTTCATGCTGCTTTAGCAGGAGCTGTTGGCTTGGGCTTTCCATCTCCAGGAGCTGCTCCTCTGTTATTCCTCCCTTGCAAATACATCCTGAGATTGGAGGCTGCTACAGAAGGAACAGTGCAACCATACACAGAGAGGCTTTGTTTGGCCTGGAAAGGTTGCAATCTAAAAATGAGCTTGATGATGTCTAGACAAGACTGTAAGTATTTAGTACCTTTACAGAGCTTTGCATCTTCAAAGCACTCTGCAAACATTAACTGATTAACATAACTGCGCCATCTGTTTTGATGTTTACATTTTGTGCAGGCAAAATTCCTGCTTTGTTTTATTACCTCTTGCAGGTATGTGGATGTCATTATTATGGCCCTTCAGAGGATGGTAAAGTCAGGTCCACACATGTCTCTGGTAACATTTTGCCTTAAAACTCAAGCCAGTGCCATTGGGGCCCTGCTCTCTGACCTGGCTGTGACAGTTGGGATTATTTCCCTCTGAAATTTCAGCCTCTAGTCTGTAGAAATTGTTGTTCCCATGGCTCCCGGAGGCTGCTGCCTCTCTTGTCACTTTGCTGCTGAATTTAACTGTTTTCTCCCCAGCCATGGACAGGCAGGGACACATCCAGTGGTGTGGGAGCTTCTCTGCAGAATGCTCCCAGACAGCCAGATGAAATATTGTCTCAAGCAGAAAAAGGGGTAGAAATCACAAAGATAGTGAAAAGAAGGGGAAATTTTTACTTAGCTTTTGGCAAAAGGTTGTTTTTCTCTGCAACTTCATGCATGGCTACAAGAAATGTCATTGTATTCTTCTTTTCCCAACTTGTTATTGGAGATTTTGTGTAACAGAGGGGTTGTACTGATGAGCCAGTGTTAATTTTCCATTTCAGTTTAAATTTCTTACTAAAGATTTCAAGACTGTTTCAAGACTGATTTAAATTAAAGCACTAGTAGCACTGACAAGAATCAAAGCTGAAAAACCTTAAAGCAAACCAAAACCACACTCTTCATTTTTTGTCTCTTTTTTTCCCCTTTTATTTTCAACTCCTCACCATTTCCACGTTTCACTGCCTGAGTGGTGTTTCAGGTAGATCACACAACCTAATACTCCCTTTATTTCCAAGTTACCGCAACTTTGTTTTGCAGAAGAGCTCTAAAGAAACAAGTGCTCTGCTGTCAGCAGGGAGAGACCGGCGGTGTTTTGATCCAGGGAAAATTGCAGGCACTCGGTGAGGGAAGCGAATCGTGAGAGATGTGCAGCGAGGCAGCGCGCCGGCAGACTTTTGCGTCAGTGCGGGAGTCATCGTTAGAAATCTCAGATTAAACTCAGATTAAACGGTGCCGTGGCATCTCGTGGGAACGGGCCGTGACCCAGAGCAGCCGTGGCGCTGGGGAAGGCCCTGCCAGAGCAGCCGTGGCTGCGGCTCCCTCGGAAGCGCTCCACGCGGAGAGGCAGACAGCACGCACGGGCCCGGGAGAAGCTCCTTCACAAATTCCATGTCTGGCACAGTTCACACCATGGTTTTAAGTGTGACCTCAAGGCATTTGCAAGGAATATCTTCATAAAGACTGTCACGAACGTGCAAGAGGCTCTCACAGACAAATTTTTCAATTAATAAACCAGCAAACCTGCAACATGAGGATATAAATACATTGAAAAGATGGATGTGGACAGACCTAGACAGTGGGTGTGGCTTTCTTTCACACTGAATATTTTTGCAGCATTTTTTTGTTTGTTTGCATACTCGCTCCTGGTAGAGACATTTTGCTATGTTTGCAGGCTAGGATACAGCAGTTGGGAACAAAGCTCTGACAAAATGGATTTCTCCTTTGTCAGACTGTGGCATCAGAAAAGTTGATGTCAAATGCCACCTTTGACTGGAAGCCTTTAAAGAAAGGTTGAACTTTTCAGAAAAGATACACTGTAGAAATGGTTTAGGAAATGCCTGTGTCCTGTAGCATCCAGGGGTGAGGTGAGACAGCTGCAATTATTCCCCTCAAACTGAGCCCCTCATTTGCCAGAGCAAGGCTAGAAGCCAGACACAGCTGTGAGCAATTTGCTCTGGGTGGCCCTGCTTGAGCATGGGCAAGTTGGACGAGATGGCCTCCAGAGGTCCCTCCTTCCCTCAACCCTTCTGTGAGCCTGCAGTTCCGAGCCTTTCTGCTGTTCCCTCCTTAAGTTTCCTCCTGACAGTTCAGTTTCTTTCATGTACGTGCTGCAGTCCCTTCTGCAGCTTACTCTGGGAAGGAAGAATACGAATTCAGAGAATTGCAGACATTGTAACAAAGTTATGTGCAGCCAATTTCACAGGATGGAAGAGTGCCTCCCTTAAAATGCTGAGCGTCGTTCGCTCAGATGGAAGGAATTACGCTGAGAACACGAAGCATTCTGTAGACTCGGCAGACTCCTGCTTTATATAGAGAATCCCACAGCAATCAGAGTGAATTTTGCATCTGACTGGCTCAATAGAGAGGATATTCTATGCCTATCTTCCCTATGCTTGTCCTTATTAGTCCAAACCTTCCCCTCCCACCCCCTCCTGAGAAGAACATGATAGCATTTTTATATTGCATAAAGGAAAATGTTCCATATAATCTATGTGGATACTTCTGTCATCTTAAATTTTTCTTCCAGCATTTTGTATTCTTATAGACCCATATCTCATCTCCCTTTTTAGTTGTAGTCCTCCACCCCTAAGTTTTGGGGGATGAAACTGCAGTATCAGTGTTTTCAATTACACTGTGACAAGATCCCACGTGGAGTGGGGAGCTTTATATTTTTAGCCAATTTCCAAGTAATTATATTCTATAAACTAATGGTGATAAGCAATCAGCGGCCTTACATTTACATCTCACATGAACAAAAAAGGGAGGAGGTCTCTCTCACTGCAGCACCATGCTGAAGATTCTGAAAGTCCATATAAGATGAAAATTATTTGCATGTAGCACAGAGGGAAGCACTGTGCAAGCATCTAATTGCAGCACTCCCTGCTGACTGTTTTTAATGTGTGTTGGTTATATTAAGCATTCTTAACATGAAACTAGACTTTTGCTTCGGCAAAAAAATTAAGATAAACAGTGATTTTAATTCTCAGATTACTGAAGTACATGCAATTGGGAAAACTTGTCTGGATGCAGCAGATTAGGTGAATTTTTACCCCTGTAAAAAATGATAATAAATTGGTTTTTTGGTCCTGCATTGCCTGACTGGCTTTTTGTGTTGTGAGTGTATGCACAGTATGTATGGCTCTGTTACATCTTGAAGTTTTGGTTTCATGTGTTATGCTATGCATTGCTTATGAGGGACAACGTTTGCATGACAAATTGCAAACCCATATGGCATAGTTTTTTAACATCCTGTACTTTTAGGTATTTTCAAGGAACTGTGCCTGAGGAGGTGAAGAGGGGAATCTGCTGGTGACTTCTCACTACAAGGGATGTCTCTTTAAAACACTGCTGTCAAATAAAAATGGTCATGGTTCAGTCCTAGATCAAGTGCAATACGAAAGTGACACAACTTTGTATGTTGATATATGGTAGCCATACGTAATTTGAGTCTATGATTTATCCCACTAAAGAGATCCATAGCTTTGCAGAGAAAGAGACACACATTCATCTAGTATGGAAGAATTGAGATTTACAAATCTTTAATGATGCAGCATTTCTGGTTAGGTATAAGATTTTGCAGATCATTATTAGCCATCTTAGCAACTCCTCCTGAGCTCCTCACAGTTACAGCCTTACTCTGGCCAGGTCTGTTGCTTTACTAAGGATAGTAACTAGTAATTAAATGCTTTCTCTCTTTAGTGCTTAGCTCAAACAGTTTTTAGGTATGTGAATGAAGTATGGTGTAGCACCATACAGATTTATCAGCTTTCACTTTAAATAAATTACTTCTAAAATGTATGCTTGTCTTTGTCTTCATAATTAATGTTTCCATCCCCACTTGTGGCTCAGAAACCTTTATATTTAGCTACAGGATGACTTACTTGTTCTACACAAATCTTATGGTTCAGTTCTCACAACAGGCTAAATATTTCGCTTAAGGTAATTACCTGACTTCAAAGGAACTTCATAGAAAAGTAATAATATCAAAAAGAGCCTATATGCTATAAATAGGGTATAAAATTCCACATTAAAGATGTGTGTATATTACAGGAATCTTCAGAGCAGTGTGAAATATAATTAGGGCCGTCTACTGAGGCATAAAATTCTCTGTAATACATGCTAATCTTATTTGCTTGGAATGAGGTGGGAATATACCTATCAAGGCATCTTTTGAAATATTTGAAATCTTTACATCTGAGTTTCCAGTTATACTTGTCTGACTTGATCTTTTCTTCCTTGTCACTTTTCCATCCTGAAAGGTTTATTTGTGAATAAGCTTTCTCCTCTGCACAAAATCAGAAGCGTGAACTTTCAGCAGGACGATTAGAATTTTAGTGAGATGTAAAATGCTTTTTAAGAAAAGAGGAAGAAGAGCAATATAAATAAGTTCATATGTGATTATGTGCTCTTCAGTGTGTGTTGATTGCCTGAGAGGCTATATTGTAGTTTCAGGTAAGTCAGGTCCTTCAGTGCAGTGCCTGTTCTTTGCAGCATCTCATTCTTCCTACAAATTGAAGTCTCTTAGAAAAGAACATTTCTAATTAACATACATCTTTTCTGATGAAAACATGATTTATTTATTCCCTCATTTGTGTTTGTCCTGGTTCAGGGCACGCCCCACAACAAAGTATTTGTCCAGAGCACATCTTCAGATTGATTGGGTGAATCACACTTACCTTGTGATTCCTGAAGGAATGGTCTGCTCCCAGGTCTGCAGGCCATGCAAGCAGCTTGGGAATAAGGCAAGGAATTGCTTTTGTCCAGAACAGGGACATTTCTGGTCTTTGATCTATGGAATCTAAAGCAGTGCTTTTTGCTTGGAAGGGATTGTTACAGTTTACATTGTACAGATAGACAGACGGGGACAGAGAAGGACTGGTGACTCATCCAGCACATTACTGATGTAGGGAGAAAGGGACCGAGCTGTCCTGTCCCTGCTGGACTGATGGCTGCTGTGTATGGTTCTGGTGGCTGAATGGAAGATGGTTTGGAGGAGCACTGCTTTGGGTATGATTATGTATCTGACATCCAAAATGTAGTCACTCATCAGAATAATGGGTTTGTAGACTGGCTGTTGCTTTTCTGGGAGAGGGAGAAACAGAGTTTGGGAGGAACTAGTGTGTGCATGACAATTAAACCCAGAAGTTTATGGGTGTCTTGTGATTTATTACAAGACTTCTAGGAAGCTAGAGTAAAACCAAAACCAAGTTACCTGAATTACTGTTTTACATTAGTTCTCAACTCATTTTCATCTTTATATTGCTGGGCAGGCTTTTGCTGTTCCAGTAGGATGTAAGAAGTTTTGAAGTGTTCCTCAAGGTGTGCTTCCCACAGCCAGTTGCCATTGGTAGTCATCTTTGTAACCTGCTGCTAAAATAAAATCAAAGTCAAAATACAGTCACTGTTTTCCTAATAATAAGTTCTATGTGGTTCCAGGTGTCAGTAGCACTGCTCTAGGTGAGAGTGAGAATGGCCTGACTTCAGTGGCATCACTGCTATGCCAAGGCTCTGTGAAATATTTTTCTATTGAAAAAAAGGATTTGCAATCTAATGGTCTGCCATGTTGACTGTAAAAATTTCTGGGAATCTGGAAACTTCCAGGAGGAGAACGATTCTCTTCCAACATGCTTGCACACAGTGCAGTGAAGTCTGGGATCTGCATTTGCAGAGCTCCCCGGGATCTCACCTGGGCACCTCCCCTGGGGAGCTCCATTGGATCAGGGGCTCACAAGCCTGGGGGCCTGCAGCACTGCTGGGATGCCCCAGAAGCCTTGAAAGCCAGCCAGGGGAGGTGATGAAGGAAACCCAGCTTCTCCATAGTCTGAGTCCCTTGCAGTCAAGAAAGCCGACTTACTTTGAAAACTCTGAACTGGTTCCCTGTCATGGACAGCTGTGTTTCTGAAAATCTACTCTCAGTACCTCAAAATACAGTTTTTCAAATTAGGGATGACTCAGAAAAGTTGTGTGTGTGTCTGTGTGTGTGTGTTCGCTTTGGGGGCATTGAACTGAATGGAACTGGACTGAATTTTTAGATAAGGAAAGTCTATCCACATATATTATGGATAGGATTGTCAGGTTGCCCCTTATTCCAGTGACTAAACATATGAATTTAATACAGGACCTTTATTTAATATCAAAAAATTTCCTTAAATGTGGTGTCAGCAAGCATAAAATGCAGAGGGACCTTTGCAAATAAATTGTATTTATTGGTTAACTGAAGAAAAGGAGGATGATTGGGACCATTTGGGACATGTGTGCTTTGAAGTTCCTCCAAAATTTTTTCCTTCTGACTTAACAGAACAAAATCAGGAGAAAAAAAAAAAGGCAATAGGTTGATACCATGCAGACATAATAAATTAGGTTCCATAGCTGTTTTAATTTAGACAGGTTCTTCCATCTCGGCATCACCGCTGCATTGTTTACTGGGGAAAGAAGTCACGGCGATAAACAAACAAACAAACACAAAGACTCAGGGCCAGTGGCTGCCCGCGGATCACTTAGCAACATCAATATTTCTGTGCACAAATAAAGGTCTGCTGCTGCAGTGCCTGCTGCCAGCGTGTGCGAGCGTGTGTGCCTCTGTAGTGCTGACCTTGTAGGCAGAGAGAGCAGCCTGTCAGTGATTGGTCACTCCTTAATTTGGATGTCTAGACATTTCAGGCCGCGCGAGCGAAAGGCAGACATCTAAAGACGTGAGAAGAGATTCTAAGGGATACCAGGGCCTTAAAATAATTCCCTGTCAAACTGCAAATGTATTTTGTTCATTTTAAAAATATATGGGTACAAGTGACTGAATGGAATGCGTTACTGAAGGCTTTATTTTTTATTATCACTATTAATTAATGTGCTTCTTGGATGTTTTCACATGGCTGTGGTATAAATAGTAAAGCTTCCTTAAAGGTTATCGGCAAGTGTGAGAGAGTTAATATTATGATTGGTCTGCTGGCTGGAAAGATGTTTTCTTAATTTGCTAAGAAGCACAATCCAGAATCCTTAGAAAATAAATGAACTATGTTTAAAGGCACTACCAAATCTTAATTTATAATATTAAAACTATGGTCAGGAGTGTAATCTCTGAGAGTGTCCAGATGAATAGGAAATTATTGTCCATCTGCCTTTTATTCAAAACGTCTCTATGTGCAAGCAAATGTGTTTATACCCACATGTAGAAAAGGCTCAGTTCTGCCAAATGCTGAAATCCCTCAATTCCCACTGATGCCATTGGGCATTTCAATGTTTCCAGGGCATTAGGCCTACATTTGCAAAACAATGGCATGCATATACGTTTACACCGGCCCAAATTTTCAGCTGCTCTTTAAATATATCTACAAATGGGGCAAATGATCACCTAGTTAACATTTGCATGGATTGTTGTTTGGGATATGGGATACTTGTACAATTAATTAGAATTTACATTTTGGTAAAAATGTTTAAATTTAGAGAGCCATATCTATTACCTTAAGAATATTTTACTGTAATAATAAGATCTAAAATGTGGCAGAGCTTGGAGGAGTGAGTATCTTTTGGAGATCTATTTTAGTTTTCTTTGATTTTAATTCTTTCAGTCATAAATCCCAGAAAACAGCAACTGGTGCTTGAAGAGCAACCAGCATTTGGAAGCAGCCACTCCACTGCAACAAATTATTTTGAAAATAATGTGAACCAGTTTGATTTCAGTACTGATTCTCTCTGTCCACTATCAGAGAATTCCCATCTGGGAAGAGGTATAGCATCACAGAGAAACTTCCATACAACTGTAGAGGTGTCTGTATTACAGGTGTGGTGGTGTAAACCACTTAGGCAGGACTCACACCTGTAAATGAACCAAGTGCTCTTGTGCAGAAACAACAGACCAGATCTCAGAGCTAGTTTGTACTGTGAGGATCTGCACTACAGCATTAGCAGAATGGTTACCCAGCTGTAGCTACATTGATGTGACACTCACCCCCTGCACCCTCCCTATCCCCCCAAATCTTTGGGACCAATCCATTTCAGCATAAAAAGTCAATTTATTTTCACATAAATCTCAGCTTTAGAGATATTCCTCAATTCTGTGAGGAAATTGTTAATCTAGAATAGCTCCAGGTTTTCTTTTTTCTTTTCTACAAGATTGCCCTGTTCCTTTTTTTTTTGGTTTTTTTTTTTTTTTTTGTTTGTTTGTTTGGGTTTTTTGCTTTGTTTTGGTTTTTGTTTTTGTTTGTTGTTGTTGTTGTTTATCCTTTCCTAATGTTTGGCTCAAGTAATAGCAAACTGCATTAGCTCCTGAATTCTGTATCAGATGAAGAGCTGCCTTCCCTGGGCAAACATCCCCAGATTTCAGTGGATGTGGAGGCAGAGAAAGAACCCACACAGACATGTGATGGCAAAGCACTAACACTGACAGGTCTCTTGATGTTATAAGTACTGTCCCCTCTGGTAAATCTGTCCCATTTTTAGAGGCAGGCCACAATTACTGTATATTCCTTCTCCTTTCTCTTTAGAAAATGTCTCTATGCAAATAATTAACATACAATCAGACCCCAAACCTTGTCTTACTGCACTGCTGATGGAGGTTTTCATAGAGCCCATTTAAATCTGCCAGGAGGACATTTAAAAGCAGGGAAGAAAGTGAGGTATTTTTAAGCAAACATTCTTTAAACACTTTGATAGAGAAAATTGTACTTTAAAAATCATTAACTGGGTAAAATAAACAGCAGTGGGGTTCTCCATCACTTGGGCTTCTTATTTGCTAGTGTGTTAAATTGTTTGCAGTATTGCCTGCTAGTTCTTGTGATTTCATTGTATATTCCTCCATTTTCTGCACGTTTCAACTCTGAAGTTCTAATGATTATCTGAGAAGCTTATGTCACTTGTTAACACAAGAAAATTAATGCAAAAAAACCCTCAGATAGATGTTATGGAAAGAGAAGGTGGTATCTGTTTTAAACAAAACTGCTTTGTCCCACACTTGCTTCTTATCATTTTCATTCCCACTCTCACAACCCCCATGCTTTTAAGAAGGGGGCTAAGGGATGTGTGACCAAGAAGTGATCTGGCCAGGATCAATTTTGACCCTGAAGGACACCCACCGAGTTGTCACCATGTTGCTTGTGCATCTGGAATGCCTTGTTTTTTGTGTAGCCTGCTCTACCGTTTGGCAATCAAACACATTGTTATCCTTTCAACTCTTCTTCTTGCTTACCTCACCCTAGGTGAATCCCAGCTTGCAGGCTGTTTCCTGGGTTTGCCTGCTGAGGGTGTCTTCCTGGCTACAGCCATCTTCCCTTTTGGGTGAACAAAGGGAAAAGAAGGGGCACATAGAGCATGGTGCAGCCTCCCTGCTATCCTCTCCCCGTCAGGACACAGGTCTTCAGCTAATCCATGCTGTGGGCTTCCTAGGGCACAAAGTTTTGTGCAAACACCACATTCCTCAGTTCTTCTCTGTTTGATTGCTGTCAGTGTGTCCATGGCTCTCAGAATGTTTTGGGATTTTTCCTGTGACTGTGCTCTATTGCCCTTCCTGTTGCTTTTACTGACAGACTGTTCCTGTTCATGCATTCTTCAGACCAATATTAATATTTCTGCTACAAATGCTATAAAACTGAAGAAACAATATTCTGGTTAGAAGTATTTTAAACTGTGGCTTAAAGAAGTAGACATTTAAGTATCAGTTGAAAAATAGATTGCATATAATGTTTTGGTAATGGCTTTATATCTGTCTGTCTTTCGGGTTTGGCATATCTATAATTTGGGCTGCTAGTATTACAGCTTAAACAAGCCAACTAGGACATTCTAAAACATTACATTTTCTTGTAGTCTAGACATATTTTCACAGACAGTCCAGCCACAGCTAAGGGTCTCTGTAGGTTTAATACAATTCAGATGCTTCTTCTTTTGGGACAGTCTTAGAGCTTATTGACCCTGAACAAAATATGTGAGGAGTACTCATTTATTGGCCAGATTGGCAGAATTGAGTGGTTTCTGCCTTGTGCAGTCATTTTGCTCCCTTTCCTGTGCTGCTTCCTGTGCTTTGCTGGCACTCCAAAATTGCTTACAATTTCTATGATCCAGTTTGTTCTGTGTGGCTGCTCAAAGGTTTCTACCACTACATCAGAATGAGTACAGCAAGATAGGGAATACCTGGAAGCTGCTCATCAATCTGTCCTGGGATTTTCTTATCTATGTCTCTGGGTGCATGACATCAAGAAGGAGGTACTGAATATGTGCCCAGCACCTGTAATGCAATATCCTACTATTCATAAGCTTCCATTAAGGTCACCTGTCTTTGAATCTTCGGAGACACATCACTAGGAATTATCCTGTCCTCTGAAACACTAGTGCTGTGATAGGGACTGATGAGAATTTGAGCAAAACTGTTGTTTTTGAATGCTCTTTGTGGTTTCATGTATGATTTGACTAGATGTATTATTTAGCATGGTTAACCTAGGCATGCAACTGAGCCCATGTTCTATTACTGGTCATCTTTAACATTTGCATGTTCCATTTGTTAAAATCATATTTTATGCTAGGAGATGCTTAACTTCTGCATTCATTCAGTAAATGTGCAGTGTGTTTCCATATCAGGTCCTTTGACAAGGTAATACCTAAATGAGCTTCACAGAATTGTTTTAATTCCAATTCCTCCCTATTTTTTTTTCTTCCTGTCTGTAGTGTTCCCAGCAGTGCAGTAGCCAGGATTTGATTTCTGTCAGAAATGATACTGCTTCAGTCTTGTCTCTGTAAGTCTCCGTAGGGAGGTTAGAGGGTGGTTATCCTCCAGCTGCTCTGGACCTGGTCCAGCATTCAATGAGAATGCAAATCCCCTTGAAAGCAGATACCTCTCTGCAGTGATACTGCCTTTATGCTGCATGTGCCTCAGGAAGCTTGTGATAAGTTTATATTTGCATTGAAATACTGTTATTTTTTTAAAGGTACCCAATCCTTTGCTGTTACAGAAGCTTAGTAAATGAAGATAATTCTTTCCTCTCCTTCTCAACAAGAAAAAAAGAAGACTATATGTAACACAACTCAGGGCCTTGCCACAGCAGTGTAGGAGATTATTGTTAGTGCTTTGCTGGAACCTAACTTTGATTGTCAAGGCATTTGCTGCAGTTCAGAACATTAATTCTGTCATGAGAGGATTCCACATCTTCCTTGTTTTCTAAGGCACGGTGTGGCAGCATGAGCTTAAGCAAGCTGGATTTGGTTGCCCATCCCCACTGTCCAGGTGCAGAGGCTCAGATTCGGACCGGCACAGCAGCTTTCGGGGCGGATGCAGCGCTGAACTGCAGGAGGGAGGATGGCAATCCCACGGCCAGTTTTGTGCCCCACGACAAACAGGTCCCAAGACACTGATCCGCTCCTCTCCTAAGAGGGCCGGCAAGCCGTGGCGGGCACGCAGGCTGCGGGATGGAAGCGTGGCCGTGGGGAAAGGCGCTGCCAGCTGCGGGCACGGCCGGGGCTGCTCCGGGGGCAGGAGGGCAGCCGGGCCCGCTCGGCTGTGCCGGGGGACGTTCCTCCTGCGCAGGCTGCGGAGCCCGCCCGCTCGTTCTCAGCCGGGCACGCCGCTCTCCAACCGGCCGTAAATCAGCCGCGCTTCCCCGATTCAAGTTTTATCTTGCTCGGGCCGATCAAAAATAGCCCGTGCGCGGTGGGCTGCCAGCGGAGGGCGGCGCAGAGGGGGCCGGCCGGGCCCGGCTATTTCCGTGCGGGGCGGGCGGCGCTGGGGGCAGCGCGGGGCCCGCTCCCTCAGCCGCGCCGCCCCCCGGCCCCAGCCCCTCTGTTGATCCTCTGTTGTCACTCCCTTAGCGACCGTCGCCACGTCGCGCCTTCGCGTCCTGCCGGGCACCCGGGTCCCCCTCCCTTTGCCTGCTCCCGGGGCCGGCTGTCATGTTTCCAGAAAAAGCCGGCCCGGGGCTGCGGGGCGCTGCCCGTGCCCGGCAGGTGTCCCCGGCGCCGGCCGGCAGCGGCTCTCGCCACCGCGGGGCTCCCGCGCCCCGGCACGCCAGGGCTCCCTCCCTCCGTCCTTCCCTCCCTCCGTCCTTCCCTCCCTCCTCATCCGGCCGGGAGGCAGTGCGGCAGGGCTCAGGGAGAGAGGTGGGGGCGAGCCCGAACCGTCATCTATTTAGCAATAAATAAGCGTGAATCAAATTCCTCGTACTGTTTAATAATTAATAGTTGGATTACAACGTAGATATTTCACAACTAAACGGTTGTTTAGTGCCTTTCTCTGCCATGCCGTGCCGTGCCGTGCCGTGCCGTGCCGGGCCGTGCCGTCCCGTCCCGTCCCGTCCCATCCCATCCCATCCCATCCCATCAGAAGGCTTCCAACCAGCTCCTTAAAGCTCCCTAAACTGATACGCACCCCCACCCAGAGAACTTGAAGGGAAATGGTAGAGAAAGCTCCCAGCTGTGGAGCCTGCAGTGCGGACTCGATTTCACCAAACATTTTCTGTCAGCAGGAGACGGGCATCCTGTAATCCAAACAGGGGAGGCTAAAGAGGAGTGGACAGACATCACCTATCTGAAACGCCGGTGGTATCTATCCTAGCTTGCCAGATTTTCTTCACCCCTTATCTGCTGGCATCACGTTTCACCATTGCAGTCCCTGCTCAGCACAGTGTGTCCCAGCCCACCAGGTTGCCTGGAGCACCTTCTCATCCCTTCCAAGAGCTCCTGGTGCAGGTGTCCCCCAGAACCTGCCTTTGCCCTTCTCTCAGTGATGCCCCAGGCATCCCTCCCCAGCTGACAGCCCCTCTGTGAGCCTGCCAGCACCCCTGGGGCTGAGCTGGTGGGGCAAATGCCATGTTCCTTTGCATTTACCACAGTGGCTGTTTTCTTCTCGACAAATCCTTCCTAGCTGCAGAACAGATCCCTCACTACATGAGATATATCTCTGATAGGCTGCATTTTTAAATGTGATTGCCAATATATTAAAAATAGCCAGATTTTTTAGGATTTTTTTTCTTTTAATGTTTGTGTGTAGACACAGTAGCTCTGTGTACACAGTTCCATCCTGATCCATTCTTTAGTTTGGGAAGACTTTGGCTTTTGTAAATGAGCAGAAGGTGTCACCCCAGTGAGCACTGGCTCAGTGCTGAAGTCTCTATGGACTAGTTTTTGGATTTATGAGTTTCCACTCTTTCTTGAGTAGCTAACAGGAAACAGTGATGGGCATCTCTGAAAAGCTATAGAAAAATTGTTATTTAAAAAAAAATAAGTGTACATGTGTGAACACTAGGGTGGAAGGGTATATGGCTGTAACTGTGCCTCGAGCTAACCAAGAGGCTCAAAAGGTTAGAGCCACCATAAAAGTTGTTATACAGAGCTGGTGGCATCCCTGCAAGAATTTCACTGCCACTTGCTGTGAAAGGGACATACGAGTTCCAGTAGAGATTTGGGGTTTAGCTTTTAGTTGTTATTAAAAACTAGAATGTAATGTTAAACTTCATTTTTTCTCTTTTAATTGGGAGAGGGGAGGAGGGGAAGGAGGGGTTTCAGCAGCTCTTCTTGTTGTGTCTGTTGATGTAATCTCCAGGGAGGTTACCAAGGTTTGATTTTTGAACAAGACAGATCTGTAGATATGTCATTATACATTCAGAAAATGTGTGTGCTGAGCTCTTCTAAAGCTCAACATTTCTGGATGCTGAGAACTTTTGAAAATGTGCCCCACTACATGAAATTACTGTATGTCAGAAAAAAAAAAAAAAAAAAAAAGAAAAAAAAGTGGCAGTTCAGATAACACAGAAGATAGATCAACGGTGTTCTGCATGGCATGGTAGTAAGGACAAGCACAGTGTGAGAGCTGTATATTGAAGGCAAGGAATGCATCATGCTTATGGCTTCTCCACGAGTCAGATTTTACAACTGTGTAGACACAGCTGGTTTTTTCTCTTGGCTTTTCCATGTGCCTTCAGCTGGTAGTCAGGGCAGTGGGTTCATCTTGCTGTGCCTATTTCTTAGCCCAGCCTTTGCCTTTATCACCCACTGAAACTTAAATTGGTTATGGCCGCACGATGCACGTGGGCCGCGCGTGGCACCGCAGCAGCTCGTGGGTGCAGTGCTGCTACATGCAGTGGTGTCAGTGTGGGGGTTTCCTTTCTTTGATTTCACTGAATTGGAAAACCTTCTTCAGCTCTGTGTGGGTTCTGCTTGTGTAAAGAGTGATTGTAATAGTCACCTTATCTCACAGCTGAAGGACTGCAGCAGAAAACTGTTAAGAGGGCTGGGTTATTTGCACCAAACATTTCCTGTCAGTTTGCAGTTCCTCAGCCTGAAAACTGAGCGAGTTTAAGTTCTGCTTGATCAGATTTACATCCAACGTATTTTCTCTGTTGTTCAGAACAGATAATTTTCAGGGGAGAAATCATTCTAGCCTTTCCTTTGCCCTTCTCAGTTTTGAGGGTGCCGATTTGTTAGCAACTCAAGATGATGGATGATCTCTCTACAGAGATGGTGGCGTAATTACCAGAACCTGAATGTGTTCATGCAGAGAGACCATATAACATGGAGAAACTAAGACTGTAAAGCCAGCTCATACAAAGAGTTATTTTTAGGACATAGGAATACAAGTTTCTTTTTGAGAATTTTCCTATGGTGTCTATAAAGTGCTTTTATAGATAAATAACTATTATGACCTATCTCTTGGCCAGTGGAAAGTGGAGATGTGAGGGTTGGACTGACTGTGACAGAGGTACAGAGAAGAATGGAAGAGACTGGATTGCTTCCATGCCTCTGTAGATTTCCTGTTCATTGCCATACTGGTTGGATCATGTTGCTTCCCACCTACTGCTTTTGTCCCTGGCATGCTTTGAGTTTGAACTGGTGGTGACTTGTCATGCCCAAGTGTCACTAGCATGTTTGTTTGAGGGGAGGGAAACCTGAAAAAGAATGAAGTGTTATCTCAAGCCTTTCTCAAATGTCAGTATTCATTCTTAAATAGCTTTGCTTTAACTTGCCTTAGTTGTTCTTTTGTTTAGTGAAGAGTACTTCAGTATATTGAATTTCATGCTGTTTGATGTAGCAATACACATTAACACATGGTGAGGAGTAAATGTAAGTACACTGTGCTATTTTGTCTTCCATAAATAATACTATCGGCTAGTTGCCACCTTAATTTCAGTTCCTTCCAATTTATTTCATTTCAATCAGAGGGAACTCATAACATCCATGTTGTCCAGCCTGTATGGCAACCAAAGATTCCAGTCTGCCCATTAAGCTGGCAATGTTGGTAATGGTCTTCAATACCAAGTCAAGAAGGCTCAAGCATAAAACTTGCACATGGTTTCTTTTTGTGCAGTACATGCTATTTAGATTCTAGAAAACTTTCTTTGTTAATGCACTTGCTTTCAGTGTAATCTCATCTTGCATCCATTTGAATGGATACTGACTAATCTTTTCATTTGCTTAACCTGTTTACTAAACCCCGAGCTTCCCAGAGCAACAAGGATAACACATGAATGTGACTCAGGTACAGTTTAAGAATACAGAGTAACCTGGAATAAAGGGCTCAAGAATAGCAAGCAGGAGTTATTTAGAGCAATTTAAGATAATCTGTCTGTGTGTGGAAGCTGAGCAGAGAGCCCTCGCATGAGGGGGCAGCGATATTCAGCATGGGAGCAGTGAGTGAGCTTTGCAAGAGGAGATCTATTGCTCCTGTCCTCTGGTGGCCTTCTTTTTGAGGCAGATGTCACTGAAAGACAAAATACCAACCACATGAAATTCCCTGAAAGCTTTTGTGTAGGTTTACTCATCATAAAGCAGCAAGGGCGTGCTCTCTTTCTTCATAGACAGTATTAGTTTTTGGGGTTTTTTTAATGGATTTAGATTGCCACTCAAGATTTATGGTGTTCCAGTTGTCATATTAGTGTACAGACTGAACTTCAGAACCTGTATTTTGGATTTACAGATATCTTAAAATTGACTTTTGGGGATGAGAATGCTCTTCCCATATCCAGAAATAAATTACTTTGAGAAATGGAGATAAGCATCTATTTGACACTTTTTTACCCAATGAGCTTAAGTAGTATATCTTTCTTCTGCAGAATATTTTTTCCCAGCAATTTTTTTGAGCTCTGTTTACTCAGAAACCTAGTTATGTGAACAAGGGAGACTCGGAAACTTTGGCATTTGTAAAAAATATGGTTATAGAATAATAAGTATAAGAGAAGCATAGGAGCTTATTATTAGTTATAATTGCTCTTCATTTTCCGAGTTTCAGAAAATCTACCATTGCTGCTTTTGCACATATGGATGGTTTTATAATGTAGGGTGAAGGCTCTGGCAATGTTTATGTGCTTTTGCATTTTTTGTTAGTATTCTAATTATCATCAGTTTCTCCAACCAGACCATGCCATTAACATTCCTCCTACTCATGCTTAATGGGAATCAGAGTTGAAGCTTGACACGAAACAACAGTACTGTTCTTTGTTCCTGCTTCTGTGTCTGCATGAAATCTCACACACATACACACACGTGTCCTTTTTAAATTTGCAACTAACAGTGTTAAAATTTTCTGGAAAAATTATAAGAAGGTGAGAGAAAGTCCTTAACAAAATGATGGGGACATAGCCCACACAATTGAATGTCTTGGTGCAGAGGACTTCGTTCGTTGAGCAGACACACACAGACAGTATCCACCACAAGTACTGCCAGCACTTGGATGGCTCATGTAAATGTTATATTTCTTTAAAAACCAGTAATACAGGACAGAAGAAGGAGGGTGTTTTCAGCTTCATTTAATTATCAATTGTTGTCTCCTTTCTTTGAATGACCTGCCTTCGGTAGCTCAACAGTACCTTTTGTGTCCCCTCAGAATGTTCTGTGCCGTGAGCTGTGCCCTTACAAACGATTTGAACTTGTGGAAGTGGCAGGGGCAACTTTCGGAAACATGTAGCTGCCAAGTTTCCTGTGATGTGATCTTAAAATAGACCAGACTGGGAAAAGAGGGGAGGACTGTCACCAAGTGTGCTCCGCATGTCAGGACTGTTTTTACTTGATCTATATCGGCTGGCGAAGTCCTTTGTGAGCAGAAGAAAGAACCTCACCCCCACCCATTTCCTCTTTTCAGGCTATTTTGGGCTTCCTGTGAAGTTCTCAGTGTACTTTCTCAGCCAGAGCAGCATTGTGAGCTCCTTCTGGTAAATCACATTTTCGGGTTGGGGTGGGGGTTGGGATGATTATAAGGAGAAGACAGGAATTTGTCTTGAAACAGGTTGGGTTTTTATTCCCCCTTCATGTGTTCAAGAAAATACTCATTATGCCACTGAATGCATGGAAGTTTCCAGTGTAATTTTTTTGGACCAGGTCTACCTGGGTAGCTTTCATTCCTGCTAGCAGGTGGTACGGACATTTTCTCTTTTCTCTTTTAAGGAGCCATTAAATTTAACAAAGAGCTAGTGCCAGGAAGAGGCAGCAGTATCTTAAGGAATTTGTGGAATATTCAAGCTGAATGTTCTTATTAGTTCATGGTTGAAAAATGCCACTGCATAAACACACATCATTGATCTATTTCTGTGAATACTGAAGCAATAGCCTAGTTCTTTTTTTTTTTTTTCACTGAAGTTTCCACCAAAATAACTCAGTTGTTTTCACTGAGCTTGTAGTTGATTCCAGCCATTATGGGAGAAGCCAAAATTGGAGTCCAATTTCCATGTGGATGTAAAGAGTTCTCCTCTCCTTAGCCCATATTCCCAGAAAAACAAAGAGAAGCAGAAAAAAAATTCTGAAAGAAGATATGGAATAGCACACTCTCAGATTTCTCTGCATAAAAACATCCAGATTGTATGAATTGTACATGTATAACAGGAGAAAAACAAAATGTGGGAATTGGATTAAAGAGTTTTATCATGCTTGGTTGGGGCTTTTGGGTGGTTTTTACACCCAAAAGTTCCTCAACTGCAGGTTTTTACACCTGCAGTTCCTCAAGTCCTCAAGACTGTTACTACTTGAACATACTAAAGGCTGAGCAGTTTAGTGCAGGAAGGATTTTTATGCACTGCAAAATTTTCTGTGTAGTTATAAATACTGGCCTAATCCTAGGGAGTGTTTGGTTGAAAGGCTACGCTTGATTAAATGTAAGCATTTCTCAGACAACAGACACAAAAAAGTCCTCTGTGGGAAGGGAAGAAATGACTGATTTTTTTTTTTTCCTGATCTCATTTAAAATTCAGGAACAAACTGGAACAAGATTATTTGAATCTTCCTGGACAAAAAACCCACCCAAAACTGTACCTCACATTCAGTATCTGAAAATTCTTTGAAGTTTTTCTGTGAAAAATTCCTTCATGTGCAGTCATAGTGAGGTCAGTTGGCGACAGTTCCTGACATCTCAGCATGGACTGATACATTACTTTTTTGTGTTGTAAACACAAGCAGTATTCTGAGTCCGTGCGCATTCCAAACAGGTGCTTTTTGTAACCAGTTTAAAAGGCAATAGGTATTTTCCAGAAGAATCAAATGTTTTTGTTTTGCCCCCAAATTACAGTTTACCATTAAGAAATTGTCTCAATACATTAAATGTCTTTTATACTTAAATTAGACCTGAAGTCATTGGGGGAGAGTTGAAAAGGAAAAGCCTTGGTAATTTTTAGTTTCTACATGATTTACTATTGAGTTTATTTCCTCTGAATCAAAATCCCAAGTAAAAGTCTGTGTGTTAGGGTTAATCCATGAGAATGTTTTGCAGGTGTAGAAACTTGGAGTCAGTCCTGAAAGCACCATGTTCTCCTGGTACTTTTATCTTGTCCCATCTTTTCCCCTGTCTGCAACATCTTATTATTTGCATGGCAGTGGCAGTTCCTTAAACTTGCTTGCTGTTTTTTCCATCACCTGATGGGCTGGAGCAGCATACACTGCTATTATTTTTCTCAGAAATGTGTCCTTGAGTCTCACTCACTTGTCTGTACACCATAGCCAAAGAAGGTCTTCTTCAGGCATCTCTACTTCTCACATCAAGGTCCAGGATAACAGCTTCCTAGCTTTTCCCTTAAAATAAGGAAAACTACAGCCAAAACCCAGGAGAGTTGGTGGGGTGGGCAGAACAGTCCAGCTTAGATTTTCAAGCCTGACTTTCCCAACATAGCTTCAAGTTTTCCTATTCGCCTGGCAGGACTAGATTGGGAATAAAATGTATTACATTTAAGTTGTCTCAAAGCTTACTGCACTGTTGTTATGATTGGGTTTTGTTTGTTTATTTCCGTGCTGCTGAAAATCTTTTCTGCAACCTCCTGCTTCTCACTTCTGCCATCAAAAAATTAAATCAATTGCATTTTAATTTTGCTGTGATGATATACTTTGTTAAGCGGCCAATCCAGAGATCTTCACGGGTGTGTTTTGGAAACCCCATGCTCAGATTCTGGTAAAACAAAATACCATATGAAATAGCTCCTTGTGATTTTTTCTCTGAAGGCAGCGTTTTTTACGATGGTGGGCCATGGGGAAGGATGGCTGTCAGGGCTGGGCACAGGGGAAAACACAGAGGGTTTCTTTTGAGGGGTGGGGGAAGCATTTCTGCCCCAGCACAGCCAGCCAGCCCCTCTTGTGCTGCTGCAAGCATACAGAGTGTAGAGGGCCATAAATTCTGGGAGCATGGAAGTCCCAGTCAGTGCCAGTCGGCGAGCAGGAGCTTCTCTCGGGCAGGCGTGGTTCCAGGTGGCAGGGGCAGGACAGGGCTGTGTGTGTCCAGCCCCAGCAGGCTGCTGCTCCAGACCGAGCACTGCACAATAGGCCTCGCTTGTCGCAGCTGGGTTGTGACACTGGCATGAGAGACGCTGTGCAGCTGGGCCGTGCCAGTGCCAGACACCAGCCCCGTGGCACGGCCTGACCCTGCTGCACTGAAAGTCTCATTCTTCCCTCTCTCTGTATTTTTTTTTTAAGATCAACAATGCAAAGTGGGGGTTACAGCTAATGTGTTCTTGCACCCACATGCATAAAATACATTGACATTAGGCAAATACAATTAACTTTTTTCTTTCCTTAAGCATTGTAAGAGTTTCTTAGACATCTGCAGTGGTCCAAGCTGCATTTCTTGCTCTGCTGGAGGCACAAAGTGTGGTTGGAAAAAAAAGACCTTGCTTGTATGTGTAGACATACATACAAAAATAAAATATATCCCTGTTTGCTTTTTCAGTTCTGCTTAGGGAAGAGCAGTTTTGAGTATTCAAATAATGCAAGCTGAACATTTTTCTAATGAACATCATTTTATTTGAGTTGGAAATAGTGAAATAATGCACATTTCACAGGTCAGCAACTAGTGCCCAATTACACAGTGATTTGTAGATTGTCCAGTTGTGAAGGGGCGGCAGTCAGCTTTTCTTTCCCAATCTAGAGTGTCTCACAGGTATACATTTACAATTCCTACACCAGCTTCATAAGCATAAAATAAGATCCAAGTCTCTTAGTTGCCTTGAGGGCTTTCTAGACTGGGAATGGACTTTGTTTCCCAAGTATGTCTCTAATCCAATAAAGCAGTTTAAAGCATTACTATAAAAGAATATATATAAAAATATAATTAATTATTGTTGGATAATGCTGACAAACAGGTGAAGAAATATTTTTTTACTATTAAGTGATGACAGTCTGAATCAGGATTTAGCTCAGAGCAAATTGCCGTTCTAAAGCATTCAAAAATAATTTGCCAAGACTAAAAAAAAACCGAGAGAATTGCTTAAAATAGTGATGTTAAAAATCAACAAATTACATTTGACCAAGACAAACTTCCAGTTCTTTTTATTTGTTTACTGGCTTTTTATTTTCTCTTGGGAAACTCTGCAGCCAGATTTTCAAGCTATTCTCTACAATTATGGGAACCCGGAAAGTTCCGTTTTTAGAAGAAATCCAAGTTTCTCAAGAAGAAACATGACTGCAGGGACTGGGACTTCTAAAAGAGTGAGCAAATGCTGCAGCATTGGAGATGGTTTTGTTGTCTTTCTACTTTCCCACAGACCAGGAGAGTGACAGTGTTTGACAAATAAAGATGATGGTGTGTGGCTCCCACCAAAATCTGCTTTGTGTTGGCAGTCCCAGATGTGAAATGCTGGATGTTATCAGCAGGACCAAGAGCTGTGGGGGGCATCACGTAAGAATTTCAAGAAGGCATAAGAGGCCCTGGGTTTTTTTTTCCCCTGTTTTTTAAGCAGCAGAGCATGGAGGATGTGAGAAATGAAGGGTGGAGCTGGAGTTACTTGCATGAGTAACATCTGCAGGACTGGGCCTGATCCTCTTCCCACTGGAAGCCACAGGCGTTTCGCCAGCCCCAGCACTGGGACCAGGATCTGTGCCAGCCAAGAAGAGGGAAACTGATCAGGCATTTTCTATTGCCTGCTCAAGGAGGAAGAATTAAAAAAAAAAAAAAAAAACCAAAAAAAACAAACCCAAAAACAATAACAACAACAAAACCCAAAACACAACAAAAAAAAAGAAGAAAGAAAGGCACAAATAGGTGAAAATAATGATACCAGTAAAACATGCTCTGGCTAATACCCATAGGGACATGTTTTGTAAGGAATGTCTTTAGTCCTGCTACTCTTCCTTCAGACATGTGGGAAGCTTCGTGCTTATTTGGAAGAGTCAGTCCCTGGGTTTGAAGGTGTGGGACACAAAGAACTGGAACAGGAGATAGATGGCCACTGGCATTTCTGTGGTGGGGTTGCCATGAGGGCAGGGAGCAGGTTTTTCTCAACTTGGGAATGTTGCATTGCAGCTTTAAAAAAATTGGAAATACCATCCTCATGACCTGGATCATTTCCCTAAGCTTTTCTTCTTTTTTATTATAGTTAATCTTTTTTCTAAATACCAATTTTCTTTCCCCTAGGAAATTTAATAGGTAATGGCATCTTTACCTCTTTCTCTAGCCCAGTTAAGTTTTGAGGTGGTTTTTCATTTCTGTAGAGGGTTTTTTGGGTTGTGTGTTTTAAGTGTGGTGAATTAGAGTAGAAATAGGTCAACCGATTAGTAGCTGCTGGTTTGCCTTTAAAAGCAAATCACTTTTAAAATTATTCTTCATATTTCTCAGTGTATGTGCCAGCTATGTGTGTAATTTTAGCCTGTGTAAGTGGCAATGGATCATTCGGGGCAAGGGAAAACAAACCCTCTGGAACCAGAACAGAGCAGAGTAAGTAAAATAATGAAAGCATATGTAATTATTTCCTAAAAAAATGCAGTACTCCAGTGAGGTTTCAGGAATCCCATGTGTAGGAGGAAGCTGCAGCTTTGAACCCAGTGTGTTTGGAGAGTCGCTTACCTTGGTAGCACAAACATAATTCATTGACTGATCTGAGAACTTTTCTGTTTAAATTAAATAAAGGGAAAAATTTCCTATTTACTGTTCTGTCCCTAGAAGCTTGTGGGCTGTAAGCAGAGCTTTTGCAGTACTGGTGCACTTGAGAACATGAATTCATATTACCTGGAGTGTTCTTAAGGTATCACATCAGCTTGTGTTCATAATATCCACACTGTGTGTTTACCAGTGACTTGTTTGCTATACTTCTAGAAATTAATTGCTTGGCATGTATCTCTGAACTGGTTAGAAGCTCCTTTAAACTTGTTGTACTCTGAAGTTCTCTCTTAGTTAATGACTGCAGCTTAGTTTGCACTAGAAAATGGCACATCAGCAAGGGTTGTGTGTAAATCCCAGCACATTCAGCAGAACTTGGAAGATAAATGAAATTATTTTTTTTAAAAATTCTGCTGGTGTAGCTTGTTTAACCAAGAGACAGGTCTAAAGTGTACTGTCTGGGGGCTTCTTTGCACATGTAGTCTGTGTTAGGGTAAGAGACAGTCACCCACACGACTTCATGAACTCTGTCAAAGTGCTCTCATGCTACAGGTATTTTCAAGGGACCAAGATGTCCTGTTTTCAGAAGCCCTCGCCAGCCTTACTTAGACCCAAACAATACCAATATAATGCCTTTTTAAAAGTGGATTCATTTAAGTTAGTGGAGTTCCCTTCTTGTCCTGATGAGTTAAAGGGTATTTTTTAAGTCAATCTGATCAGCAGAATATAAATTGCAGCCTGGTCTGGACTCCAGTGCTGACCTGGCTTTGGGCACAGCATCACATGAGGCACCTCCCAGGACCACCCCAGCCTGAAGGATTCCATGGCTCTGGGCAGGGCTATGCCAGTTCATGGGCAGTGAATGCTGCAGTGTGTGCTCTATCCATCAGAATGACTTGTGTAGCTTTCAAAGGGGCTGGCAAGGTGAGCCAAGAAAATGGCCTGAATGGGTGAAAAAAGTTCTTTTGTATCACAGATGTCTAGGTGCCTGGGTCTGTCTTCTGCTTCATGTTGTGATCACTGTGGTTCCTCTGCATTTTGCCATCCCTGGCAGGTTTCCAAGGTGGAGGTCTACCAGCTGAAGCACCGTTAAACTCTTAAAGGTTGTTATGGTTCCTGTTGTTTTTCTGATGCTGTGTCTTTGACATGCAGCAGTGCATGCCATGCAGAACAGTTGTGGTCCATCTACCATCCCTCCCTTGCACCCAGTAACCTCAATGAGCTAGCAGCATGAAGGAAAATTACACAAAACTTCCCAGTTCCTCTTTCAGTGTTCAGATTGTTTTTATTTTCTTTATTTTGGGGTGATATTTTCCTTCTCTGTGGCACAGAGGTGGTAGTCCACATGGATTTGCTGAGAGTGTTCATGGGGCGTTACAGAAGAAATCTCTCATCTCCTGCTTCTTTGTCGCTGTGCTGGCACAACTTCTGTTTCCAATAGTGTGGTGCCTCTCCAATTTCCTGTCTCTACATGCCAGATTTTGGGAGTTAGACAGTCAGCAGTGCTGCACTGGGGCCAGAGCCAAAGAATAGGAGCAGAAGACGTGAGCAAAATGCTTTCCTTGGGAGAAGCTCCACACTAGGGGTCTTAGGTTATTGACTTGGAATGACTGACCTAAGTCCTTCTAGCAATTTGAAGGTGGGGCTTGTAACTGGATGCTCTACTGCCCCTCGTTTTTTACACTGTCCTGTTCCAACATTGTTGCCATTTGAGTCCTTGAATTCTGTGGAGTCTGCAAGGCTGTGAAGAAAATCCTGAAACTCCTGTCTTGCTGTCCCAGTGATGCACTGTTCACTCAGTTTTCACATTTTGTTTGCCCAACTCATTCTGAGACTAAAACCAACATAAAGGCCCAGAATGTTCCAAGTCAATGCTCAGATCCTGTAGAAAAAAGTTAAGCAATCCAAACAGTAATAGGAATGATGGCTTATTTTGGGCCTTTAATAACACTCAGCAGTAATTTGGAGACTGAGTAGTCTGAGGTTGCTAGCACTGAACTAGCAGTAGCCATGCAAGTTTCTCTGCAGAGCTGCAGTTCTGGTCAGCTGGACCCTTAAGTAAGCAGGAATAACAGACCACGGAGTAGGGTTTGTTCAAAGTGCTCCACATTGGCAACATTTCATTTTTTATTAATGGAACTGATGAATTTTGTGACTCAGTGCAACTTGAGAGACAGTGCTCATTGCGCTGTCCACAGTGTTTGAAACTCCCTTTACAAGATCACCAGTCAAGCTTTACTCTCATTACTGAGATTTTTTCTAGAAGTTGCCTGTTCCTCACAGGTCTCCCTTAATTGCTGACATTCCTGCTGGCCTTTTATTTGATGACTGCCAGACTGTCACCAGATTCCTAATCTCAAATCCATCAAAGGAGTAGCAAAACCCAGCTTGCTTACAAAGACTGTTCCATCCTTTCTTTTGTGACCTGACTTAAACCAGGGATTTCAGTGTGGAAGACTGGTTAGCAAATTTTTAATGCCATAGGAATGCTTGTGTGAGGATAGGTTCATATTTATGTTCTTGTGATCCAAAACACACAGAAACATGGATATATATGCGTGTGGTTGCGAGAGGAGGCTGTAGGGCTTTCGGTTCATTTGGGTTTCAGTGGTGTGGCTGGTTTTGTTTTACTTTGAGATGTCACTTGAAAAGATATTTGTCCTAATTTAACAGTAATCCACGATCTAGAGACAAACTATGTTTGATGATGCCCTAGAGTTTAGAGAATTATTAGAGTTTTTATTTTTGGCTGGTCTTTCATGTGATAGGATCTGTGCTGTGGGGCTGCACTCTTTGCAAAACTGAGAATGGAGCTCTACAGGGCTTAAGATAAATCAGTCTTTTTTCTCTTGCTTCCCATGGTGAATTTGCTCCTGTGGTGGTTGCATAAGGCAACCCAGCTGAGCAAAGCCGCAATAAAAGAGAAGCAGCTTGCTACTCTCTTTCTGTCAAGTTGCCACACTCCTTCTGTACATGCTGCTCTACACCAGTTGTAGATTACCACAGCAAATAGGTTCCAAAACTCTAGCAGTCTTTTCTCCCATGTGCCTTTGCT